>NC_136473.1:84468085-84968085 GCF_902686455.1 Sciurus vulgaris | reverse complement strand
AGAGTGTATTCATCAATCATCTAGAAATCTTAAAGGCCCAGACCTTTTTAAGAGAAGTGAGGGCTAAATAGACTATTTTATCTTATTTTAGATAGGTAGAGATGCTAAACTAAGTGTTATGAGGAGCATGAAAGGCAGCATTCATTCCTTAGGTATATGTTGTAAACTCAGCAATAGACAGTGTCTGACTGTAATGGACATTCAGTTAGTGTTTCTCCTTATGACTTAATGACTAAGTGAGTCAGTGAACAAATATGAACAAAAGAACTAGGATAATGAACGAAATTTGTAAGTTATGTCTCAAAGTAAGGACAATCACTGTGTTTTACCTCCTATTACTCTTATCTCTCTTATAGCCCAGTGCAGAGCCTCTCGCATGTGTTTGGGTAAACAGAGCAGGAAGTATTTCTGACTTGTCTCTTTCCTTAGCAGTTAGCACAGTGCCCAGTATATAGTAAGCATCAAAAAATGTTTGTGAAGAAATGACTTTTTCCAGAAGGAAAAATAATAGAAATAGTATTTAAAAATATGATGATGTGCTTATAAACTCCCTACCACTGGAAATACTTTTTGTAGAAGCTAAATAACTTTCAAGGTGTTAAAAAGTATTTCGTGCATTAGTTAACATGTTGAACTAAGTGAAAAAAATGCGTGTGTGTGTGTATATATACGTGAATATATATGACTGAGAAAGAAAATAAGTATCAGAGAAATACTGGATTGTATGGGACTGGTTTATAGTCTGTGAACTAAAGACAAGTTACAGGGAGTTCTTATCTAAAATTTTAATCTCTCTCATTCCTAAGTCACACTTCTCTTCATTGATATATTTTTAGCCTTTCCTATCTCACGTACCATATGCATTTCGTATTTACTTGGTTAATTGTCCCTCCCTCACTATAAATGTATGTTTAGTTTGCTGTTCTAGCCTCAATGTACAGAACAGTGCTGAGCATGCACTGGTGTTCAATAAATACTTATTGAATAAATGAATATTTGCAAGCATGCTATAGGTGTTACCTACTTAAGTGGAAATGATGATGATTGTATATTGTGTGATTGAAATTTTTTCTGACATTTTGAATTACAGAAGGCCTTACGACCGGATATGGGCTATAATACATTAGCCAACTTTCGAATTGAAAAGAAAATTGGTCGTGGACAATTTAGTGAAGTTTATAGAGCAGCCTGTCTCTTGGATGGAGTGCCAGTAGCTTTAAAAAAAGTACAGGTAAGATTTTAATTTTATCAATATCGGGTTATCCTGTAGAAAAATAGAGAAAAGTATTTCTGGGATGATTGGGTAATAATATCCTAAACTGAGACTCCTAGGAAAGAATGAACATTATATTTTAAAAGCTTGAATTGAGAGTAATATAGAGTAGAAATAAACTTTTGGTTTTAACATTACTTAAACATTTCGTGGCATTGTTTGCCAGTATCCAGCTATTGACTGCAGTGATGTTGGGAAAGCTTTCACAACTTTACAATTCAGGGTATGACCATCCTTCTACCTGGACACTGAATTCTCAGCTGAAGTTCTGCATCTGTAGGTGTCATTGTAGGAAACTAGATTCAGAAAATATATTGCCTAAAGTTAAAAGGTGTTAGTCACACCACACTGTTAATAACTGGAAAGAGAATAAGTGAACTTTATTAAAGGATTAAAATCTGATTTACCATATCCTTATTAGTATCATGTGGAATCAGTTTTGTTCTCCAATTTGGACTCTTCTTTTTCAAGTTCATTTATCTTTTTCCAGCTCCTCTTGCCAAGTTCTGTCTTATCTCGAGTGTTCTAGTCCCACTGAATCCTAGTCCCTGGAATGTTCACTTGCAGAGCACTGCCAAGTTTTATTTACCCCCCTGAGATCCTCTGTCCTAGAAAGTACTTTTCTTTCTTCCTTAGAGTGTGTATGACTCATGCAGTTTTATTTCCATTTTTTCAATTGCTTATGGTTCACCTCTGCCATAGACTTTCCATTCTGCCATGCAACCCTTATATCTCTTCTCTGTAGACCTTTGAAAGCTAAATTTCTTCTAGTTTAAGTTCTTGAAGTAATCAAGCATTACAGAAATGAATAGTTTGATACATAATTTTAAAATGAAATATTAAATTTTTGGAAGATTTTATGTGTTAGGTATAAATAATAATAGAGATGCTGTCATATCTACAAACCAGCTTAAGAAATAAACATTATTTTCAATTTGGGTCTGTTATTCTTCTCTCAGAGGTAACCTTTTCTTGAATTTACTGACTTTATCACTCCTTTTCCTTTATAATTTTTCATTCCTGTCTATAAATTTCCAAAATAAAATCTGTTTTTCATTTTTGAACATTTTATGAATGAAGCATATTTTACACACACACACACACACACACACAGACACACACAGTACAAAACTTGCTTTTTCAGATGGTACCATGTGTGCAGTTAATCCATGTTGGAGTAGATAGCTATAGTTTATCCTTTTCACTGCTACGTAGCAGTATAGTATCAATTGTTGCTTGCTGTTTACATGGTTTAGTTTTTGGCTATTATGAATAATATTTCTATGGTTTTCTTATTGTGTCTCTCCTGGTGTACACATGCAAGAATTTCTTTGTCGTTTGTGCCTAAGAATGGAGATGATGAGCCACAGGACATGCATGTATACCACAAGTTAGTGACAAGTTTTCTGAAGTTGCACTAGTTTATTTTATCAAGAACAGCTATAAGAATTGCAATTATCTCTCTTCTAGTATGTCACTTAGAGTTGAGGAAAACATTTTAGACTGCAGATATTAGTGTTTATAAAACAGATGACTTTTGGAATGACTTTTTTTATCCCTTACTGAAAGAAACCTTTTTTTTTTTTTAAAGTGGAATAAATTTCTAGTAGTGAGGGAAATAAAATAAAAAAAAACCACCACCACCAACAACAAAAATCAGAAAAAACTAGTTCTGTTATTTTTATCCTTCAGGGCAAAAGTCTATATAGAACAATTGCATGTTAAACTCTGTAGCATGGATGAATTCCTAATTTAAATGAGAGTTCATAGAATGGAGATGTCAATTTGAGTTGTTGGAGTTGATGGAATTGGAGCTTAAGCCAGGCTATAAATGTGTGAGATTACATTGTAAAGAGTGTAGGAACTATTTGAACAGAAGGCAAATAAGAATTTATTATATATTCTCAAGTAATAATTTTCAGATGTCCTTATTTGCTAAATAAAACTACCAACTCAAGGAACAGAATGCCCTGGAGAGAAGATGACTACCCATTTGCCAAAGGTAGTCGTGGCTGGAGGGTGACTGGAGGGAGACATACATTTAGAGATTCCAGGGCTTCTTGTCTTCCTTTTCTACATTTATGCAATTCTGAGTGTGGAACAAAAGGGCTCAATTTTGTCTTTAGTAATTATTTTTCTTTTAATCACAGAACCTTGTCATTAGAAATAGAAAAGGGAGGAAAGGAAGGCATAGGGTAGAAGATGAACAACTCTTCCAGGGCTCTCTTGGTGCCATCTGAGCTATTTCTACTTGCTTATACTCTTCCCATTGATAGGAAGTTTGAAGAGGCATGAATGAATTTGCACAATTACTAGATTTCCCCTTGAACTGCCCCCATTTTATACTGATAAAACCTCAAATTGGTCTGGGAGCTTGAAGATACTCTTGGTTTTTGTTGTTCCTTCCCTCTTAAGTGCTGACATAGTGGCATCTTCTAATTTAAACATAACTCATTATAGAAGAGAGAAATGATGTTGTAAAGCTATACTTAGCTCCTTTTTAATTAGGAAACAATGTCTTATGCCTTTGTGAGGAGAAAGTTATTTGCATTTCAGACATGTTATTGATTCTCATGATGTATTACCCTTGTGCTGAACAAGAAAGCCCATGCTTCCTCCTTTTTAAAAAGTCATGCCTGCAGCATAAAATAAATACTTTTAAAGTATCATTAAGCAGATGAATTTTCTTAAGAATCCTAACCCAATTATTCACAACATTCCTAAAGAATCAAATATTGAATTCCCTTTTCTTACTATTTTAAGGCTACATTACTTGTCTCCAGAGTGATTATCACTGTCCCAGCTCTGCTACAGTCATTCCTGAGTACATCTGTGGGGTTCATATGTTTTTATTGCTTTCGTCATTCATTTTCTTGCTTAAAAATCTTTTTTCCCACATTTTTTATTGGTGCATTATAGTTCTACATAATTGTGGGATTTGTCGTTACATGTTTGTACATGCATACAATAAAACAATATGTAAGTCAATATAATTCCCCAGAATTTCCCCTTTCCCTGATCTTTCTCCCTCTCCTTGGTTCCTTTCTTCTACTCTACTGACCAATGAAATACTTTCAAACTACCATCCAGGTTGCTTAGCTTAGCTTTCAAAGCCATTCTTTATCCCACACCCTCCAGTTCACTTATTAATGTCCTTTAAAAAAGAATGTGCTAAACTTTTCTACAGGATTGCCTTTTACCCATATGTGGAAAGAAGAGCGTGTGTAATGAACTCATATTACTTCTTTGAAATTATAAAAAGATCTGAGAGCCTACCATATATGGCAACATTAACCAATCTTTTTCCCATCATGGTTCATTTGCCAAAAAAAAAAAAAAAAAAATTAAGATGGTACCTTAATTGATGTAGCAATTTGAAATCCCAAGGACAGACTTTTCTTCCCTCTCACCCTGCCTGCTTTCTTCAGTGCTCCCCTTCCTGGCTTTTCAGTTCATTCCAGTTTATTGATCACTTAGTGTTCATTAATTAATGTTTAAGGTCTTGAGAATACTAAGATAATAGGACTCTGATGGTAATATGCTTCTAAAATCAGTTGATGGACATTTTGGAGAGTGACCTTGAGGAGCACAGGTATGAATAGGTTGGGAAAGTCTTCACAGAGGTGTCGGGGGATGGTGGGCTATAAACTTGGTTTCAAAACTTCAGTACTTCATGTTAGAAGATTATCAGAGGAGTGTTTAGATCTACCTGCAATTTCTATTTTGTAATATTTAGCTCATTGACTAGGGCTGTATAAATGGAATTGGTTTTATTTTATTAATCTAATGGCATGGTATAATAGTAGTATGAATTTCAGGTCTTACCACACCTCAGTTCTTTGACTATTGTATTTTTTAATACTATTGACTATTGATTTTTTTAATGCTAGTAGGTGAATTTTTTTTTTGTTTTAATTAGGTGAGATGTTTTGATCCTTAGTTCAAATTCATCTTTTTGGTCTAAATGATCTCTAAAAACAAAACAAAACAACTACCTAAGAGGAATATATGCTTTGATGTTTATTTGGTGCTTTACTTTTATTTACTGATGTTTGTTGGCTTAAAGTATTCATCTAAAATAACTTTTAAAATTTTTAATGAGTTCAACCTTTTTATATCTGTGTATTTCAGAGTTTCAATTCTGCATGTTTGCATGTAGCTAAAAATGTGTGGAGAGTGATGGCTTCTTCCATAATGTCATGGAATAATTTTAATGTATTCATAACCTCTGTAGCCATATATTCAGTCTCTTTTTCACTGTCCACTGTGATTACTAAAATTCTCTTGCAGCGCTTATGGAACTATCAATCTCTATAGATTTCCTTTCAAACTTCCAGTTGTTATTGGAATAAATAAATATCAGGGAGCATTTATAAGGATAACCCATAAATAGCATTTAAGAAAATTAGAGGACAGTTTACTAAATTGAAGTTAGTTGGACTTGAAAATATGACACAGGCTTTTATCTCAAAAGTTAATGCTGCTTATTTCTACTTGCAGCCTTATTAAAATCTCTCTAGGCATAAAAGAAATATCAACTTTTAGTCTTATTGATTATCCACATTTTGAGTTTATAATGAATTTTCATACATGCCATAAATAGATTGCCATTGTTAAAGTGTTGAAATGATTCAGTGGATGTCAGTGAAATAATTTATTCCTTTGTCGTGATGTTTCAGAATTATTTTTTCTTGAGCATCTTATGACACCTTAGGGTTATTACGTTAATGCAAGTTTTGACTGGGTTTATCTTAAAAAAATTGAATTATAAACTTAGTTTCAAGGCCCAGTGAGTAAATGTAATTGAAGTAACTGTACTCTTATATCTTTTTATTATGTCTATTTTGTATTTACTGAGGATCTACTACTGTCTGACACAGTACTCAACACTAGGGTCACAATAATTGAGATCAACATTTATCATGGGGGGGACAGACAATAAGTTAAATAATTATAGCCAAAAAAGAAATGACCATGGTGTGGTATTAGAGATACAAATGGAAAAGGACAGCATTCTATATAGAATGTTTAGAAAAGGCTTGCTGAGATGAAGAATAAAGTGTCACTCATTTGAACAGTTATAAAGAACAGAAAAGGTAAAGGTTCTGAAAAATTGAAAGCATTTAGAATGCTTTAGAACAGATTGTTGTGATTTCAGGCAGTAGTTTGAGAGGTAGAAGAAGCGTGGGATTATAGAGCTAAAAGGGAACCAAGGTTTTAAGGGTTTTGTATGCATGCTGTAGAGAGTGGTTTATATATGTTGTTGGAAGGGTAAAGAACAGTCATTGAAGGTGAAGCAGGTGAGTTATAAAATGGTATTTTTTAAGGATTGCACAGGCTGCTGTGTAGAAAATGGGATTGTCATCTTTGGTATACAAGAATGATGTCACAAACAGCTAATTTAAGAAAACATTCAGCTACTTAATATTAGCAGTATGAATAGGAATTAAAAATATGAGATTTTCAAAAACTTACAAACATTAAAATCAGAAGACTATACATAAGTAAAATACATAATCTTTTAGCTTCAGTGTTGGAAGCAGGCTTGAAGCAGCAGTATAGTTGACTTTTTTCTGTACTCTACTTCAGTTCTGGTTCTTTGGTGTGTTTTGCCTTGTCTCTGACATTCCCACTTTCCTCATAGCCTTTTTCAATGTCAGGTGCTTCTTCTTTCTTGACTTGGCCATGGCAGATTTATTTTCCTTCCATCTTCCTCTCTACAGCCACTTCATACTATGTTCTATAGCAACAATCTCTCATTTCTCATTTTTAAAGCCTGTGCTATTCAGTTAAACATTTTCTCCATCCTTGATACTTGTCTGTTCGTTTGCACTACTTACAGTTTTTTTAAAAAAATGTTTTCAAACCCTTATCCTCATTTTTCCTCCATCCATTGGTATCTCTGGCATCATGTTGACTGAGACTAGGTTCATGATCTTTCCACATCCTTGACTCCAATGTATTCAATGCACCCTTACATCCCACCATCATGACTTCTCCTATACTTTACCTATTCTATCTCAAGTTCTCAAAATCTCCTAAGTATAGTTCCTATCTCTCATTTCCTTTCTGAACAAAGTTGCTCCTTGACCTCATCCTAACTACCAGCTGCCATTCCATACTTCAGACCTCTTAATTGAGGTCTGATTTCACTTCTTTTCATAATTTTTTGGACCCTTGTCAGTTATTTGAGCAACTTCTAAAATGGATGTTCACTTTAGAATCCCCTTTTGTCTTTCTAATCCCCAATGATGGTTTCTCTCCACCAATTATTAGGTCTGTTTACATGCAATCATTTTTCCCGGTCCCATGGCACAGAATGGCTTAGGTTATGTCTTGGAGACTTGCTTATTTTTCTTGGAAACTAAACTCTCTTGTACTTCCTATTTGAATATATTCTAATCACAGTGTAAGAAAAATCCAGAGTCAGTGGATATAGGATTATAATGTTGCCTGGAGTGTAAGTTAAAAACCACTACCATGAATGAAAACTACTATTACAGCCACAGCTCATATCATTCATGCTGAGCAGGTTCATGTTACCTCCTGTTTGACAGGATGAGCCCTGCTAACCAGTGTGCTTTCATGATTGTATAGATGTAGGAACCCATCTTCACTTGATGCTACCTGTGCTCTGGATGAGATCATCCTCTTCTGCCTCTTTTTCTTTTTTCCACTGTTGTTCCATTTTTCCCACATCATCCTTCCTCATTTGCCTGAACATCATCAATTCACTTTCTTACTGATATCCTTACAGCATCTGTTGCTTCTCTACTTGCAGCTTCTTAAAATTTACCTCTTCTGTTTTCTGTAATTGCACCATCTTGGTTCTCCTTTCGCTAGACGTCCTTTTTTATTCCCATCAATGGCATTTCTTTCAGTTATGATTTTAGATTTTTTTTTTTTTTTTTGCTTCGCTTAAACCCACATTCTCACTTATGGTTTCCAGTGTGCCGCTAGGTAGTGGCTTTTGATTTATAGCCCCAATCCTGACTAAGCTTTGTTGAGCTTCAAACTCTTAGAAAATATGAATACCATTAATTTCAAATTTTAAAGATTTTTCTAATTTTTAAGAAACCTATTGAACAGAGCTTATTGATGGACTTAGAGTTAAATCACTATATACTATTGAATTAAAAGACATCCACTTGGAAAGAGTGGGGTTTTTTTTAATAGTCATAGAATAATTATTGACAACCAGGTATCGAGTTCCCTATCATCATTCACCAGGGCCTTGAAGAGCCCATGAGAAAGAAACTGAGCCCTGTCTTTTAATTTCTAGTTTAGACACATTGGGTGAGAAAGGTCGTCTGACAAACTGAGGGGTGGAGTGAGTGCAGTTCCTGAAGAATGCCTTTATGCTTAGGGAAGAGCTGGTGGTGGAGACTTTTAAAGTATTTAGAGATTATGATGTTCAGCGATTGTGGTTTCTCTGTTTAGAAAGACCACTGTCCTTCTGCCATGAATTTTTTAACTCCTTCACTCATCTTCTACCCCTCCAAGTAAAAGAATTAGGCTTTGGAAGGAAAAATCTTTACCTACCAGTCAGCTAAGAAGAGTACCACACTTTTATGTGGAAGAGAAAGTTAAGGTTCTCCACCTTCTTCCTTCACCCTCAGCAAAAGCTGGGGAGGATCTGTGTGACCATTGAGCAGTTTAAATAGAGGGATGGAAGAATTATTATAACACTATATATAGTTAAGAGAGATGCAAATAGTGGGAAGAACAGAGGCTTATTCCAGGGTGAGAACAGAAGAGGAAAAAGACTGAGCGACTCAATTCAGGGAAAAGCAGCTCAATCCACTTATTCAGGCCCTAGAAACTGGTAAGACCTAGGGGATATTTGATTAAGATTTCCACATCCGTAAGGTCTTTTTAAAATGAGCTATATGAGAATTTTCAAACTCTTAGGATATATTTTTAAGTAGCGTCATTTTTACATTTTACATATTTTACTAACAATTTGATAATGCCTTTTTAAAGATGTTTAAGTTACTTAATAGACTTTTTCCTTTTAAAAATATCTAGTGTTAATTTTCTCAGTTTCGTTAGGTACAAATGATTTTGCAAAATTTAAAGAATTTTTTTCCTCAATGTATCCTATATAACCTTATTTGATGACTGTTATAACCAATATTTAAATGATACAAACCTTGTTTATGCAACAAAAATAGCTCATTAAATTTGTAATTATTCATAATTAATTTGATTACAAATGCTAAAAAAAAATAAATTAAAAAAAGTGATTCAGAGAATACCAAGAATTTATTAGCCAGTACTTCAATAACCACAACTAAAGCACTTACCAAGGACAAAATAAGCATAAAAATCCAAAGAAACTTTGGTAGATCTGAAAAAGATTCTTACTGAAGACTTGTTTGTGCATATTTTATGTATAATAATTTTACAAAGTCCAGATTTTCTTCTTCTTATGTATTTTCATATTATACATGAAATCAACAGTTTTGAATTTGGGAATGACTCCATCTAAAGAGTCAGTATTTTTGTCTTGACCGATTAACTATGAGAAAAAGTAAGGTAAACTTCCAGTTAAAGGAATTTATGAATGTATTTGGATCAGAATTAGTTTTGCCTTAAATGTACCTGCAATGCTTTGAGGGGTGACTTCTAACATTATTGAAAACTCCATTAAAAATTGAAACTAATTTATAATTCTAAATTAAAGTTGAATGAAAGATTTGTGATGTTCATGTAGCATGTTTCCATCTTGGTATTTTATGTCTGGTTAGTTTGCCAACATCCTTAAACCTGTCTTATTCTTTTTTCTTATCACAAGACATTACTGGGAGATTAAATTTATATGTGTCTCCAAGTTTGCAATTTTCCTTAATCACTAGTGCCAGAAATTTTTTTTCTTCTTTTCAGAAATTCTTTCAGATCTCAGACACTTCAATTTTTTTGCTTCCCAGCATGTTGGGTTATCTCGACTCCCTGATAACTAGCAGTTTTTGAGAATGGTATCAACACTCTTGATTTGGCCAGGATCAGTCACTTTCCTTGAGATTTTGGGTTTTATGCACAAGCAGTCTCTGCAAGCACTTCATACAGCTAGCATCAGGTTAAAGTCATTCTGTGTTCATTACTGCTGGTTGTTGGACATGTTATACAGTAGCAACATCATTTTTATGGCATCTTTTTGGCAACTTAGGGGGTGAATGACTTTTCTATATCAAATTACTAAATGTGAAGCTTACTCCTTTTTTGTGTTTGGTACAGGGTTTGAATGCAGGAATGCTGAACCACTGGGCCACATCCCCAGTTCCCCCTCTGCCCCTTTTAAATTTAGAGACAGGGTCTTGATAAGTTACTGAGGCTTACTTTTGAATTCTCGATCCTCCTGCTTTAGCCTCCTGAATCACTGGGATTACAGGTATGCACCACCACGCCTGGCTAAGCGTATTCCTTTAGTGAAGAATCCTACCAGCCATACCACACTTCAGCACTTCATTCCTGTTGAGGTTCTCACATAACCTTTAAACAAGTATCAGTTATTACATTGGTAATTTTCTGTGTTCCAGTCTGTGTTCTGCACTGACAATGTGCATCTTTTAGGACTACGAGCTTGCTTTCTTATTTGTATCTGCATTAAAATGGCATTTTTTAAAAAGGTAGTGATAGAAAGCATGATCATGCACAGTGCACAGTTTCAGCCTCTCTGTACCCGGGATCTGGTTATTCATATTAGTCATCTATGTGTAGAATAAAACTGTAATGTTTTTGGAAAGAGTTTTGGTATGTATGGTTTTTCTTTTCTTCAGTAAATATTACCAAATTGTATATGCTTTTTAAAAAAACACCTGCTATTGGTGTCCTTTTATATCTAACCTATTGCCTCATTTTACCAAATACAGGGGGGCCTGATGTTGCCATACACATCTTAGATATTTTAACCATGAACTTTGTGATGGCAACTTATCTGTAATTCTATTCTTGTTCTCTTTTCCATTCCATTCTGGAATGCTCTGAAATCATGGTTATTACCACAAATTAACTGTGGCAAATATTGGTAGAATTACTACTAAAGGAGAAAAGAACAGTAACTTTCTAATATATGTACCAGCATACACAGTCACCTTTATACTAAGTGGGAGAAGCTTGGATGTCATCTGATTTCTCTATTTGTAAATCATTCAGTTTCTATAGTTTTCCAAAACTTAGCAGTAGGCAGTGTTCAACTGTTTCACTTTAAAAATTGCAAAATAAAAAATTGATCTTTGAAGTTTTCATTAGATGTAGTAAAACCAAAATAAGTTGAAGCCTCTATAGAAATTTGAAAATTATTTTTCCATATTAGATGAAAAAGCATATACCCATTTTATATACTGTTTTCACTATGTAAACACTGAATGCATTTGAATAAGTGAAACTGAACAAAAGCTAAAATTCCTTATTGTAGTAAGTTTATAGATTTTTAAATTTTTATTTAATGTTGGTTTGTATTGTTTTAACTGGCACAGTGATTGTACATATTTATGGAGCACAGTATGATAATTCAAGTGCATGCTATATGCAATTATGTAATTAGCATTTCCCCAACCTTAAACATTTACCATCTTTGTGCCTTGAAACTCCTTTCTTCTAGTTCTTTATAAAGAATATGTGATGAAAATGTGATATATTTATACACAATGGAATTTTATGCAGCAAGATGATGAAATTATGGCATTTGTAGGAAGGTGGATGGAACTAGAGACCATCATGTTAAGTCAAACTCTCTCATATGTGAAAACCAGAGAGGAAAAGTGGAAATGGTGGTGGGCATAGATCTCTTAAGACTCAAAGGGGGGTCAGAGAGGTGGGGAGGGAGAGGGGAAGTGCTGGGGAGTGATATTGGTGAACTTATATTGCATAATGTGTACATGTAGAAATACATAACAACAAATTCCATCAATATGCACAACTATAAACCACCAATTAAAAATGTTGAGAAAAATTTTAAAATGGACAAAAGGTGTCAGACATTTGTCCAAAGAGGATATATGAAAGCATGAAAAGATGCTTAACACCCCCCCAAAAAAAGAAAAAAAAAAAAAACTAATGAATTGTTATGAACTACCTACTGTATTGTAAAACATTAAAATTTATTCCTTTTATGTAACTGTATTTTGGTGACTTTTCCCTTTCTTCACACCTAGTGACCATTCTACTCTATACATGAATTTTTTTACATGAAGTATTACAACCTTGTACATCTTCAAATATTAAAAATGATATTCAGCAAAAGTTATCATTATAATAAGTAATTATATACTCTTATTTCTTGTTTACTTTTATGCACACGGTATCTGTTATTTCTGTCTGGTCAGAATTCTTTTATTCTCTCCAGCTTTAATATTACACCTTTTCCATATGGGAATTCCTTCTTCAGGTTTCTGATGGATGTTACACTTTGCATGTGTTTCAGTACTCATTGGTAGTGTATGTGTTAGACTTCACAGCAGTCTGGACCATTGGAGCTAAAAAAGGAAAACCTGACTTCAAGTTCCAGTTTTGGTACTTACTAGATGTATGGCAATAAACATATTATTTAACTTTGAGTCTCTGTCCTCATCTCTCTTGGAACTGGCACTAACTCTCTGCTAAGATTGTGGTAAAGAGTAAAGCAACACATGTAGAGAGATCAGTACTCACTGGTTGGTGTTCATTCCTTCCTTCCCTAACCAAGAAGACTTGGGTCGTACCACTTTTTTGGGTTACACACCTACCTTTCCTGGTACATATTGGTTATTTTAATTAGAAAAACTTGATCAAGGTATTGACTGAAAATATCATTAAATATTTGTTACAAAGGTTTTAATCAGTTTGCAATATTGACTTATTCAGATATTTTTGCAGTATGTTATATTGCTTAATTTTCCCCCCACACATTTGAGATTTGTTTTCAGAGATATACAAAATAACCCTTTGATTGCATTATTTTTTGTTTTCACATTAGATAAATATTTCTTTTTTTTTTTTAGTGATGCTATATATATCTTTTTTATTATTATTTTAATTTAGCTTTTAATTTTTATAGACTGCATTTTGATTCATTGTACACAAATGGGGTACTTAATTTCGTTTCTATGGTTGTACACAATGTAGATTCACACCATTCGTGCAATCATACATGTACATAGGGTAATGATGTCTGTCTCATTCCACCATTTTTCATACCCCCTCCCTCTCATTTCCCTCTACATATTCCAAAGTTCTCCCATTATTCTCTCATTCCCCACCCCCCACCCCCATTATATATCACTCTCCACTTATCAGGGAAAACATTCCGCCTTTGGTCTTTTGGGCTTCACTTATTTCACTTAGCATGATAGGAAAAGATCTAATCCTGGTTTAGTCAGTGATATTCTATTGCTCTACTAAGTGTTTGTACCTTATCTTGATTTTATTTACTTTTTGAAAGATGGCATCCATTATAGCTGTTTGGAACATGGAAATAAGAACAAAAGTGCATTTATGTCAGTGGAATAACAAGAGGTTAGATAATAAACAAATAATGTTATTAAAATGGAAAGAGAGCCATTAATTTTGGCAGAATAGGATCATTGGAAATTGCCTCTTACTTTTTTTTTTTAATTTTAATTAAAAATCATAAATTTACATAGGGCAATGTTGTTTGATTCATTTTGTTATTTTTTCCCCTTCCCCGCTCCCCTCCCACCCCTCTTTTCCCTCTGTACATTCCTTTCTTCCTCATTCTTACCACCCTCCTTATCCCTAACCCTAAACCTAACCCTAACCCTAACACTAACCCCTCCTACCCCCCACCCCCGTATGTCCTCATCCGCTTATCAGCGAGATCATTTGTCCTTTAGTTTTTTGAGATTGGCTTATCTCACTTAGCATGATACCCTCCAATTTCATCCATTTGCCTGCGAATGCCATAATTTTGTCATTCCTCATGGCGGAGTAATATTCCATTGTATATATATGCCACAGTTTCTTTATCCATTCATCAACTGAAGGGCATCTGGGTTGGTTCCACAATCTGGCTATAGTGAATTGAGCAGCTATGAACATTGATGTGGCTGTATCTCTGTACTATGCTGATTTTAAGTCCTTTGGGTATAGGCCAAGGAGTGGGATAGCTGGGTCAAATGGTGGTTCCATTCCAAGCTTTCTGAGGAATCTCCATACTGCTTTCCAGAGTGGCTGCACTAGTTTGCAACCCCACCAGCAATGTATGAGTGTACCTTTCTCCCCACATCCTCGCCAACACCTATTGTTGCTTATGTTCTTGATAATCGCCATTCTAATTGGGGTGAGATGAAATCTTAGTTTTGATTTGCATTTCTCTTATTACTAGAGATGTTGAACATTTTTTCATATATCTGTTGATTGCTTGTACATCTTCTTCTGTGAAGTGTCTGTTCATTTCCTTAGCCCATTTGTTGATTGGATTATTTGTATTCTTGGTGTAGAGTTTTTTTGAGTTCTTTATAGATTCGGGATATTAGCACTCTATCTGAAGTATGATTGGCAAAGATATTCTCCCACTCTGTAGGCTCTCTCTTCACATTACTGATTGTTTCCTTTGCTGAGAGAAAGCTTTTTAGTTTGAATCTATCCCAGTTATTGATTCTTGCTTTTATTTCTTGTGCTATGGGAGTCCTGTTAAGGAAGTCTGCTCCTAAGCCAACAAGTTGAAGGTTTGGGCCTACTTTTTCTTCTATAATCTGCAGGGTCTCTGGTCTGATTCCGAGTTCCTTGATCCATTGTGAGTTGAGTTTTGTGCAGGGTGAGAGATAAGGGTTTAATTTCATTCTGTTGCATATGGTTTTCCAGTTTTCCCAGCACCATTTGTTAAAGAGGCTATCTTTTCTCCATTGCATATTTTTGGCCCCTTTGTCTAGTATGAGAAAATTGTATTTATTTGGATTTGTGTCCATGTCCTCTATTCTGTACCATTGATCTACCTGTCTATTTTGGTACCAATACCATGCCGTTTTTGTTACTATTGCTTTGTAATAGAGTTGAAGATCTGGTATTGCGATACCACCTGCTTCGCTCTTTCTACTGAGGATTGCTTTAGCTATTCTGGGTTTCTTATTCTTCCAGATGAATTTCATAATTACTTGCTCTATTTCTGTAAGGTACATCATTGGGATTTTAATTGGAATTGCATTGAATCTATATAGCACTTTTGGTAGTATGGCCATTATGACAATATTAATTCTTCCTATCCATGAACATGGGAGATCTTTCCATCTTCTAAGGTTTTCTTTAATTTCTTTCTTTAGTGTTCTGTAGTTCTCATTGTAGAGGTCTTTCACCTCTTTTGTGAGATTGATTCCCAAGTATTTTATTTTTTTTGAGGCTATTGTGAATGGGGTAGTTTTCCTAATTTCTCTTTCTGAAGATTCATCACTTATGTATAAAAATGCATTGGATTTATGGGCATTGATCTTGTAACCTGCTACTTTACTGAATTCACTTATGAGTTCTAAGAGTTTTCTGGTGGAATTTAAAGGTTCCTCTAAATATATAATCATGTCATCAGCGAACAGGGATAGTTTGAGTTCATCTTTTCCAATTCGTATCCCTTTAATTTCTTTGGTTTGTCTAATTGCTCTGGCTAGAGTCTCAAGAACAATGTTGAATAGAAGTGGTGAAAGAGGGCATCCCTGCCTTGTTCCAGTTTTTAGGGGGAATGCTTTCAGTTTTTCACCATTTAGAATGATATTGGCCATGGGCTTAGCATAAATGGCCTTCACAATGTTAAGGAATGATCCCACTACCCCAATTTTTTCTAGTGTTTTGAGCATGAAGGGATGCTGTATTTTATCGAATGCTTTTTCTGCATCTATTGAAATAATCATGTGATTCTTAACTTTTAGTCTGTTGATATGGTGAATGACATTTATTGATTTCCGGATATTGAACCAACCTTGCATCCCTGGGATAAAACCCACTTGATCGTGGTGCACTATCTTTTTAATATATTTTTGTATGCAATTTGCTAAAATTTTGTTGAGAATTTTTGCATCCATGTTCATTAAGGATATTGGTCTGAAATTTTCTTTCCTTGATGTGTCTCTGTCTGGTTTAGGTATCAGGGTGATATTGGCTTCATAGAATGAGTTTGGGAGGGTTCCCTCGTCTTCTATTTTATGGAATACTTTGAGAAGTATTGGAATGAGCTCTTCTTTAAAGGTTTTGTAGAACTCGGCTGAGAACCCATCTGGTCCCGGACTTTTCTTTGTTGGTAGGCTTTTGATGACCTCTTCTATTTCATTGCTTGAAATTGATTTATTTAAGTTGTGTATATCTTCCTTGTTCAGTTTAGGCAATTCATATGTCTCTAGGAACTTGTTGATGTCTTCGAGGTTTTCTGTTTTGTTGGAGTATAGATTTTCAAAATAGCTTCTAATTATGTTTTGTATTTCACTCGTGTCTGTTGTGATATTTCCTTGTTCATTCCGAATTTTAGTAATTTGAGTTTTCTCCCTTTTTCTCTTTGTTAGCATGGCTAAGGGTTTATCAATTTTATTTTTTCAAAGAACCAACTATTTATTTTGTTAATTTTTCCGATTGTTTCTTTTGTTTCAATTTTGTTGATTTCGGCTCTGATTTTAACTATTTCCTGTCTTCTACTACTTCTGGTGTTGGTCTGCTCTTCTTTTTCTAGGGCTTTGAGCTGTAGTGTTAAGTCGTTTATTTGTTGATTTCTACTTCTTTTGTTGAATGCGCCCCATGAAATAAATCTTCCTCTCAGTACTTCTTTCATAGTGTCCCAGAGATTTTGATATGATGTGTCTTTGTTCTCATTTACTTCTAAGAATTTTTTAATTTCCCTCCTGATGTCTTCTGTTATCCATTTATCATATAATAGTGTATTATTTAATCTCCAAGTATTGGAGAAGTTTCTGTTTTTTATTCTGTCATTTATTTCTAATTTCAGTCCATTATGATGTGATAGAGTACAAGGTAGTATCTCTATCTTCTTGTATTTGCTAACAGTAGCTTTGTGGCATAAAACATGGTCTATTTTAGAGAAGGATCCATGTGCTGCTGAGAAGAAAGTGTATTCGTTCTTTGTTGGATGGTATATTCTATATAAGTCGGTTAGGTCTAAATTGTTGATTGTGTTATTGAGATCTATGGTTTCTTTATTCAATTTTTGTTTGGATGATCTATCCAGCGGTGAGAGAGGTGTGTTAAAATCGCCTAGTATTATTGTGTTGTGGTCTATTTGATTTCTGGATTTGAGAAGGATTTGTTTAACGTACATGGATGAGCCAATGTTCGGGGCATAGATATTTATCATTGTTATGTCTTGCTGATTTATGCTTCCCTTAAGCAGTATGTAATGTCCTTCTTTATCCCTTCTGACTAGTTTTGGCTTAAAGTCCACGTTATCTGAAATGAGGATGGATACTCCAGCTTTTTTGGTGTGTCCATGTGCATGGTATGTTTTTTCCCATCCTTTCACCTTCAGTCTATGGGTATTTCTTTCTATGAGATGGGTCTCTTTCAGGCAGCATATTGTTGGATTTTTCTTTTTAATCCAATCTGCCAGTCTATGTCTTTTGATTGATGAGTTCAGGCCATTAACATTCACAGTTATTATTGTGATATGATTTGTATTCCCAGTCATTGGACTCATTTTTGTTTTTTGACATGATTTGGTTTCTCCTTTATTTGGCTATTCCTTTAGGCTAGTTCCTCCCGTTGCTGATTTACATCGTTGTTTTTCATCTCTTCCTCATGGAATATTTTGCTGAGAATGTTCTGTAATGCCGGCTTTCTTTTAGTAAATTCCTTTAGCTTTTCTTTATCGTGGAAGGATTTTATCTCATCGTCAAATCTGAAAGTAAGTTTTGCTGGGTATATGATTCTTGGTTGGCATCCATTTTCTTTCAGGGCTTGGTAAATGTTGTTCCAGGCCCTTCTAGCTTTTAGGGTCTGGACTGAAAAATCTGCTGATATTCTTATTGGTTTTCCCCTGAATGTAATCTGATTCTTTTCTCTCGCGGCCTTTAAAATTCTGTCTTTATTTTGAATGTTAGGTATTTTCATAATAATGTGCCTTGGTGTAGGTCTGTTGTAATTTTGCGTATTTGGAGTCCTATAAGCCTCTTGTACTTGGTTTTCCATTTCATTCTTGAGATTTGGGAAATTTTCTGATATTATTTCATTGAATAGATTGTTCATTCCTTTGGTTTGTTTCTCTAAGCCTTCCTCAATCCCAATTATTCTTAAATTTGGCCTCTTCATGATATCCCATAATTCTTGTAGATTCTGTTCATGATTTCTTACCATCTTCTCTGTTTCGTCAACCTTGTTTTCAAGATTAAATATTTTGTCTTCAATATCTGAAGTTCTGTCTTCCAGGTGATCTATTCTATTGTTTATGCTTTCTGTGGCGTTTTTAACTTGGTTTATTGTTTCCTTCATTTCAAGGATTTCCGTTTGGTTTTTTTTCAGTATCTCTAACTCTTTATTGAAATGCTCTTTTGCTTCTGTTATTTGCTCTTTT
Source organism: Sciurus vulgaris (assembly GCF_902686455.1). Taxonomy (NCBI): domain Eukaryota; kingdom Metazoa; phylum Chordata; class Mammalia; order Rodentia; family Sciuridae; genus Sciurus; species Sciurus vulgaris. Next base: position 84,949,315 of record NC_136473.1, on the reverse strand, counting down.
AACTGTTGATTAGTGCGTTCATTTAATGCCTGCATTTGTTCTTTCATCTCCTCGTTTGCTTCCCTGATTGTTTTAATTATGTACATTCTGAACTCCCTTTCGGACATTTCTTCTGCTGTGCTGTCATTGGGTTTTATTGATATAGTATCTACGTTTGTTTCGGACATTTTCTTCCCTTGTTTTCTCATATTGGTCAGATGTCAATGGGACTCTGTGATATTGTAGATTTCCTCTATTGGCTTATAGTGACCCTGTAGATTTCCAGTGTATCACCTACCAGCCTTCAGTAGCCAGAAATCTTGGATTAATTTGATAATGCAGTGCTTCCGAAGAATGCTGCCCCTAGCCCGCTACCGGTTCCAGGGAGAGAGACCTGGAGAGGTCTCTTGTTGCACAGCCCTGGTTCCAGAGGCTGGTTGTAGGTTGGAGGTCTCTACTGGCTTGGGTACTTGTGGCTGGCTCTGTGTAGACAGGCTCTCACTGGGTGTTTTGCCCCGAGAAGCTAGCCTAGAGAGGCGCTTCCTGCTGGAGGGGGGCTGGGCTGCTTGGGGAAGTCCCTGGCGCCCTGTGCTGGTCACTGAAGCAACCTGTGGGCGGGCTGTAGCTGGCTGGGGCGGGCCGGAGCTGGCCACGCTTCTTGTGTGCAGAAGGGCTCTCACTGGGGGGCCTGTTCCGAGAGGCTAGAGGATCTGTCCCTGTGGGCGGAGCCCACCACCAGACTGCACCGAGCTGCCTGGGGGAGACGCTGTCTGCCCTGTCCCACTCTACTAAGCCACTCGAATCTGGGCCTGCCACCCAGCTGAGCTTCGCTGGGTGGGGGAGACTCACCCTGTGGTTCTGTCTTATTCCGAGTCTCTCAGTGCCTCCCCTTCTTGAATCCTGAGTTCTGGGGCAACTGGAGATGCAGTCACCCTCTAGTCCACCATCTTGGATCGCCCTGTGGAAAAAGCCTGCAGCTGGAGGGGGACAATGCTGCCTGGAGAGGTCTCTGGCTGCGCAGCCCTGGTCCCAGAAGCTGCTTGCGTGTCGAATATCTCCACTGGCTTGGGGACTTGTGGCTGGCTCTGCGTCGAGAGGCTCTCACTGGGCGGTCTGCCCCGGGAAGCTAGCCTAGATAGGCGCTTCCCGCCGGAGGGGGCTGGGCTACTTGGGGGAGTCCCTGGCGCCCTGTGCTGGTCACTGAAGCAACCTGCAGGCGGGCCAGAGCTGGCAGCAGGGCTCGATAAATATTTCTTGACCTTAAATTTATTATGATCTTTCCAGGGACCTTTAAAGACATTTTTCCTAATTATCACCCCCACACACCCAAGAAATCACATTTAGTCTTTTTAAAAATTACTGTGTATGTATCTGTGCTTTAGATTTAAGAGTAAAATTTTGTTATCCTTCTCAGACAACCATTCTTTACCCACAAGCTATATCACCTCATAAAGAATGCATGTACTATGAAAATTTGTATCAACCTATGTGCCCTTCAACATATGAAGGGATAAAGAATATGGGGTGTACATACTTAGTGGAGTATTAGCTATAAAGAAAAGTGAAAAAATTATGTCATTTGCTGGTAAACAGAGGGAACTGGAGATTATCCTGCTAAGTGAAATAAGCCAGAACCCAAAAGTCAAAAGTTGAATGTTTTCTGTGTAGTGCAGAAGTTAGTCCAACATACCGGGAAAAAGGAGAGCTGAATTGGGTGGGGATTCCATCAAAATAGAAGATAGTGGAATAGACCATTGACAGGGAGGGAGGAGGACAGGATAAGGGACGAACAGTGGAATGAATCTGACCTAAGTTTTCTGTGTACTTATATGAATATACCACAGTGAATCTCATGGTCATGCATATCCATAAGATACTGATTTAAAAAAAAAAAAAAAACTATAGCAGAAAGATCAGTAGAGTAGAGGGGAGGGAAATTCCTATTCAACAGTAGGTGTTAGTGGCAGTTTTCAACTATTGCCTCTTTAAACCACAGGTATTTGTTTAAATTGAAGCAGTTGCTAGGAAATGCATAGGAAGTATTCCAGTTTTCTTTCCTGTATAAACTAACTCTCATAATTATCCAATACATCAAATTACGTGAGTGTTACTTAAGTACTCAGGACCAGATGTTAAATATAGTTGTCTAATTTTAACAATATTGTATAGCTTTTTTTTGTCCTTTTTTTTGAAACTTACTGATGACACACTTTCTTCTCACAAGGTTGGTTACAGCAAAAGTACATGTAATAAAAAATATGTACTGAGAATGAAATTTTAGGACTGCCATCAGATGAGAACAGTAAAAATATGAGAAATTTGGGGATGTGAATTTTGTTTGGCAAATATTCCCACATTCAATTTGAATCATTGCGAGTACTTACGTGAATCTTTTCCAAATACTTACTTGTCCCATTATATAAGCTGCCCCCATCATTTAAATAGAGTGCTATTGTTACTAGGCGAGTTAAATGTTTAATTCACGGAAATATTGTAATAACACTACTTAATCTTCCACTCTGTCTATACCCTGCTACCCAAGGAAAACTGCGAGGTCTTCTCAAAATTATGAACAATTCTAAATAGTTGAGAAGCAGGGTATGAGTTTAAAGTTTTTCTATGGGAAAATAAATCTGTCAGTTTTCTGTGTTCTCCTACATTCCTACTTCTACAGTACTCTACTTCTACAGTAGAACCTGCAGTGGTCAACTGGATGCTTGGAGCCTGAGATCCTAAGTGACTAAGCTGTGGCCAGTGGTTCTTAGGCAGAGGAGCCAGGCTTGAGCTCCAGGGATGTGTTCTGAAAGGGAAGGTGCACTTCCTGTCACATTTCCTCTTTCTAGCTTTCTGGGTCACAGACTTGATGGTGGGAACTTGAGAAGACATTTGGGATATATAGTAGAGTGGAGTTCTGATAGTGATGGAATCACAAAACAGAACTCCAAATCTCTGCTGACTCTAGACTCTTACCTCCAGATTGCTTTTATGTGTAAAAACTGTCATTTTAAACAACAGAATGCATGTGTTGGATTTTGTAGACATGATCTGTTCAAACTTGGGTTTTATTTAGGTAACAGAATAAATTCTACTTGTTCAGTTAACTGTGTGACCTTTGATTATTCTCTAAGTTTTGTAAGTCTCCTTTTCTTCATCTGAAAAATGGGAATACTGTTTTTATAAGGATTAAATGAGAATTAGATGAGGTAGTTCATGAAATACATTTAGCACATATTAATTGATCAGTATGTTAACTATTGGAGTATAACATTCATTCTCTTCATTTGAAGACCTGAGTGTCAGTAGATGTCCAGCTGTTCTCTTTTTCCAGTTTTACTACCAGTTGCCTCTTGAGGGAAGAATGTAAGCTTTATTGATAATAGGCTATAAAGCACCTTCAGTTCTTCACAGTGACTAAATACTAATAAAAGTTTCTTGTGTATGTGTAGTGTTATAATGAATTTATATGGTAGCTTGAACCATATGTTTTGTTAAATAATTCTGTATTCTATTTTTAGATATTTGATTTAATGGATGCGAAAGCACGTGCTGATTGCATCAAAGAAATAGATCTCCTTAAGGTAAATAATAAACCATGGACTTATGGGCTTAACTCAACTTGTTGATAAAGTGATTTATTAAAATGTTACAAGCAAAAAGATTTTTAAGACTTACCTGTGCCACACAGATTTTAAGTAAGGTTTGTTAGAGTGTCAGCATATAGAAACATGTAGCTGTCTTCTGGATTTATTGTAAAATAATTTAATCAGAACATTTGGTGGAAGCAGCCTTTTCAAAATAGAGAATGGATAGTTGAGCATGAACCATAAAGAAATTGTTTCTGGATCATCACAACTAGACATATTCTAAAGGTTAAGTAACATAAATGCTTATTAGTATTATTTCAAGATGTTATATTAAGAATACAGACTAATCAAAAGGTTTACACATTTTAAAGTAACATTTCTTAATCTTTTTGCAGATTTAAAATGGGTGAATATAAAGAGTATGTCAGGAATTCATAGTTTATTATTTCATCTACTTAAGAATATGACAGATTTCAGTTTCAGTGCATCACTTTTTTTCTAATCAAGTTTCTTTATGAAAAGCTGTGGTTTATATTTTAATTTTTACTTAAGACTTGAATTTTTTTTTTTTTTAATGCAGCCATTGTGTTAGTGCCTTAAACAGGCTTTATCCAAAAAGATAAGTCAAAACCATGCTTTCTTACTCTTGAGTTGATTGTAGTTATTTCTTGGCTTATAAAGTAAACTGCTTTAAATGAATATACACTTTTATTAGGCAAATAACATTCTAGAAAATATTGGAGGAAAAACTTGAAGAAATTTACCTATTCTTGTTCTTGTTTGGGGGGTGTGGGTATCAGGGATTAAACTCAGGGGCACTCAACTACTGAGCGACATCCCCAATCCTATTTTTTATTTTGAAACAGGATCTCACTAAGTTGCTTAGCACCTTGCTTTTGCTGAGGCTGGCTTTCAACTTGAGATCCTCCTGCCTCAACCTCCTGAGCTGCTGGGCTTATAGGCATGCACCATCGTGCCTGCCTTACCTATTGTTTTCAATTGGGAAATGATTTGTCATGTGTTAACTTATTTTAGGATTGAACAAAAAGATTGCAAATGCATATAGACTGATTTTTATATCAGGTTATATTTTTCTTATGATTTTGCAAATCAACTCACATGGATAAATTCTATAAACTTGTATTATTTGATATAATAGTGATATTAAGTTATAGTGTAGTACATACTAGTAAATACTAGTTTTGTTTTGGTGCTGGCTACAGTTACATTAGAACCAACCCCAACTTCAAAATAGGAATAAGAAATACTTGATTTATACTAAATGCTCTTAGTAACAGTTCTCATTTTGAAGGATATAATTTTTGGCAATGGGTAATTAAGTTCTTAACTTATTACATCTATTCATATGCCTAATTGGCATAGAAGTACTTTTAAAAGTTTTAAGTTTATAATTTCTGAATATTGAAATAAAATTAATCCATATCTAGTTTTACTTTTGATAAATGATATTTAAAATTCACTAGATTCAAGAAAACTATGCTGTCATGTTAAGATTTCTGTAATTTAAATTGTAGTAGCTAAATTATTCTTACATTACAAAACAAGTTACTCTTTGGAAGTTAATATTTGCTTTTTTCCTTTGCCTCAGCAACTCAACCATCCAAATGTAATTAAATATTATGCATCATTCATTGAAGATAATGAACTAAACATAGTTTTGGAATTGGCAGATGCTGGTGATCTATCCAGAATGATAAAGGTAAGGATTTTTTCAAAAAATTGTCTTAAAGTTTTGTTTTTTGTTTTTTGGTTTTTTTCCCCCCTCAGAGTTGTTAAGCAGGCATATTTGATACTTGAAAGACCTCAGTGCATACTTAACATATGGTAGATGGGAAGTGAATGGTTGGTGATAGTGATGGTAATGATTTGGAGGCTGGCTTACCTGGTGAAATATACATTTGAATCCTTCAGTATCCGGAAATTCCAAAAACAAAATGAAAATAGGTCAACATACTGATCTTCTGTCAGCTAAAATTTCATTTCACAACCTTGACTTTGAGCAGCCCATCTTTGATCCTGTGTGTCTAAGCATCAGGAAACAGGATAGAATGATTCTAGAGCAGCCTGACCTGTTTCTGGGAGGGACTCATCAAACACCCTGATCTGACTGCTTAAGAGTTAGCTTTCTTTTCTAAGGTCATATTAATTGGCTTCACATTCAACTGTAAGTAATAGAAACCCCAAAGTAAGAATAGCTTTAAAAATGCTGGTTCTTGAACAAGTTAAATAACTTCACTGTGCCACATTTTTTAAAACAATAATAAAACCTACTAAGATTGTTGTAATTATTAGTATTTATTATGAACTTAGTTTCTCATACATACAACTGTAGATGACAGAGGCTATTGTTATTCCTTATGTTGCATATATATCTGGGACTAATGTGGCTCAGATCTATTAAATCTGATTTCTAGCTCATCAAGTCACCCTAGGCTTGAGGAAGCAAATGGGATTTGCTGACTGTGTCTTGAAGCTACTCCTCAGAACTGCCACACTGCATTTTCAGCTTCATTCCCTTGGTCAGAATTAGGCTTCTAACATATTTAGCTGCAAGAAAGGCTAGAGTAGATAGTCTGCAGTCCTCTGGCCAAGTGCCCAGTTAGACTTCTATTATCATGGAAGATGAGCTGATCAGTGTGGAAACAAGAACAACCAAATGAGAAAAGCAAAGTCCATTTATTTAGAGCTTGTACTAAGGGACTCAGCCATTGTCACTTACATGTGGTGGAGGCTTAAAGGCATGCAAAGGAGTGAAAGCTGTATAGAGAGGAAGAAAGATGACTACAGGTGCCTTGATAGGACGCTGTTGGCATGGGAAAACAAAGGCAGGCTTTCTAGAAGGAAGCCATCATAGATGACTGGTTGGTTCTAGTTGGAAGTAGGGACACAATTAGGGGAACTGTAAGTGACTTGCCATTTTGGGCTGGTTGTTAGAGAAGTTATTTAGCCTTTTGGATTGTCACTGGAGATAGTGATATGGCTTCCTACAAGTCTGACTGGCTTTCTGAATTGTTTATTGTGAAGTATAGGTTTCTTGGACAAATTACTGCATTTTTTTGGGTTAAAATTCTATTTTGGTATATTGTCTGGGCATTGTCAGTTTGTACATTAAATCTGAGTAGATACTAGAGTGTAACTAGTAATCTACATGGAATTATTATAAAGAGATTTTTAAAAACTGTTACTTTATGTGTATTATCTTATTTAATCTTCACAAGGCTTCTGAGAGGGAAATTTGACATCTTGAGAAGATAAATATCATTACTAGTAAATAGCAAAATTGATGTTTTTTAAATTAACTTTGATGCAAACATCCATGTGTTTTTCTTTAATGTCCTTTAAAGATTTTTATTTCACAGAATTCCTTTGAAAATTAGATGAAAGTCTTTCACCTTCTCCCTAAAAAAATGTTGATATATGTACAATTTGCACTTCATTACAAAGCACATGTTTTCTGATCAAGGCCTTCAGTAGTCAAGAACTCTGCTCTTGAGTGTGGGTTCAATATCAGCCACCTAAACTCTCTTGTCACTTAAATTCTCTTAATCTTAGTTTCCTCATCTGTAAGATGAAGACAGTTTTCCAGAGTACTTTCATAACTTAAAGTACTACATAAAAATAAGGTAATGTTATTCTTATCAGCCAAAATGTTATCAAGCTGACCACGTTTAAAGTTCCATAGGTAGAAGAAATCACTGCTAACCAGTTATCTAATTTTCTTCTTTAGTGACTATATACCACTAGCTCAACCAACATGTCTTTTCAAATTAAATAAAAATTATATTTATGATTTTTAAAAAATGCAAATAAAAAAATGCAAAATTTCACAAAGTAACTATCTATATGAAACATAAAACTAAATAGTCCTTATAAAAAAGTACAACTAATATAAAATTCTTTGCTTAAACCTTCACATGTGAGAGTTATTTAATTACAAAATAATGCACTGGGAAAGAGAGTTAATTTTTATCAGCAAGACAGAACAACAGAATACTGTGTTGTCAATGAGTAGTAACTTACTGTTGTGGAATTGATTAACTATATCTTTGGAATACCCAAGGTTTCTGATTGAAATGTGAAGGTGTCTGTCATGTTAAGGAGTGTTTGGTAGGGGGAGATTTTTTTTAATTAAATCTATCAACTGATTCCCAATAAGTTGTAAGCTTATATAGCAACTTAATGTACTTTGGCTACTGGAGTGGATCTTCCTTGCAGAATTAGTAATATCCTTCCTCCTTTCTCTCTAGAACTCATTGTATGAGCTTTTAATTATCCTATACTTTATTTTAGGTTCTATCAGTTTTTGCCTAGTCAAGGTATAAGACATTTTGGGTCAGTTTCCTAGGTCCTTTAGAGCTCTTCAAAAGATGGGAGGTCAAACTATCAAACTTGTGGATATTAAACAATCAAAGTTTTACTTGGTTCAAGTAGTTTTCACAAGAGAATGCTATCTTCAGACCCTGCTTGTCTCTTCTATGTGGAACCAAATACCTAATTGAATTGAAAAAGAATAATGTAGTAACTTGAAAGAATCTGACCTGAAGGTGTCTCCTGGTTCTTTCTCAGGTAAGATTAATTTTTTTAAAAGGATTGTTACATCTCAATAGTTCGTATGATTATGGCCTTTCTCTCCATTTATTAAGCTACTTTTTAAATGAAAGGCCCTCTTGTCCTACATTAATTTCCTCAAGTGGTGAAGTTCCTTTCCTCCTTCATTTCCAGGTCTCACAGGTAGCACTATATGTGCATAAAACCTTCCCAACTTTATTTTTTGTCTTTATGTACATTCTCTCTCTCCCCCTTAAGTAAAAAAAAAAAAAAAATGTATATATATATATATATATATACACACACACACACACACACACACACATACTAAAAACATACTAAAATGTCTTCTTTCTCAGACTCATCAGTTTAATTCTTGCTTTATTAATAGGCAAGTGGATTATTATCATCTTAGAGTAAGTTCAAGTATAAAATCTTATGTACATAAATATAACTATACCTATCCTATTTGTTATGTCAATTACTCTCAAATAATTATATCAATTGTGGTTTTTTTAAGAAACTCTATTTCATTATTGGACATTTATACTGTGTGCCAGACCCATGGTTTTTGCCATCCTGGAACTCATTGTCTAGCAGGAAAGATAGTCATTTAACTAAAACTTACAGAAAACTTTAACTTCAATTGTAGTAAGTTATATAAAGGAGAAGTACTGGGTGTTTATGAAAGGACAACTAAAACTAGGATAAATCCTTGATTTAGTTAACCCAATCTTAAAATGATAGAGTTACAGTTGCCACATCCATAAAATTGGGTTAGCGATACTTGTCTTATAGTACAATGAGGATCAATTAATATATGTGTGTGTATATATATGTGTGTGTGTGTGTGTGTGTATAAAAAATGCACACACCTATGTCCAAATATGCCTGATACATATATACTGTCTGATTTTCTTTAAATCTCTAATTATTGCTCTCTTTTCCCCTCCTTGCATCATACAAAATCTACCGTTCCTCTGCAGATGACCTCATACATTCAATTTCAGAGAAGTTATCAGACAAGAATTACCTCACTTCTACTTTCCCATGGCCCAGCCTTCTAGATCAACGTCTGTCTGTTATTCTATTTCTTTTCTGTTGCCATATTCTTCCACAGGAGGGATTGCTGTATTTCTCTCCACCTGGGTTCTTTATCCTTTTTTTGCCCATTTCCTCAAACTTTAAACTTTATCATTATTCATTTTCAGTCCTGTATTTATAACTTCAGTTGGACATCTTTTGGATCTCTTTTGTCAATTAAATACAATTAGGTCATGGATCTTAAGTACGTTCACACATACACATGCACATGTCCCTTATTCAAGAAATTTGCCTTGTACTGGTGAAGTAAAATTAAATGAAAATGAATCGGGCATATGGTATGCCACATGTTGATGTCATGGAGAAAAATTAAAGAGGGGCATTAAGTAGTCTAGAGGCAGAGTGTTGCCATCTTGAATGAATTGTCTGAGAAAACCCTACTATTACTACCTCAACTCTCCTGCCTTTTCCTTCAGTTACCATAGTCTTTTTTCTTCATACTTACTCCAAATTATGTTTCTAGCTTACTACACTGTTTCTTTTAAATGAAATCCAGTGAACTTCCTTCAGTCTCATTCCACTTGACCTCTCAATAGCATTGGACTCTTTTTCATTCCCTTCTTAAAGTACTCTTTAACTGACTGAGAACCAAAGTGTGTTGGTTTTCTTAATTTTCTAGAGACTTGCCTTCTTTGAATCATTCTTTTCTTCTCAACTTTAATGAAGTTTTAAATGTCTATGGCTTATTCGTTTGTTTTACACTCACCTTGTAACTGATTGTGTTCAAGCCCATGGTTTTAGTGACTCAGTATACTCTTGTTGATTCCCAATATTTTATCTGTAGCAGAAAATTCTCTTTATAATTTGAATCCATATAACTGAACATGTCTGTAAACAAATTCATGATCTTCCTTTCAGAAAACCTTCCTCCAGCATTTCCTAACTCAGGACTCAGTGCAGGTCCCTCTAGAGCACACACTGGAAATAAGGACTCTGTCATTTCTCTCACCTCCCATTTTCCATCTTAACCAATTCTGGTTTTTTTCTACATGAATTTCAGATTTCTCCACCCAGTTCCATTTCTCTCCTTATAGTGAGAAGTAAATCATCTCTCCCTTGCAGAGTTAGAGCCTTTTAATTAATCTCCCAACATCTAGTACCCATTTCTCAAGTCTATTTCTCCATTACCTTTTTTTTTTGATGGGGGGCAGGGGTGGGGTAACCAAAGGAACACCTGTTTTCTGGAAAGGGGCTTCTCAATGAACCTTAAAATATTTGACAGAATTTACCAAACTGTGTGTAATACAGAAGGTAAGTTGCCTAAAGGAGGAATCCTGATCTGTTTTGTGTACTCACATATCCCAGGTGCCTAGCAAAGTGGCTGCTCAGCAGATATTTGCTGCAGACTCTAGTCCCTATCTTGCTTCTTGTGCTTTGGCACATGGACCGGGTTCCCTGAATGTGTCTTATTTTTCCCTTCTTCATGGCCTTCATGTGTGCAGTTTTTTTTTTTTTTTTTTTTTTTTTTTTGGTCTGGAATGCTCTTCTCCATTCTTTGCCAAGTTTATATCTATTTATCCTTCAGTTTGTCTCTTAGGTATCACTTCAAGCCTTTTCCTTTCATGGTTTTATGTTGTAGATATTCTTGGAGTGTCCTCCTTTCATGGCACTGAGTAATGTAATCTTGTAGTTATTCATGTGATTATTTTATTGATGTATTTCCATTAGACTTAAGGCTCTCTTGAGAATGACCATGTCTGCTTTGCTCACCAGGCTGTCTTCAGTTTCTGGAGAGGTGCCTGGCCAATAGGAGCTCACTAACTATGTGAAGAATGTGTGTATAAGAATTGGTTCTTTTATGCTTCTGTTTTCTAGGGGCCAGTAGGTGATGTTTGGTTGTATAGCAGTCACTGCAGTTTCCTACTGCTTTATACTCCAGTCTCATGCAGAGTTGTAAAGATAGTGAATGATGTACTGGCATCAGACAAGACTGTGTTCTATTAGAGGAAGTTTGTTGTTTTTCCAGAGGATCCAACCAAGAAATTCTGAAATCGTTTTCTAAATACTCTTATAAGTTCTATAAGCAATATTTTATAAAAAAAAAAAAAAAAGGCTACTTTAGGAAAAAAAATATCATAGGAGCTGCTTCTGTGAAGGAACTTGACAGCACCTTAACACTTTGTAAAGGACAGCAGTAAAGGCTTGAATTGTAAAGAACATGATTCATTTCTTCATAGTGGGGAGTATTGTAAATCATTGTGTATCACAACAACATATTTCACTCTCTCAAGTCTTCAGCTTAATTGGGGTAGAACAGGAAATATAGCTTCTGGTCTGTATTCCAGAAATGAACCTCTGGATAACATTGCATCAAAGATTTTTACAAGTAAATAATTAATTGGCTTAGAACAGGCTGACAAATATAATTAAGCAATTTATAGTTGAAATATTCAGTATTTCTCTAATTAGTGACAAAGGAATACCTGAGGCTGTGGTCAGATGAAATACGTCCCGGATGAGTTTTAAGATAAAAGGAAACCTGGAATTTTTCATCGTATGTTTCATTATCTGTAATGAGAATCTTAAAGAAAAATAGATTCTTACAAAGCAGTTTGATTTCAATTATTTTGTGCTTACATGCTATATATTTTCCTCACTTTGGTCTAAATTTGAACAAATACATGCTTTATTTTGTAGTGAGCCTTAGACTGTTCATTTCACTGTTCCAATATCAGGAAACATGGTGATGGAGTCTCAAATGTAGAGGAAATGAGACTATTCTCAAAAATAAACAAGAATTTTATCTAAACTCATGTGTGGAAATGTTACTAAAATGTTTTAAATTTTCATAAAGTTTTGAAAAAATTAGGTGTCTATATTTCAAAGGATTAGAAAGTCAATTTGAGACAAAAATTACAAATGCATTCATTTCTACTTTCAAAAAACCATTATTTTGCTAGAATATCAGTAAAATAAAATACAACCTTATGTAGTAAATCTCTTGGTAGGGGACTCAGAAATTACTTTTCAAAAGAATATATCATCACAGTGGCTAAGAATGAGTGAGTATGATTCTTACAAGTTTTTTTTATTGGTGCATTTTATTTGTACATAATGATGGGATTTGTTACATATTCATGCACACAACAATATAATTTGACCAGTATTACTCCCCAGCACTTCCCCTTCCCTCTTAAAGTTTTTAGTGAAATATGCAATATAATTTAAATGAATATTTTCTGCCAGGAGCTTAGCATTTTTCCAAATAATTAATTGAAGCTCTTATTTCTAATATATTTTTTAATAGGCTATCTTCTTGGATTATTAACTTCGTTTCTACACTGTTACCACTTGTGTGTCATTCCCTTTAACTTTATAGGAACCTCAAAACTCTTTACACAGGTAAAGTGAATGTGTTCAGAAGCATTCCTTATTGGTTTCTATTGCTGCATAGCAAATCACTTACTTATCAGCTTAAAAACAAATATCTCAATTTCTGTGGGTCAGGAGTCTGGGTACTGGTTGACAGGTTCCCTGCTCAAGGTCTTAGAAGTTTGAAATACAAGGTGCTCACTGCATCTGGGAGCTGAGATTCAGGGACTTCCATGTTCCCTGATGGCTGTGAGAATTCAGTCCCCGAAAGTTGTGTAATCTCACTCCCTATCTTATTTGTCAACTGGGAGCCATGCTGTTTCTAGAGGCCACCAGCCACATGGCCCTCTGCCCAGTCTGGTATTGTGTTCCTATAAGGCCAGCAGAGTCTCTCTGTCTTTAAATGTTTTCCCCTTCTTGGAAGGGCCCAACTGATTAAGTCAGAAGGATAATATCCCTCTGATTAATAGGAACCTTAATTACAGCTTCAAGATCCTTTTTGCCTTATGATACAGTCTAATCTGGGGAATCATATATTCATATCCCCAACTCACACTCAAGAGGAATTATACTCTAGGACTTGGGAATTTGGGGGAAATTAGATACATCTTAAAATTCTGCTTACCACAGACTGATAAATATCAAATATATTTGAAAAATAACCATGTTTTGAAGATAATTGTTATCTTCAAATATTATAATTTATAAGTCTTGCTTCCCTACTTAGGTTTTTTACATTGAAGACATTTTTATTTTGCTTATCCAAATGTAGAAATTATATTGAAAATTAAATCACTTTGAAATATCTTTTACACTCTTGACATTTGGTTCTTTAAAGTACTAAAAGCTTCCCAGCAGTACCATCTATCTTCAATAACTCTGATGTATTGTTTGCCACAATACCCACACTTTCCATTCCAGCCTCTGACTAAAGCGTACAGCCCATGTCAGCAGTGAGAATTTCCAGTGACCCCATATGTAATCTGCTCTCTGTTGAATATTTAGAATTATTCTGCGGTCTGAAGGTTACCAATTAGTAGCACTATTAAAAAAAAAAAAGATATGTACTTAGGTGCCTCTGTATGTGCTTGTACATCTGTATCATAAGTTTATCATATATGTGTATTTGGTTTGCTATACAGAATTTTTATAGAAACAATGTCACAGGTAAATAGTGAAGCAGTATAGAATTTAGCAGATTGAAAATTATATACCATTATGACCCTTTTGTAGTTCTGAGTATAACTAAAATGTTATGCTAAAACTTTGTCATTAGAAGATAATTGTTGGGGCTGGGGATATAGCTCAGTTGGTAGAGTGCTTGCCTCTCATGCACAAGGCCCTGAGTTCAATCCCCAGCATCATAAATAAATAAATAAATAAATAAATAAATAAATAAATAAATAAATAAATAAAATACAGAAGATAATTGTCTGTAGCTACCAGAATGTGTTGGCCATGAGGTTAGTTGATTTGTAAAGGCCACTTTAGAGCATTATTATCTTCAAATGAAATCCTTGAAAATTAAGACAGGGATATAGACTCCATTAGGTTAAGTGTCTTATTTTCTGTTGAGAGACTTTTACGGTTTGTTCTATGTTTAGTAAAAATTAAAAGAACTTTCTGAATATCTTACTGTTGTCTGGTCTAACATAGCAACAAAGAATTTATTTAAAAGGCAAATATTTTCATTTGTGATCTTTTACATTGTCCTAAAGATTTTTTATAATCTCACTTTATCCTAGTACTGATGCAGAAAAGGAGAATGTGAAGTATTTCCAAGCATTCTCTCATTCTCTTTAGTTACAAGGAAGCATCTCCTAATAATTATTCACATACCAGTAATGCAGTGACCATTCCTTAGTAGTATTAGTAGTAATACTAATGCCTTCGTGTAACTTATTGGTCTTTGATTTCTTTAATATCCTGAATAAGTTTCCTTGATATTCATATACTTGTTCATACCAGTGTTCAGAAACTTGTTCATACCAGTTTCTTTTAGGGGAAAAATTGACTTTAAGGGTGCTTAATTATCTTTTTTTGCTAAATAGTTTAGGTCCCCCCACCCCCCTCATTAAGGCTCATTTAAATTATTTTAAATATTTTCAACCATAAAATGAAATATACTTTTGGCTTCCATTAATACAATTAATATATGATTGTGACTTTGTGGAATTGATCACATATGTAGTCTTTTAAATTGTTTAGAAATAGCACTTGTTAATGGACTTCCCAACATTACAGGAAAAGACTATTAGAGTTTGGATGGGAAATATTTCATCAAAGTAAATAAAATAAAATACTAGTGGTAGGCATTTTTAGTGATCCTATGGCTGCCAGGCCCAATCTATTTCATACCTTCCAAATCAATGTAAGTTATTAGAGTTTTATGCAGATTGCTAAGAATGAAAATAATCACACATTGAATATTATTATACCAAAATTCTAATTGAGATATATTCTGCACATTATTTACCCAGAATTGTATATAGCAAATATTATAGTTCGGTCTGTCTATACTTGGTGCCTTCAGAGGAATATTTCCAGAAAGATCATATTAAAAATCATAGAACAGTTAACATTTTCAGATGCATCCTTTTATATCACCAGTCTCTCTGCAACGATTTGTTTGCGATTATAATGTATTTTTTATAAAAGTACATTGGCAGTTATTTCAAAGATTTGTTTGGGAACATCCCTTCTGATGGTAAAATGACCACATTACAAGTTGATAACAAAGAACTGAAACTACCTGTTGTCTCATGTGAAGACCATTTATAGTAGTGAGTGAACCAATGAGAAACACAGATTTCTGTTTTTATAACTGGAAATATGAAGGATAGGACAAACCAGTAAATTCTTTTAAAGTGTGAAAATATACTCAGGAGACACATTTGTTTCATTAGTAACTGGGCTTGCAGAAAAACAGATGAGAGATGAAGACTTCATAATCATTTCTAAACTCTGTTAATATGGCAAGGAAAGAAACCGAGACCCAGCACAGTTAAGTGTCTTCTTCAAGGTCACACAAGTAGTTAATGTCAAACTTCATAATCAGCCTATTATTAAAAGATGAATATGGGCCATGTTACTGACACATTTAAACATTTGACAGCAATACCAAGCAGGAAATGTTTCCTTATATTTAACATAAATCAATTACTTCCTCTTGTTAGGTGTTTGAAAAGGATGGAGAACATCTGGTACCTGTATTCTAGTTCTCTAACAACTTCATTATTTCTAATCAGTTAATTTTTTTCTAATCCTTTTCAAAATGCTTTGCATACAAATATCACGTTTATTTTCATTTGCATATTTTTAACCACAGCAGTGCATTTCTAAAGGATGTTTGGTATAGCTTCCAAGTATTAGCTACATAATTGTGGATCCCTTCATTAAAAACTTACTATGAATCTTAGGAAGCCAATAAGAGGGTGTTAAACCAGGTGCAGGACCTGCATGACTACATGCCCATGAAGCTGGCTCTGATGGTTTCAAATGTTTTGCCTGAAACTTTTTCCTTAAAGTGTAACTTGCCAACTGTAGGCTTAATTATTTTTGATATTTTTTGTAAATCAAAATAATTCTCTTGATGAATTTTTGCTGTGTAATATCTTTGAAGCTCTTCTAGTGAGTTATTAAGGATGTTAAATTGCAAAACAGAAATAAGCAGTGTATGTTCTACCTGAACTGGTAGTGACTGGAATACAGGGACTAAGTTACCAAGCTGAGTCCAAAGAATGCTTTTTAGCTCTTCAGAGTCAGTTATATAAATGGATTTGGTCTTGGGAATTTAATATATTGTGATTTTAAAGGAAAGGTATGGCTATTGAAATGAGTTTTCCTAAAAATCTTTGAATGGGAGCATCTTGGATCATCTAGCATCTTAATACAAATCTCAGGGATGTAAGTGTGTTTTAGCAGGTATGCTAGATTTTCAACTAAATTTTTTTGTATGTGACAATTTGGTGTCTGTAAATGTTTTGTATGTAAATTGATTAACTTTTTGTTACAGATGACTTTTGAGTAGTATTCGGTGTTTATTTGAATAATATTAATGGAGGTAGGAAATAGTTTTTAAAGAGTATTTCAAGACTAGCTTTCTAAAAAAAAAAAAAAAAACAAAAAAAAACCAAAGTTATATCTAAGTGATCTGTGTAACTGTTTATAAACTTTGAGGTATGAAAGTTTATAAACTTTGAGGTATGAAAGTGGAAAAGGTGCCATAACAATCTTTATTTGTATCAATACTAAGCTTTATAAATTTGTTACATTATTTATTGCTTTTTTAAAATCTTACATGAGAAATTTTTAACTTTTATATGTTGGCATTAAATTTTTTTCTAACTGAGAGCTGAATATAACACTCATTTTTTTTCAGGAGAAAATAGTATTTTTGAAACTGTACTATTTGGCTAGAGAATTAAAATCTGAAAGATGTGTTCATTAGAATGTTTTAAGAGGCGGCTTTTTGTTTTGTAATACTTAGGCATTATACAAGTTTTGGCTTTGTAATGTCACCAGTATTAAAATGAATTCTTACCAGTATTAAAATGAATTCAATTTCTATTGCTTTTTGCCGTTCATCTTCCTAAGAGGTAGCCAACAGTGCCACCATCAGAACAGTCAGGCTGTTTTTATTATAAGTGTTGGTTTTCTCAAAAACAAAAAAACATACTAAGGGAACATTTGAAAAACCACATATGTTTAAGCACACAAAAAAACCTGGTAGATACTAGTGACATAATCAAATTGCCTTTGACAGTCAAATTTATGATACCATTCTTCAATGGCCTGTTGCTACATTGAACATTTAAATCTTGCCAGGTCATTCTATGTAGCTAGCATTATATTGACCTCAATTTATTATTTTAAATTTGTTCAAAGATATAATTTTGAAGAATATAAAAACTTAGAGATACTGGTCATCTTATTCTAATATGTTCCCTAATGTGCACCTTCAGGGCAATTTTTTTATTATCCCTTTTATATATGACAATTTTTAATAATGGTGTTTAAAATGTGAAGGGCCATGTTAATTATGATTTTAGAATCTATTTTAAAGCATAAAATTTTTTCTTTCATGGTCTGATGCTTACATGAAATGGTATATTTATTTCTGAATGAAAAGAAACCTGGTCCCCATCTTCCTGTTGACATCAAACAGTCCTCTGATATGCTAATCTAGCATTGGGGAGAGCACATATACAGGCTTTATTTGGATTCATTCCAAGTCTGAAAGAAAATTATGTGTAAAGAACTGATTTTGTAGCATTGCCCCCTTCGAATGAAAACTGATGTTGACACAGTCCGCAATTAAAAGACTTCATACTGAAACATGGGAGTTTTTCAACATTCTAGTAAAACCCTGATTTGCTTCCTAGGATATAATGCTACTGATGCCATAGCTATTGAAATTTCTAATAACTTCCATAAACATGTTATAATAAAAATTATTCATTTTTCTTTAAAGATTTATGCTTTGGTATGTTGAGTGCAAATGAGACAGTAAATATATATTTTCCTAAGTATGAAGTAGGGTCACAGAAGATTCCCTTGTACTGTTTTTTCTTTCAGCCTGCCCTCAACTGGTCACAGGTGTAAAAATTTAGTAGTTATTTTGAATTTTCTCTAATATTGTTTCTCCACACACAGTAACAAAGTCACATTAGATTTCTCAAAATGCATTAAAGAACTTTTAAATTTGACTAAGTATATATAAATCCACTATTCATGTTGATAATCTATAAAAATCAAATAGAAAGTGGTTTTATATAGTGCCTGAACTAAACTGCTCTTGAATGGGTACATTAATATTGTCTTAACTTTAACATAGAAAAAGCAGCATAAATGTGTACCCTTATTTTTGGCATTAATTTAGTAATTGCCCTCTTAAATGCCATTGATGCCTAAGTTGATGATTGGTGCTTTCAGCTTTTTGCCACAAGATTTTGTTTCCATGGATTTTAGTTTCATTCAATCAAAGCAGAGTACAAGTTTGCCTTGCAGTGTTCAATAGAAATATTCACGGAAACTTTACATAAATCCCTTTTATTTAATTTTTAATAAATTATGATACTTCAAATCACTAGGGTGGTTCAATATTTAAAAAGAATTCCATAGTAAAACCTCTGCCAGGAGAAGAATAGCCTTGATGAATATAATTACCTTTGGATTTCTAGACGTTTTTATTCTGGCTCTTCTAAAAATCATATTTGACAACTTCCCTTTTAAGACAAATTATTTTATGTAGATGTTAATTTTGGGGAATAGTTGGACATTACAGAAATGTGGTATTACATGGTTTGTGCTAACCTTAGGTATAGTATAATCAGAAGAAACCACATCTATTCTTAAAACCATGCTTTTTTTGTTGATAGTAGGTAGATTAAAGCAGGTGTTTTCTGACATACAAATTTTTGCATGTTAGACATCAGTTTTAAGAAATTTAACTTTAATTTTTAATTTTTTAAAAAGCATTTTAAGAAACAGAAGAGATTAATTCCTGAGAGAACTGTATGGAAGTACTTTGTTCAGCTCTGCAGTGCATTGGAACACATGCATTCTCGAAGAGTCATGCATAGAGGTAAAAATCATTAAAAACTTTTAATATTTTCATACAAATCATTGAACAATTTAATGTCTTCCACTGCATAGTATTATGCTTTCTCAGGTAATTTATTTCCAAGTTATAATTTAATTAGAATTATAAACCTGTACAGCCCACATTTTAAAATTGAAAAAAGTTTTTTGCTTGATTTTTTAGTATCTTACAGTTATGTTGACAAAGAAAAAGATGTGGGAGAATAGTTGAATAGGCTAAAGATTTTGTTTTTTCCTCTTCAATTAAACAGTATATATCAGTCAATTGGCAGGGCAGTGTTAAAGTTACATCGTTAAGTAACTGATCCATTGATTTTTGAAAACTTTAATGTCTCTAAGCACAATGTTGGTTTATCATTTAAAATTGGTATAAAAAGGACACTTTTGTGCTTTGAATTTCATAACAAGTATTTTGAAAATAGGAAACAAAATGTACTTTAATCTTCATTATGCTATATTGATCATTCTCAGAGGATTGAGAACTTTGAAATGTCAGGATATATCACACCGATTCAAAATAAAGTAATTGGTTTAAACTTTCATGTTCAAGATAAATTCTACCATGAAAATTATCCCTTTAAAATTCCTAAAGTTACATCATCTTTCACACTGTCCATTTATTCACAGATATAAAACCAGCGAATGTGTTCATTACAGCCACTGGAGTGGTAAAACTTGGAGATCTTGGGCTTGGTCGATTTTTCAGCTCCAAAACCACAGCTGCACATTCTTTAGGTAAGAGACAATATAATTTCATTCCGTTGCTTTTGTTTTTTTTTTTTTTTTTTCACAGTTAAAAAATGACAGAAGTACCAATTTTGTGCCAGCTTTTATGTTCTTATTAGAACTTTAAAAAAATCATCAGGTCCTGAGCAGATACCAACTCTCTATTAGATATGGTTCTTTTTGCATGACAGGTGGATACTTCTGTTAACTTGACCTCAGGCAGGCACTGAATTAAAAAATGCTGATAAACCTGATTTTTACTGTTACCTTAGAGCATTCCTTATAGTAGTAAAATAATGTGATGAATAAACTATGTTGGAAGAGGATTTTACCTGACCATTCAAACATACTCCATGTGATAATTTGTAAATTTACAACATGATTGTGATTACAGCAGTCGGGGAAAACCTAAACAGGGTCTGTGGCAAATGAGGAAAATATTCCCTTAGATTGTAAAGTGGATGAAATATATGTACTTTATTCATTCTAGAGTTAACAGTTAATATAGAAGTGTCCTTTGTACCTAAAATAGAACCGAATGTAATTCTAACACATTAACAATGAAGAGAAAGTTGTGGAGTTTAGAAACAATAGTGATTCCTGGGAAGAAATATTTTTTTTGAGCAACTTGAAGTGACAGATTCCCTTAAGACTCTTCAAATCATATTTTCTCTTTGTAAATACAAGGCACAGATAAAATGATGAAATGATGGCAAAAAATAAGTTGGGTTTAATTTAATGGAGCCCATCTTTGTTATGTAATTTTATCGAAAGTCTTTTTTAAAAAAACTTTAAAATGGCCTGGTAAGTAACCGATGACTTGCACAAAAAAGCAAAGTAGTGAAGTGAGCTGACTAAAGATTTTCTGGCCTTGTTACTAAGGTTCTATGTGGCCTTGAATCTGTCATTTTTCTATATCTTGAACAGTATCTGGCACATAAATAGGCACCTAGTCAACAGTTATTGTGCAAATTTTAATTTTGTCAAGTTCTTTGAGGAAATATAATTTCACACTAATGCCATTTCATTTTATATTTATGTACTATGTCTTCTGTATTTGAAAATTGCATATCAAATTCCATAAGAAATGAATTTTACATTTTCATAAAGATTTGTTTGGGAAGCTATAATTTTTGCAATATAAATAGTAGAGAATTTCTGTGAAGAAAATCTTGGACTGTTCCAAGCTAGTGCCATTTATTACTGGTAAAGATAACGTTTCACTTGGTTCTTTACCTGATTGAAATGTCAGAAATGCAAGGTTATAAGTATGCATAAACACAATTGCACATGCACACCCATGAGTATTGTTTAAATACTGTTTTGCAGACTGAGTGTGCTGTAATCATCTATAACCTTAAGGATGCAGCATATTATGTGAATACTAGATCTAAACCATTCTGGAAATCAAGTTCTTAGGCCTGACTGACATTGCCTCTTGCAAAAGTTCTAAAAAGGATTTGCAAACATGCATTTCCAAATTAGATGATGTGCTAGTTCAAATTATTTGACATAGAGAGTAAGATTAGATTTAATAATTCATTAACAAATCAACTCAGGGTCCTGTAATTATATAAGACACCCGAAGTATATCCAGTGAATAAAAAGAATGTTTCTTTTGATGGGTGAATAACTGGTAAACTTCTTTCACAAGTCTTTGTAGTTTTGCATATCATGAGGGGAAAAAATCTTTAAAATGACAGTTTTATTCCTGCTTTTATTCTCTGCAAAGTGAAGATTTTGGTGGTTTGAAATGAAAGTCCACTAAGCAAAGTGCATTGAATGCCAAGAATTTAAGTTTGAACTCCAGATTGCTAAAGTTCAAAAGGTTTTATTGGGTCCAAAGAACCCAACATTAAAAGTTCTATTTAAAGGGTCAAGAAAACTTCTCTACTAGAGAATTTGAATAAAATCACAAGGAAAGCCTGACATATTTATTTTTGACAAGGTAGCCCTAATTTTCATGTTTAGCCTCCCATGTTATTATTTTAATAGCAGATTTAAGTTAGGTTCTTAGAGCCATTAAAATAGTTGAAAATGTGCCCACCTATACAGATTAATTTTGCTTATAAAAAGTGATGTTTTATTGTCTGTTGGATCTTATCTGATTTTACTGAGTATAAAATCTGAAGGGCATGATTTTCCATAAACCAGGTCTAAATTTTAATGCAAATAAGATGCAGTTCATGAAGAAAAATCTGAGTTTTAATTTAAAGGAAGCCTATCTTCAAGCCAAATTTCATTTACCTTTTTAAAAGATGTTTCCAGGAATTTTAAAATGTCAGGATACAAGTTTAGTATTTTGTAGTTTATACATTTATAATTTTCCCCAAAATATTTTCTTCAAAAATTCGATACCGTTTTACCTTATTTTGATCCTTCAGTAGGAATATGCACTTCCAGAATATTTTGTATTTTTTGTTTTTCAGTTGTCTATTTTTCATCTTATTTCATTCTATGATAAATCAACATGTAATAAACTGTTTTGCCATATGTTCTATAGCCAATAAGCTTGTATAGTGGCCACATTACCAGTTTTCAGAACCAATTCTGAAAAATATGAACATAGTATTGATTCCTTGAATGCAAGATTAAATTACAAATACTAAATCTGATGTTGCTGGATGTTCAAACCATGTTCAGGTCCTGAAAATTAGGAGAGAGGAAAGGAAACACCTCAGGGGACTCTCTTATTATGCCCACTACCACCATACACATTGTCTCACATCTCTACTTTCCATCCTACTTTGTTAATTCATAAATATGAAGTAATTGGGGAGTAGGAAAATACTGTTTTTTCCTTTAAGTCCAATCTGTGTATTTTCATGGATTATCTTCCTCTAAGTCATCTGATTATGTTACTTTTACCTGAATCTTTGGATGGTTCTGTTGCCTCATGAATATCATACAAAGTCAAGGACTCTCTAGAGTTGGGTGTCCCCTAACTTTCCACTCATTGACTTTGCCTCCTTTCCTTATCAGATGCCAGCCCATGTTTTTTCATTGTTTTGAACATGAAATGCTGCTGCTTGATGTTCAGGAAAGAATGGAGAATACCTGGATTTGTGCGTTTATTGCGTTGTAGGTCCTTCCTCAGTCAAGCCATTAACTTTTCTAAAATTTGGTTTCTGAATTTATAAAAATAGAAATGTGGGGATAACCATTCTTGTTTGTCCCTTAACTCCTATTAAATCCCTAACCAATTAAGTTGCTTCTGTAAAGTTGACAATGGTGATGTAGAAAGGGGAGGAGTTCTCCATGAACAATTCATTGTGTTAAAATAATTGATTCATTCAAAAAATAGCTTTCACACCAATGCAGATGCTAGTCTAGGGACAAGGAACACAGCCATAGCAAAATAAATCTTTGTCTTCAGGTAATTTACCTTGTGGTGGTAAGAAATAAATGAATGGCATTATGTGTTGGCAATATGTAAGAGAAGGACTAGGAGGACTACTGTAGAAGGGGCAAGGGGGCACTGGCCTCTCTGAGGTGATGTTTGAACTGAGATTCAGAGGATGCAAAAGATGCAGCTATAAATAGGACCCAGCAAATGTCTCAGACTGACTAAAGAAAATTTCCTACAAGGGTTGGATACAGACAGTAAGCTTTGCCTGCTGTAGGTTTGCTGGAGAAGATGCAGAAAGGGGCCAGATTCAGGAGGAACTTACTGGATTCCTAGCAAAATGGCAAGCTTTTGCAAGGTTGTGATGTAAAGAACACTGCAATCTGGGTTGAAGACAGCCACCATGGACTTCATCAGCTTCAAGCTAAGCATACCTGATATTGTCTACTATTTCAGGTTCTTGTGTCCTCAGACTCTGCACTTTCCTTCTGAGTGTCTCTCACTACATACCCAGAACTGAAGCCTGTACAGCAAAGTTTATCACTGCTCTAACCTATGATATAGACAGTTTTTTGTTCCCTACTCCCTCCCCCATGGACTTAATGTTTAGACTTCCATTTGGTGTTTTTGTATTGATTTGGGCGGAATACTGTACATATACCTATGAATTTTACCTTCTTTGGTTTCATATTGTTAAACTTAGAAAACTTGTTATCTGTATCTACAACCTTAAAATTAATAAAGACACAGCTCTCCCTCGAGTCCAGCTTTCTGATAGTCTAGATCAGTAGCTTTCAAAATGTTTGAGGATCACTCCTTATATTGTGACACTTTGGAAAATAATCATGTATAACTGAGGCAGAAGTTTCATACAACGGTGTTTTTCCATTACAATTGCAGTACATTCTGGTAGCGTCTATTCCATTTTACTGTAATTAATACTGGTTGCAACACACTAAATTGATTTTACAACTCTTTAATAGGTTGCATGGCCTGCAATTTGGAAGTCATTTGTCTAGTTTTCAGTGTTTTCATGCTATTTCATTTACTTAAAATCTGAGTGTCATTTTAGACATTCTCCTGATGTGCTATTGAGTTGGTTCAGGTGGTCAAACATAAATTAGTCATTTATAGTGTTCCCTGTGCTTCTGCAGGTGCATAGTTTGCAAGTCATTGATCCCCATGATCCTTACAGATACATGTGAATTAGGCACATGAGTCTTACCATTCTAGAGTGGAGGGAATGAAACAGGCCAACGGGCTACGTAACTGGAAGATGGCTTCCCCTCCCACACATTTTCCCATTGTGTCAGTACCTTACAATATTTTCTCCTGCTCTGTTTTCTAAATTTGTTATTTAATTTGTGGTTACCTTATTCTGCTTTGTTGCACTGGTTTGGAGCCTACATATAAAAGCACAGATTGCTCTCTTGTTCTTTCAAAGTTCAGAAATAGGAAATAGTCCTGTAGATATTGAAATCTATATTTATGACCATTCTACCAGCAACTTTAGCTAATATTTCCAAAGTGACTCTTCTAAATGGAAAATTAAAACTTCACTAAACCTGTCAAATACAGTAATCTAAACTCTTATATAAGAGCTAGAATATATTTTTCTTGCATTTCTTTACATACTTTGAAGTCTCCTTTCAGCAAATATATCTAACCTATAGGCAACTTGCTATGAAATTAATTATTTTCATCTTTAAATATTTAAACACAGAACAATTTTTATATAATGCACATATACATTATGATTTCTAGTCAAATCATATCAAACTACTCATATTTCTGATAATAATGACCCAGAGGAATCCTCTGTTGCTACTAAATATCAATAACAATGAAAAAAATATATAGCATTTTATGATTTCAAGTAAGTTTTAAAGCCCATTTATCTTCATTTATCTTCTATAATGGGTAGAATGGATGATACAGATTAGGAACTCAGATCACTGTCTTTAGTACTACACCTGATCCTCCATTCCCACTCCCAGCCTACCCCAAGAACTCCAGATCCTTAGCCTGTTGTAATGTTTTTCCTTGAGACTTAATCTTTTAACATGCTGTATAATTTAATTATACTTAGCATTTATTGGCTCTCTCCTAAATAAAATGTAAAATTCATGATAAAAATCATGGTTTTGGTTCCCTGAGATGTTCCAGATACTTAGAAGACAGCATTGTACGTAGTAGAAGCTCAATAAATATTAAATGAACAGGGTTTTAGAGACAGGCTACACAAAAATGGTGAATTTAATGTATTAATATGTTAGATCATTACAAAAAGAAATAACAAAAACTAATCCTCTGTTGTTTAGCACTAAAGCACATTATGTCTCTTGCCACCCAGTGTCAGCTGTGGGCCCCTGTTAGTCGTTAGGACAGCTGCCCTTCCTCAATGTGGTGACTTTGCATATCAAGCAGCTTCAGTCTTGTGTTACCTTCATATCAACATACATTTTTGTGATCCCAAGAGAAGAGAGCATGGAGAATCACTGACTCTTAACTAGATCTTTGTGCTTGAATGTAACACACATTACTTCCATTCACATTTTATTTCCAAAATAAGCTTCATGGCAGTGGTGGTCTCCTTGGGGCAGGGAAATCTCTGTGTCCAGAAAGAGAACCAGAAACAATGAATTGACCATGTGCCTGTGATAAAGGAAAAATACCTCATTTAGTTCTCTGCTTAATGTTTGTATTCTTATTTTTGTGACATTTGTAGCTATTGCAACCAAAGGGGAATTAACTCTTAATGGGAATGAGCTAATAGAGAGCCATATGCAGTCTTACAGAATTTATCTTTCCAAATTGGGAAAGTCTGAATAGAGATTATTTTTAAAGCTAGAATGACATTCACCAGTGTTCATCCCTGGTGACTTTTTTCTGGATTAGTGTATCTACAGTTGTCCCTTATAAGGATCTTTTTTTGGTCAATTTAAACATAATAAACATTTGCTTTTCAGGCTTCAAATATTAACTCTCCACTAACTGCTACATAGCATATTAATCATTTTCTATGCTACATCTCTAATTTAAGCCTTCAAGGTAGGTGTGATTCTGTAGTTTAGAGCTATATCAGTTAGAGACCAATTTATTTAAATTGTAAAAGACTGTAATTATTGCCCTTAAACATTATTTACCATATTTTTCTTCCTAACATGAGTGCATTAGCTTTGCCACCCCTTCCCCACCTGTACCACACCCCCCAAATAAAAAAATGGGAAACTAATAAACATACTCCATCCCAAAATGATGCAGTGAGCTCTTGAAGGTCAAACATTTTTTGAACCATATAACTTTTTTTTTTTTTTCTGTATCTACACAGTGACTAGTGTGCTTCTCATTTTGGAATATATCCTCAGTACATGAATTGAATGTCCCATTCTCGCATACATTGCATGAATCATGAACACATTAGTATTCATTTTCTATTGCTGCCTTAAGTTACCAAAAATTTAGTGACTTAAAAGTCCAACATGGCGCACATTGAGCTAAACTGAAGATATCCACAGGACTCCCATCTATTTAGGTTGGTGGCAGAATTCAGTTCTTTAGTGTTAAGATCCCTGTTTCCTTACTGGCTGTCAGGTCCATTCTCAGCTTTAAGGATGCCTCTATTCCTTGGTTCTGGGCTCCCTTCCTCCTCCATTTTCAAAGCCAGCGAGGGCAAGTAAAGTCGCATCTCCCCTGTCCCTTCTGTGGTATTTCTGACCAGGCACCAGGGAGAATCTATTTTAAGGTCCATAGCCTTACCTCTGCAAAGTCCCTTTTGCCATGTACCATAACAAACAAGTGTAACACGCAGGGGCAAAGATCACAGATTTCTGCCTATCACACTACTGTAATGGGCTTGACATCTCAGAAGTCATGTGTCCAAAAGCCAGATTACATGAAATTGTTTGAAAGTCAGATTTATAATGGAAGGTTACATCCTTGAAATGTCGTGTTTTTTGAACAGGTGCTTTGGCATTTTAAAAAATTGCAAAAGTTAAGTGATGGGGACTTCTCACTTTGGTATTAGTCATGCTTCTCAGTGGAATTTAGGAGGGGAGAAAAATTTCAATAAAGCGTAATTAGGAAAATTAATCTGTTACAAAAATCTACTCCAAAGTTATCTACAATTGGGGTAGTTATCTGCTATTTAAGAATATCTATTTGCACCAAAATTGGATTTAATACACACATGGAAGTGTTTCCCTGTCTACTTGCTCTAGTGAAAGAAAAACAGTTGAGAGTGTTTTATTGCAGCATTTTTGCTCTCTAAATGTCTCCCAGAAGAGGAAAGATGGAGAATTGTAGAATTTTTCACATGTGCATATGTGAATTTAGTTGTGTAGTATATCCCAAAAATGGAATAGATTTTTTAATTAAAATGCTGATATTGATCCTTGTGGTAAACAAATACTTGAAACTGCTTGAGGGGAAATTATGTTGTTCTTGGTGTTGCTTTTGTTATAGAATTGCTTGAGCTCCTGTTTGCTTTTCACAATGAGACAAATAGTTCTCCGATTTCACGATATTGCCAGCAGAGTAAATGCGTGGCCATCATTTAAGCTAGATACCAGAAATTTTCACACTGGAGTCTCTTGAGTTTATGATTCATGTTTCCCACACTATTTCCAAGTGTGATACATCCTCTGATTTCAACCTGGAAAATTATTGTTTTTGAACCAGGCATTAAAACAGTTTCATTTTTTGGTGCCAGGTGCCACCTGTGGTCACATTCTTGTTTTTCACACACCTTTCCCTAGCACCTCCCTATGAGTCTTTGGCTTATACCCTGCATTGTCCAAGGTGGCATGGAGCCATCAAGGCAGCATATGTTCAATTAGTACTAAAGGTTGCTCTCACTGATTTATTTTTAACTTTCAGTTCTTTCTTGACTTTAGAACTTCTTTCTGGAGCAATTATCTAATTTTAAACTGTGCACATTTAACCACTCAAGCCACAATAGCAAGTATTTAAGACAATAAGAGTAACTGAAGAGTTGCATAATTTTCACATGTAGTCCATTTCACTTAGTCCTTTGTTTCTGGCTTTTCATGTAAGCATACTATAACTTTTAGACAGTTTATCTGCTTCTTAATTTGAAAAGATAGTTTTTCAGTCATATTTCAGAGTGGTTGGATCTAATGACATAACTATCTACTTAAATACAGAACTACCTGGGTTCGAATTCTAGGTCCACACATTACCAATTTTGTGGTAATCTTTGGTGACTGCCTTGTTCTTCCTTTCTAAAACAAAATGATAGTAAGCATGTCATATGCCTACCTTGTAATAGTCCCTGTTTGCTGAACTGTAGCCCCCACGAGATCAAGGATGTATCTGGTTTACTTCCAAGCACCTAGAACAGGATATGCTATGCAGTAGGGTCTTGTAAACATTTGTTAAAATTCACAAAGATAATACATGTATTTAATTGAGTGCCTGGAGCAGAGTAACAATAATAAAATGTGGTGAGGTGTTTAAACATTACTAAAGCTCTTAAGTGTTATCAGTTATGCTTAAAAGATGACCGATTTTTTAAATGTCTTTGCAGAAGAAATATTGATCTACCACTCAACCATTCCATATTGACTTCAGATAATAATCCTTACAATGAAATAAATTTAGTCTCTCCATTCAGTCTGCCAACATAATTTCTGGACTGACTCATGAGAATGAAGGAAAAAAATGGAAATTCCCATTCTCTGAAGTTGTTTCTGTTGAACTGAGGTATAAGGTAGCTTGTTTCCTTTTAGTTTTTCTAAGAAAGAATGTTCAAAGTTTCCTTCAGTTCACTCTAATTTTTAGAGAAAGAAACCATATTTCTAGACTAGTTTTGCTTGTTTATACTGCCTGGCTTAAAATACTCATTGACCTGGCCTAAAAGCATATTTTTCTTTTCCATTTCATATTGTATGAGGGTTTGTAGAGATTTTAAAAGACTACAAAGTGTTTCAACATACACTGAACTTTTGGGTTTGTAGAATTTTAGAAAAAGGATCTCAGATCATCTCATCTTGCACATCACCTTATCTTACAGATGAGGAAAGTAAATAGAGAAGTTAAACTGCCATAACAGCTAGTGGCAAAGGTTAGATGTAAAAGATTTCCTGACACTTGACCTGTTTTCTGTCATCCCCCATTTGTTTAAAAAAAGTAGCAACCAAAATTTAACCACATGTAAGAATTCTTCAGTTCTATTTTTTCTCATTCAAGTCTTTGCAAAGATTACAGTGTTAAATTTTTAGCTTAACTCTTAAAAAAATTTTTTGTATACAACCTGTTCTGATGAAATAAATGAAGGTTGTCTAGTCTGATCTTCCATAATAGCAGCATGTTTCCAGAACTTCTGGAAACTGGTCTTTATTCAGAATTTGAAAATTTGTTTATGAAGTATATGTCACGTAAAACTTTTCATAACTAGAATAGTCCATTAATGTAATGAAAATGTTCTGTACGTTTGAATGACCACTGTAGTATATTTTAATGTAATAATATAGATTTAAAAAGTCAGCATTTTCAGTTGTCAGCAATTTTCTCCTAATGTCAAGCCTTTCCTAGTTTTTTATGATGTTATCCATTTCTTATTTGCTTTTATTCATGTCAGGAGGTTAAAATGGCATAAGTACCTGTTATGGCAAAATGTATTCTCATTTTACCACAATCGTAAATTCTTGAAAGTGGATTAATGTATCCTACAGCCTTCAAGCTCCTCAATACATAGTAATTTGCATGATTGTTTTAATGTCTAATCATATCACTGCACAACTCTTCTTGTATAGCTGTTTTAAAAGAAGCCACAACATTCTAGAGGCAACAGTAATCACACACAGCTGTCATGGGGTTTTAGGAAATAATTTTATCTTCATTAAATTTGAAATGTTAAAAACATATCATTGCATTTAAAAATATTGTAAATTTTTCTGAGCACTTAAACTTTTAGGCCCCTCTTCTAGATCAAGAGGGGTAAGGACGAATCAGGCTGCGGCATGATGAGGCTGAACCTCTTTGCTCAGTGTGTCTCAGCAGATGAGCTGAGGAACACATTAGGAGCATGCCAGGGGGAGACAGTAGAACCTTCCTTTTAGGCCTGTTTTCAGTTAATTATGAATTTGCCCAATTATTAATAATACAGAATACAAACAAACTCATCTTATTACAGTGACTTTTGGAAATGTGTCGATGAAGGAGGTGAGTAGACTGTTCAGCTTTACTTTTTAATATATATTCAGGATGTGTAACATTGAAAAATAAACCATACATATACAGTATGAAATGCTCATTATAATAAAATGTTCATCATGAAGAATCAGTGACTAAGCTTAAAAATTGCAGTGCTGAGTATGTAACTTTATAATGACCTCCAGCAGATCACTAGGAAAGGCTTTTTTGTTCGTCAGAATTTTCTACATTTTAAATTTCATTTAGTGGCATTCCTAATCCTTCTTTTTCTCTGCTCCCTTCACTTGTGGGTCGTCATTGGAGTTCAGTTTGTGTTGCGGTTAAGGTGTTATGCTGGGGCTAATCTCTGTAAAATGCTAGCATTTGTTCTTCTTTTTCCCTATCATCAATCTTTCACACTCATATCAAACCCCTAATGCATCAGCAGGTTTCCCAGAGCTACTGGTTAAAATTACCTTTGCTTTTGGTAAACTCTGAACCTTCAAGCCTCAGTGTTTTCAGCTGCCCCCTGTGGATTCTGTGAAGCCTCTCTGCACATTCCTCACTGCCAGTCACTTGCTTTATGTCCTGAAACCAGGAGCCTGTGCAGAGCCCGTTTATTATTCCAGCTGTACCTACCATCCTTCCTTAAATGGAGAGAGTATGTAAATATTTCCAGTAATTGCTGTTGTTTTTGCAAACTACAGGTGAAAGTGGTTAGGACTCCCAAAGCTAGATCGCTTGTGTATCTTTTACACAACACTTTGCACCTAGCTCTTCCTAAAAGTTTCCACGTTTTCCTGACACTACTAAAACTGGCAGATGCACTTGTCTGCAAGGAAAATGCTACGATGAAATTAAAATTTCCAATATGATTAGTTTCATATTTAAAATTTTTATCTTCATGTTTGCATATTCTTTGTCAGTGCTTCCCTTTCATAAAGCTTCCCTTTCATCCATTGAGTAGTACTGCCTTTTACGAATAAAATTGGATTCCATTATAGATAGGATTTTGTGGATAATTGGTTCATGTTTTCACTTTAAGCACAGTATAACATATAATATGACTATTAGGTTTAACTGCATTCTGTGAGAAAACCGACTCCTACCTTGAGGATAGTACTTTTGTTTAGTGTGACTTCTTATTGTCTGATTAGGAGGCACATAGTTCAGTACCCAGACTTAGTCTTATTCAGATTTACAGTACATACCTGTGGAGCTCTTGAAAATGAGAAAATGGCATTCTCCTTTTTCTATTACAGTAGCAGCATATTTACCAGAGCCAGGAGCTCCTAAAAAATAAGATCTCTAAACATTGGTCTCAAACTTTGATTTTTCTCTGACAAAAAGCCTTAGGCTAATGATGGATGGTGAAATTGCAGCCTAAATTTAGAATTAAATATATTCATTTTGAAAGTCACTTAGTTTTTACTGTTCAAAATATTTTAAAACAATTAACTTTAGCATTTTCCAAAATAGCCATATAAAAGAAAAATGTATTAGCACTTAAAAATAAAAACCGTTTAGAGTGTCCTGTCTCTTAAAAAGTCTCCTTAGTAGCAGGAACTCACTTTTTCAGAGATGGCATTGCCTTTCACATGTTATTATATAACCCTTTGATGTACAAAAGTCACCTATATTCTTTTTAAATTGGGAGTAATGAAGGCATCAAGTGGTAACAGGACATTTGTTACATCAGTTACAGAACTGTGTTCTCAGGGATGCTTCTCTAAAAGTATTTATTTATATACATTCTTCTAAGTTGTCATACAATGCTATTTGGTTTAAAATATTTATCATGTTTAACTATTTGGGAGATGCAAGCCCTATTTCAAAAAAATAAATAAATGAAGCTCAATGTGAATCACTTAGGTAGGTTTTCCTGACTTCTCCCTGGATTGATCAAAAAGGAGTTTAAAATACCACACCCTTTTATGTTGTGAACATTAGTCTCCTGTTTATTGTGGGGGTTTGAAGGGGAAATTTTAAAAGTTTCGGGTTCTCAAGAATTTTTTGATCCTAATTTTTAGGTGACACATTTTTTAATCTAAAATTTGTAATTTCTCACCACAGCTGTGCCTTCATGTGTATACTTGTTTTGTTTGGCTTGTTTTTTAGTGGGCACACCTTATTACATGTCTCCTGAGAGAATACATGAAAATGGATACAACTTCAAATCTGACATCTGGTCTCTTGGCTGTCTACTGTATGAGGTAAGTAGTGTTGATAAATTCCATATATTGGTGCATTTTTACTTTATTTCCCTAACAGTTGTCAATTTTTCTGGATGTTTAAGAATTGGCTTTTAAGCTATGAAGAATTCACTGGGTTAATAACTGGTTTTATATGGAATGATATAGTCTCACATTTACTTCCTGTTTTTAAATCATTTTAATGAAAATGTAGAAATATTAATGTATGTTAACACTTTCTGCACATCTTATAAAAATATATATTTGAGCATCAATGAAAAAACTTGGCTAGGGCAGTATAGGAAAGATTAAATGGATTTAAAATACAAATGTGTACAAACATCCTTATCAATGTTTAGTTTTACATTTACATAGGTATGATTCAGCTTTAAAGATAACTCTTCTAGCTTATCACTTAATTTCCATGAGTAACAATTTGTGTTACTAAAGCTCAGGAAATACTCTTCAGTTCTTACCAGAGGAAGATGGAATCTCGTAGGTCAGTCCTCTAGAAATAACTGCAATACAATACGGATTCATAAAGAAAGCATGTTGGACACTATTTTATACCCTTGTTATAGACAATGTGTTATAAAAAGTTTCTTGAGCTAGTGGCTTCTATAATCTTAATCGAATGGCAAGAATAGATAAAATTTTTAGGAACTTTGATTCAATCTATATTTAAGTCAGTTTAACTAAGGTGGACAAACAATAGAGACTCGTTTTCATATCAATAAGGAAATCTAGAGTAGATGGATAAAAACCAATGTATTTCTTACCGTTTTGTACCTCTTATCCTACTTTAAATGAATATATGATGAGGTCTCTATTTTAATTGTACCAACATTGGAGCTTTTTCAAAAAATATGTTATGCTTTATTATTTTACTAATTACTGACACCAGTTTCCTTAAGGAACCTGAAATTATGTTTTTCCTGCTAAAGTGATTAATGATTGTTTGAAAGTCAAAGAACTATAAAATGTTCTTGAAATCAATATTTATGAAGAATTATGTATTTAATGATATCAAATGTTTCCATGTATGCACATGATTACAAGAGATTTTTGCTCACCATATTATAATCTGCTAATAATGTGGTGCAATGTTAAGAAGAACTGGCTTAACAATCTGTTACTATAAAAAAAAAAAGTCAATTTGTATATTTAAAATTTGTTCAGGTAAATCATAGATTCCTTCAGGCCATAGTCTATTATCAAAGCAACATTTTCCCTTTAAATCCCTAAAAGTAAATAGCAAATCAGATTTCAATAATGAGATCAAATTGAGCAATGGAAAAAATGTTCAGCTGAGGTAATGTATTTTTAGGGGAAGTCTGCATAAAGCTTTTAGTGCTGGCAAAGTCATGTTAAAACTGAAATAGTTTTCACATTCTAAATTTGCCTTTGAAAGGCAGTGTCCCATTTTTTATGTCTAAAGTGATCACCAAAATAAAAATTTATTTCTGTGAATACTCATGATTCATCAGTTATACATGTTGTGAATTATTTCAAGTTATTTATCATGTTAACATTAATTTCTGTCTTAATTCATTTTCTCAATTCCTCCATGTAAGACGAATTTTTTCTAAAGATTTGTTTTATCACCTTACGTTTGAATGTAATGGTAATGAATTAAAATGTAATCAGCATTTTACCTTTAAACTTGGCCATAACATCACACGGATCATAAAAATATTGTTTCCCACTAAGAAATTACTATTAACAATGGAGAAATAGAAAGGCTTTTTTGAAAATGTATTTTAAACTTAAAAAATTAGACTTTCAAATATTCCTGAAACCTTAAAAAAAAAAAAAACTAGCAGTAGAGTTTTAATTGATATGCAACAAAGTAGACTTTACTAATTAAAATCAAGATGCTGTGCTTTTGCTACACGGACCTTTACATGGAAAAGTAGGTTTTACACATTTCCTTTATTGTTCAGCGCAGCAATTGCATCCTTACAGGGTTGTAGGTTGGTGGCTTACAGTTCAAAAAAAAAGAGAGCTGCCACCAGCCCCGAAGACAGACAGTGGGCTTTCGTCCCTCCGACACCCCCAGAATACTAATCAGGAAAGTCAGACCCTGGAGGTCAGGGAGCAAGTCAATCATTCTAGCGATCGTCTCAGTGTGGAGGATCAAATTAGCCTGAAAAATTCAGCTGCTGGGAGGAGAGGGCGAGCAGCTGTCAGGGGCAGCATCGAGATGCACTAATGAACCAGATGAATAGTGCAAAAGCTTGAAAATAAAAACAGGACAGTTGACATTTTTCATCTGTCAAAGCAGGAGATGCATGAAAATATACTATTCCTGTTTAACTCCTTAGGGGACATTCAGATTTTTTTTTAACACACTGCAGTATTGAGACAAAAGTACTATAATGAACTCCTAGCATATGATAATGAATATATGTACATTTACTTAAGGTTTTACAAACGTGGAGACTATAGTTTATTTAGTGTACTTTTAAGGTAGCATTTTTAATGTTCTATTTGATTATGTGTCCTTGCAACTTAAAAAACTCCATAATTATTGTTGTAGTTCCTCTAAAAATCTCCTCTTGGGTGGAATGTTTACTTGTTTAGGGGCATTCAAAACATCTTCTACTTTTTCTCATCGTGCGGAGAAACTCCTCCTAAGGTTGTTCTGTGTAGGTGTGTATAAAATGTAGGTAAGGTAAAAATTGAGCTGCTCTCTAGGCCCGATTTCCAGACCTGTCTGTCCCCTCCTGGCTGAGGCTCTGAAGGAGTTAAAGCCCTGTCTGGAGCACAGAAGACAGATGAGAGCCATTTTCAGCTTGTCCTGTCCCCACTGACGCTCACTGAGTAGCACAGCATGGACCAGCGTGTTTCACACACACTCTGCCTGTCTGGGGAATGTACACATTGTCCTTCCAAAATCAAACTTATTAGCACATGTAGAAAAGGGTGACTGACTTTGGGGCAGCCTGGCACTCCGTGTTGTATTCTTGCTGCCGCGGTTCAAAGATTTAGAAGGTTTTCAACAGGATGAGAACATTTTAAATTGAATTTTTAGTTTGTAACCCTGCTTACCACAGTACTTGCTTGCACTTTAAATGTCAAGTTACAACCCTGTCTTAAAATAAATTTAAATTCAATAATGTCTTTTTTCAAGTTACTCATCCTCTGGGTTGTGGTTTTCTGCATAAAAATCTCATTTGGATGCCTGAAAGTGCACCTGTGACTTGCAGGTTTTGAATATATTTAGTGGTTTTGAGACGTTAAGTTCTAATTCGTTGTAAACTATTTGGGGATTAGTTATGTTCTAATTAAGACTTTTTCCTCAAAATAACCTTTTCCTACAGGACATAGTAGGCCACATAAAATGCTTTGCATCCTCCTCCCTGACCATTGCTAGGTTATATTAACTTGAGTTTTATGTTTGTTGTACTTTAATCATTACAAGCTATACTGTGTGATACCCATTGTCATGAGATACACTAGCTTTGATGGTGTTATATGTTAATATTGCTGTGCGTACACAGGCAAATATGCTAACCATTTTAGGTGTTTTAAATGTTACCAAAATACACCAAAATTTGAAGATTTTTAGCACTTAAATCTCAGAAAGGGATATTCATAAATATCTAAATGACTATATAATTTGATTTAGTTTTCTACCCCAGTGTAAAAATCACCTTGAAAGTTACCATGTAACTGTATCAGTTTCATTGCGAGCATTTTTCAGATGGCGGCGTTACAGAGTCCTTTCTATGGTGACAAAATGAATTTGTACTCACTGTGTAAGAAGATAGAGCAGTGTGACTACCCACCTCTTCCTTCAGATCACTATTCAGAGGAAGTAAGTTATTTCCAGTTCATGTGTTTCTTTCATTATCATTTTGCTAATGTTTGTACTTTATTAGGAACGTGACTACCCAGAAAATATAATTGAATAGTATAGGTGGCAGAAGTGGTAGTTTTCATTCTCTTGGAGACTTGCTGTTTAAAGAGTTGACTCTGCGATTCTTAATGGGGTATGGAACACAACATAGCTTGTAGTATAAAATTGGCCACTTCCTAGGTGTGAGGAGGATAGTAGCTGGATCTACAGTGGACTGAACACACACAGAAGGGCAGAATTAGTGCTCAGACCCAAGTTTAGTAATTGGCATGTCTGATGGCCCCTCCTAATTGGCTAACTCCTCTTTCCGACCAAACAATTAAAACCTAGTAGAACTTTCCACATAGTCATGCCACATTTTCCCAAAACTGAATTTTGCATCTCTTAGCTACCTGGTTCAGAGTTAAGCTTTACCCTGCCTCCTTTGACAATACCTGTCCTATCACTACCTTTCCTCTATAGTCTGGGGAGGTGTTTTGAGGTTAGTGTAATAGACATGCCAAAAATTATTTTGGGGAGGATTGAAAGTATTTGAAGCTTTTACCTTGCTTGTGTTGGTAACCCCTTGAAATGAATTGTGTTGGCTTGATCCAACATCATTTTTCATTGAACAAAGTGTGTCCCATTGTAGCCTAATACATTAGGATTGCACCAGTATTTAAGCTGCAAAATCGCAGTGTCTCAGGTCAACTAAAGCTTGTTCACATAGGTTCTTTTTGGACTGCTCATCGGGGACCTACCCAGAGAAAGTACTGTCTTGTGTTAGGATAGGACATCTCACCTCATGAGCAGCAAATTTTTTGCCCCAGGAAAATGGAAAGGAGCAAAGGAAAAATATAGAACAATTATAATGCTCACTTACTAGGTAATTGTCAATCTTTCTATTCTGAAATGAACAGCATTCTTAGTATTATGTAAGGAAATTTGAGTCCATGTAGCTTGAATAATAAATCTCTAAAGATTTTTTTTTTTTTTCTGAATGTAAGCTTTTGGGTTCCAGGAATGTAATAAGTACATTTTCTAATAGTCTTGGCACTGATAATCAGTGATGCCTAGTTTTTTGTTTTATGGCATTGGTATTCAGGTAATTAGAATAAACTCTTACAAAGCAGTGATAATTTAGAAGTATTACCTTTATTTGATGCTAATGCTCTTATGTTAGCCATTTTTAATTACTATTTTGGGTATAGAATATAAATATGGCATTTCACAAAACCAACTTTAGAACTATAGGCCTAGAAATACAGTAGGGTGTGAACAATAATGCAAAATGATAGCAAGAATGTCAGGGGCCTTTCTTTGTTGTGTCATTCATGCTGTCTTCTTTTTTCCATGAAGCACATGAATATTTCACATATCTGCATCCTCATCCCCTATTCTTCTTGACTAATTTTCAGACTGTCTGAATTTGCATTTCACATGGTAGCTGATTAGGAGATGCCGAGTGCAGCAGTGAAGCCTCAGCAGGCGGTTACCATGGTGACCTTCAGCAGGATTTTAATGATGATACCACTAGTGGTTCGTTGAAGTCGGCCTGCCTGCAGGGCTACTTCACTGCAGCTAAGTGTGAAGTTGGATATGCGGATTCTCAGCCAAGGGGCAAATATCAAAGTCTGGCCCAGATAGAAGGTCTTAGAGTTGGGAAAGGAAAATAGATTCCACTTTTTACTCCACTCTATATAGTTACCAGTTTTCAAAAAGAACTATAAAGCAAAACATGTGGTGTACTTTCCAAAAAAGACTGGGATTCCTCATATTAGTAAAGTCTGTTGTCATGCCCTGATGAAATAGAAAGTGATATCTAGGTAAACATGGAAGAATTCTTTCTAAAGAAATAAGTATGAAAAATATGCAGACTATATGTAACAACGTTACTTTAATCTGATCAGTTATGTAGAAGAGTTCTCAGAACAAGAGCTTTGAAATGCAGATGTGCTAATAAATATTTTCTCTTCTTAAGTAGGAACTCAATTTGTAAAATAATTATTCGGAATTTCATGGTAGCAACAAAAAAACCTGATCAGATTTGGGGCTGCCTTAATGATATCTTAAATATTTCCTCACAGAGTATGCTCTTTGGATATTTTAAAAATCCAAATCACCTTTTGTTAGTATGGCAAAATATAGGAGCTGGTGAAAAGTGAAATACGAAGGTTTTCAACAACAAACTTTTAAGTAAAAGACAAGTTCATTGTCAATTTTGTGGCACAAATGATAAAACTGTTGGAAAAAAATATATAAGCAAATTTACAAAATATGCATAAGTTTACCATATTTACTTATCCATTGCTAAGATTTTAAGATTCCTGTCCAAGAAAGATTTGAAGGATATATTTCATAATAATACCAGCTATATCAGTCTTCAGACTCGATTGATAGGAATCCCAAGGAACTCTACAAGGTTTCTAAACAGAGTTCTTCTAAATGGAATGGCTGTTAAAAAAGCATGCAATTTTTTAACATTTCTGTTGTGATATTCTGAAACACAGGTGCTATTAAGCATTAAAATAAATGAGTATTCTTCAGGAAAATAAGTCTCACATCTTTCCTTTTGAATTACTAGTTTTTGTATGCATCCAGTTAGGGTTTCTAGATTTATATACTTCAGTTTACACAACACAAATGGTATTAGGAAATGTATATTTGGTGGCTTACTGAAATGTTTTTGCTTATTTTTTTCCAATAACAATCTCATTCATGTATCAGTGGGGAATTACTATACTTAACAGAAATCTTCGGTTGAAAGCATAGCCTTCCCTTAGATATGTGTCAATTTATATTAGTGGTGATAGTAAACATTTGCCATGTATAAGGAATTCAGTAGACTGATTGTAATCTGACTGGGACTTAGCTCTCAAGATTAAATGATTCCGAGACACTCTTCTTTGACTTTACCAGTGCAAGTTCTGTTGGAAGCTCCATGAATTTTCATGTTTTTTACAGATGCCATTTTCTCTTTCTGAAGAGCTTCCTGATCTTTACCAAGTGAATTCCTTCTCTTTAAGACATAGTGTAGCTTAGTCATCATCTCCTGTATGGTTTTCCTTGGGCCCTTTCTCTCTCCCTTGGCACTCACGTATGGTGGTTGCTTCTTGTCAATCTTCTGCTCCTGAGGAGCAGTGACTCTCCTTATTTATATATCTCTAGGAACTGATGATTTTAAAAGGTTTGATGATTGACTCATTGATGAATAGATGAGATTAAAGGAATAAACTTAACAGAATCCATGACCTACCTACTCACTGATGAACAAATGAGAGAAACTTCTCCAAAGAATTATCTAGTAAGGTAGACAATTACTCCTAAAATAGGACAGAAGATGTGAGTTTTCTTTCATTGATATTACTCCCTATGTAGTTTTGATTCTTGTATGTAAGTAGCAACATTTCTGAAATAAGAAGCTGTTTTCCTTCAGTTTTAGTATTTCTTTGGGAGACACTGGAATATTCAAATTATGTGTTTAGTAAATATCACGAGACTGTAAAAAATTTGAATATTGATATTGGTATTTTGGAAAATAAGTGAAAGTTTAAGATTTTCTTTAAAATCTGAGCATTCATATCAGAGTATATAGAACCAAATTCTTGTTTATTAAAAACTCAGATTAGATGCAAAGGCTGAATAGAATTATGCCTCAGTAGTTGCTTTTAGATTGTTCATTTTAGGTTTGAACAGATAGGTTTGGAAGGAAGTTCTAAAAGGAACAAGATTGCAGGTGAAAGTATAAGAGGTAGAAGTGGGAAGATTTGGTGTTGGTTAGAAAAAGTAGAGGAAGCAAATATTAAATTGAAGACTTAAAAATTGAGTGTGAAAGAAATGTAACCCCTATAAAACATTGGAAAGATGGTCAAACCTATTCAATAAAGTGTACCATGTTGCAACAGTGCTTTCTGAGCTGAACCAATTGCTATGGCTGATGTTTATATTTTTGAAATCTTGCTAGTTTAGCAAAGCTGTTTTTTATAAGTGAAGAAACCAAATATGATTTGGGATCAGATTAGCCAGGTGATCAGTTATATTGGTGTCTTTCATTTTACATTAAATGACTCTTTTATAACTTTAAACCTTTAGCTCACAGCTAGAAAGTATTAAATCAATTAATGGAACTATCTCAAATATGAAAATTGAAACATTAACTTGAAAGATTGTATTCTAAGAACTAGCAGAAAATGAACAAAGCTACTTTGCTTTAGCCCTCAGTTTTCTTTCTTTCTTCCTGTCTTTCTTTCTTTCTGGCCTTTCCTGAAATAGTTTAGCAGTGCAACCTAACAGTGTGTTCTCTGTTACTTTTCTCAAATGTGTAAGAATTTGCAGCATCATTTTCTTTGTTCTTGAGAAAAAAGTCTTGATTTTCCAGAGTATTTAAAACTTAATACAAGCTGTAAAATGTGTTTTTCCTAGGCCTGATTATATATGAATATTTTAAATTAGTGAACCAAATTATTTCAGATACTTATTGGAGAATAAGTATCTCTGTGACTTTCATAAATGCTGATTTTTTTTAAACTTCTAAAATCACCTTTTTCTTTAATCCATTTAACAACTTTTGTTAAATGGCCTTATTTCCATTTCACATCTGAGAAAGTAGAGATTTAGACAATGTTGAGAGTGAAAACTAGAGTCCAGGGGCTCCTCTCCCTGCCACCACCTACAACAGGAGCACACAAGACAGCAAGTACTCAGCTGCTTATGGCTGTGCATTTCATGATTTCTGAGACTTATCACTTCTTTCATTTTCTCTTCTCTGTTTTCACCCCTTCACTGTATTTAACTGAAATCTCCCTCACTAGAAGGGTGCCATGTTGGAGGGTAGAAATACAGTCAAGTATTTACTCAGAATACTCCTCTAGCCTTGATAACTCAGGGCCCACATAACATTGAAAGGAGGAATTGTGGAAGGTAAAAATTTTGCATATTAGTAAGTCTACTATATACATCTCAAGATAGCAGATGTATCAATAATGTGCTAAGCAAAAAGTGTCATTGGTCATACTACTTATACTTTCCCCAATGGTCATCATTAAGGAAAATAAAATTATAACTGATTTTTAACCTAACATTAATAATTCCTCATTTTTAAAATTCAGGATATGTTGACGATTTTTAAGAAAGCTGAGTCAATGAACAAAAAACATGACCTTTGTTTTGGCTCACAAAAAAAAGCTGCTTTATGTAAATAAGAAAGAAAACAAGATCAAAGTGTCAGATTATTTTTGCATGTCTTAAAGTTTATAAAACTTGTTCATTAGAGCAATCTGAATATTTCTCTTTTATAGTTGCCTGACTCAGATTTTAATAGAACTTTATCAAGTCCCCAGAGCTGTTGTTAGAAATTTACCTGTGTTACTTAAATTGGTGTTGACAATTCTAATATCTGGTTCTAAGAATATTTAAGGACATTATGTGACACAAATAATATTCGAAGGTAAATCAGTTTGAATTTCTATGGTCCCTATAAGTATATAGTCAAATGCCAAGTGGTGAGAATGTTTTACTTTAAAATGTAGAGATACATTAAAATCATACCATTTATCAAAACTAGCATTCTTAAGTTTGATATTCTTGGGTGTAATTATCAATTGGCTACCTTACTGAAAGTTGCCATGTGAGACTAGATCCTTAAGCTTTGAACATTGCATTATTTTAAAAACATATTTAAGCAGCCTCTTTGTTCACCTATGCTTCTGAAGTAACACCCAGAGACTTGCTCCTTGAAGACATAAATCCAAAATCATGCCCTATATTTCACATATCCTATGGGATACTAAAAGACCATGTAACTTTCTGTAAGACTTTCCGTTTTTAAAAGGCACTGAATGATCCTCAGTTGTGAAATATAGACATTACAGTACCTTATATCTATGTTACTCTTTGTTTCCCTCTGCCCCCAAGTCAATCACTAGTGACAGTGGTATACAAGTTGGATACGCCTCATCATTTTGTATAAATATATTTAAAGCTCCAAAATATAGTGTACTTTAATGTATTAGGCCCACTTTGGGGTCCTAAAATGTGTCCTTGGGTAGATGGAAATTGGGTATATCTGGGAGGCTGATATAACATAATTGGTCTCAGAGGGATTAAGATAGGGGTGAAAAAGAAACAGTACAAATAGCACTAGACTTTATTATTCTATTGAGAATTGTGTTAGTGACCTAAAGCTATAATGCACAAAGAGCCCTATTGTTATTACCTGTACGTGACTGAACTTGATCTGTAATTGGGTTATCACCCTGACAACAATGAATGTTACACTCTTTTTAATAGTTCTGGTTTCAACCTATTCGCTTTGATATTTCTCTGGAAATACATAGATCAAAATTGTTAGTATTCCTACTTCATAAAATTAATTTCTATATGGCTTATGACTTTGTAATCCTTTAGAAATGGTATGGAGAATTTATTTTATTCTTAGTTTATATGCTTTTGCACATTTAAATGCTTCTATGTTGCTTTTTAAAAATTTTTATCCAATGTTTTAAAGGCTTTTGCATATTAGACCCTTTATTTTTAACAAAGCAACAGTACATATTTTACACACAAGTAGAAAATAATGCAAGCTAAATAGTATTTTATATCTACTGATCATGGATTTCTAAAATTTAAAATAGAAAGTTACCTTCCTCAATTCCAGCATATAATTTTTATTTGAGCAAATGGTTGCCTCTGTTAGAAATAGAAGCCTGACAAAGAACAGGATTATCTTGACATTTTTGTTAATAATGTAACACTTAGAATCATTGGCAAAGTATTGAACAACTGTTAAAAATTTTTAAATTAACTTCCTTCAGAGGTCTACAGGAAGTTTTAAAATTATAGAACTAAGTCAACTTTTATATCAGGTCACTCACTGTTTTTTGTTGTTTTTGCAGTAATGGGCACAAAACTCATGTTTCCTGAATTCTAGGCAGGTGTGCTATCGTTGGGTAACACCCCCAGCCACTTCTTTGTGAATTTATGATTTGGAATGAGGAAACTATTCAAGTTAAAACTCAAGTAAATTTTGTTTGGAGGAAGTTACTGCCACTTTTGATGAACAAGTTGGAGATACCAAATTGTCACTCTGGTCACAATATCTATCTGAACATGTTTGTGTCATCATTTAAGAGCATCCCATAAGATAAAGT
The DNA here is from genome assembly GCF_902686455.1 of Sciurus vulgaris. Lineage (NCBI taxonomy): Eukaryota > Metazoa > Chordata > Mammalia > Rodentia > Sciuridae > Sciurus > Sciurus vulgaris. The sequence goes on along the minus strand of NC_136473.1, from coordinate 84,905,756 downwards.
AGGTCCACATCTCATGAGTGTTTAAGCCATAGACAAAATTTATTGGTTTGTGATTTGATCCAAATAGAATTGTGAAATATGAAGGCAAATTCATTAATTTTAGAAACCAGAGTAACTTGTGTTAGAGCTGGCAGTCCTTTGTTTGGAAGGTCACCTCACCTTTATGGAGAGGTGGACATTAGGAAACCTGCAGATTGTTAAACTTCCAGAGGAATGTTCTTACTTACAGTTATTTGAAAATCTAGGCTCTGAAGCTAGGTTGCTCTGTTCAAATCAGGCCCCGTCCCTTTCTGCTTTTGTGAACTTTGGAAGGTTAGTATTCTGTAAAGTTTTATGTAATAGTAATGCCCACTCCAGACAGTTATGAAGAACGAATACGTTTAATCATGTAAACATGCACAGACTGGTTCATAAATATCAACTTTGAGCAAATAGTTCTCTTTGCTCTATCAGCATGTATTTGAAGTTCCAGCATTATCTGATAGAATATAAAGAGTAGCCTTTTGATTTGACAATGTTCAGAGGACTGTATTACCACTGTTCCACTGGAGTTTAAAAAAAACCTATGTGATTCTATGGAGTATCTAAATCAAAGAAACAGCCTCTGATGTGTCCACCAGCTGCAAAAAGAGCCCCCTAAGAAACTAAATGTATCAACCTGTTATGTGTATTTAACAGCTCCTGCACAACTATGGAACAAGATGTACCCCATTTGTGTACAATGAATCAAAATGCAGTCTGTAAAGAAATTAAAAAAAAAAAAAATCTAGTACTATCTGGCAAAGCTCAAGGTTTTGGTTTTCCTTTAGTTTTCAACTCTACCAATATTCTTCCTAGTTTCTGGTGTGTAGATAATTATTTTATCTTCCTATTCATTATGGAAAGAGTACAGTTAACTACCATCTAATAATATATAATTTTGGGGTACATTATAAAACAAAGATGTCAGTGACTAACTTTCTAGTCTAAAAAATTATTCATGGATCTATATGAATCTGCATTTTTAGTCAAATTTAAGCTGTAAATGTAAAATAGTCCATGGTTGTTAATGTTAAATTATTTGATTTTTCTCCCTCCTTATGGCAAAGGACTACTGCAACTCACTTTCCCCCATTAAATAGTCTATTCATATTTTTAGGACAGCTGTCTGGATCATTAAAACTGAGAACCCAACATTTGAAAATCTTTGTGTAATTTGGAATCTACTTTTTCAAAAATGATTTGAGATAACAGCAACAAACATGACTTACTGGCTTTTAATAGACATACAAATTCAGAACCACAATAAAAGAATGTAAATATGCCTAACCTAATGGCTAACAGAGGGGCTTTTGGTGAGTTTATTTGGCGGCTTCCTTTCTATCATAACACAAGGGAAAATATAGCAAATTGTTTTTACATAGGAAATGTACCAGTTCCTCTGCTAAAACTAAATTTTATTCCTAGTAAATTATGATAGAAATATATAAGGATCCCAAGTAATGTTCCAAGCAGTGTCTTCCACAGCACTTTTATACTAACACCTAAGTGGTGTTTATTAAAATCCTAGAGCAAGTATTAAAACAGCTTTAGAAACTGATGTGCCCCCCCGTATGTAGTCTTGTATACTGCAGAAAGGACTTTCTCATCCCAAACTGTAATGGTGAACTATATCCATTACAGGGTCTTCCTAAATTTTAATTTTCTTAGCAAAACTTTAGACCCTACCACATGGGACTCTGTTCTAAGTTTTATATTCTTTGACAAGGACCTGAATCTTACTTTGATTTGCTTAAGGGGAAACGAAGAACAAGTTCAGTTGACACCTTTAATGAAATTTGAGGCATCTCACCACTGTGTTTACTGAATGGAAGTCAGACCAATCTCTCAGTGGAATAAACTACCTGAAATGTTACTTTCTCCACTCTGTGATGACCACCTAATAATTCAGATGCTACTTGAACCCAAATGACATTTCTTTATTGTGATCAGTTGAAATTCAACCAGTTAATGTTACCTACTGATAATCATGCATGCAAATCTGTAGTCAAACCGGAAGACCAAGTAAAAGCAAGGGAAGTTTTTTCACTGTGGCAAGTGCATAAGACATGCATTAAAAATCAAATGACTAGGGTTTCAATTGAAGTTTTATCATTTTTAAGTGGTTCTTAGTTTCTATAAAATGAAATTGTTGTGGAAGTTTATTTAGTATTGACATCAGAGACATTGTAAAGAGGCTGCATATCATGACACATGCTCTAAATCAATGACTTGGGAGGTAAGATTGGAGGATTCCAAGTTTGAGTCCATCTTGGCAACTAAGTAAGACCCTGTCTGAAAATAAAATTGTACAAAGGGTTGGAAATATTGGTCATTAGTAGAGTGCTTGCCTAGCATATATGAGGCCCTGGGTTCAATCCACAGTACAAAGAATATGGAGGATTTAATGTTAAATTCTTTATAGTTTTTAAAATCAAGAATACCTGCCCTTAAACAAGAATATATTAACATGAGTATTTGAGAGGCCCTCACACCATAAAATTTATAGGTTAACATGTCATTTGAGCCATCTTTTATCGTCAAAATCGAGATATAGTAAAGTCATAAATCTCTTTAAATATACCGTTAGTTATCTAAATATGGATACAGAATGAAACCAAAAATTCATGAACTCGTTTCTACCCAAATCTCAAATATCAGTATCTCAAATATGATAACTTCAAAACTCAGAATGTTCCCTCAAATGCTCTTCTGTTCATGACAACACACTTTCAGATGCCCAGGTGAAAACTTACAATGAATATTATTTCTTGCCTGAAATCTTGGAGGACCTTAATTGGCTTGTTCTGCTGCCATTGTTCTCTTTGTACTGAAGCAGAGCTCTAGTCCTCTCTCACGCCTGGCTTAAATACCGACTTCCGGTTGCCAGTATGAATGGATTCTAAATCCTTAAGTCTTTTTGACCTCAGCTTATTTCATCACTGTTGCTCCCTTTTCATTCAGAAGTAGTTACCATTGCTGTCATACACCTCATACTTTTGGCCGAGCATCTTTGTTCATTGTTTCCTGTTATATTTCTTTCCACTCCTTTAATGAATTAAGATCACATTCATGCTTCAGATTTCAGCTCATACCACTCACAAAACCTTTCCTTTTTCTCTAAGTTAGAGTTGCTCCGTTATTTAAAAAGCCGGTGAGCACAAGTGAGTGACAGGTACAATGGAGGCCAAGTAGAAATGAATGCTTACGGCAAATAGGGTCGTGAGGAAAGGCTTTAGAAGAGAGATACAAGGTTTTGAGGGAGGCATTGTAAGCAGAGGAGCAAAATAAAGATGTAGAGGCATGATACACTTTGATGATCACAGAACTGCAAGTACTTCATTATAGTTAGAATATACTGTGGGGCTAGAGAAAGGGAGGAGGAGTTGGGGGCTAGATGTGAGGCTGGAAAGGTAAGATTTTAGAAGCTTATGGTTTTCCACGTTAGGTGTCTTAGACTTTCCAGAGGGCAGCAGGTAACTGTTGAAATGCTTATAGTTGAAAGTTAGTCAGCTTTGCTATTTAGGCAGTGATAGGTTAGAAGAACACTGAAGGCAGAGCTATCAGTTGGAGGGGAAAAAAAGAAACACTTTGGGGGCACACAAGAATGATCTTCCAAGAAAAGCAAACCTCTGAAGGAAACTAGGAAGGAAATGCCAAAGAAGTTAGAGGTCTAGAAATGAATGACAAATCTAAAAAATGAGGATTGACTAGGGTGAAAGGACTTAGAAATAATCTCAAATCCCATCAAAGTACAACCACGCCAGAGAAAGGAAAAAAGAGACCTGGCAGGATAGCAGGTGGTACTTAAATTTCTGATGGGACACCAGACATTTTAAACAGGCTATGGCTTTTGGAAGCTGAGACTGAAATGAAATTAGAGATTAAGCCCAGGTTATTAAACTTTTGTATTGAATGGGACATCCAAGTTGGGAGCCAAAGTACCTCAAGATGACAGTTACAGGTGCTAGGAATGGAGATCACTGTCAGCTCGCTGTCCTCAGTGAATGAAGTGGAATAACCCAGAAAAAGTTTATTCCCTCTCTGGGCACAGCCACACCATCTTTTACCTTGGTCTCACAAATATTTCTTGAGATAATTATCATTTGTAGTTTATTAAATACCATTTCCATACTATCATTTCTTTGCTCTATCTCCTCTCACTTGATTATAAACTCTGTAAGGGCAGGTGTCATATCCATTTATCACTTCTTCCTTGTCACCTAATAAAATGCTATATAATATTCCAAAAATTTATTGAATGGACAAATGAATAATGAAAGGAGAGTAAGGGTGGGGCAGAAAGGAAGGATGAAAGTGTCACCTAAGAATAAAAGTCATTCTCTCTTCCTGATCAATGAGCTTGCCTTTGGGGATGGGCACTTTGATTTATTCCATCAGTGTCTCCTATGGCATAGATCCTCTAGAAATATCTTGGCATGGCAAGTGAGTAAGGGTCATTGCCGAAGCATGTTTTAACTTTATAGGATTTTTCATAGTTTAGTAATAGTTTAGGAAAAATATTAACGAATTTGATTCATATATATGTTGAGGTATGCATACTCTATATTTCATGTATTTGAATTTATATGAGCTGTCACTAATTTCTCTGGAAAATCTCTTTATGACAAATTTCATATTTGGTGGTGATTGAGCCAACAGAGAAAGGAAAACAAACTGTTGCTCTGGCTCCATCTACCAAAGGGTTACTCATTTACTTGTGGTTCCTTGATAGGCTATCCTTCAGGAGCAGTTGCCTCTCAACTGCTTGCTGGTGTCCCCACTACCTTCATTTACTTTATTCTTCTTTTTAAGACTTTATAGTTCTTATCCTTTACTTTGGAGAGCTCAAGAGTCACCATCTTCAGCCAGCCTTGTATTATTCTGGCTCTAGTCTCAGTTTGTTTTTGCTCAAGCCAGGAGAACTTAGGGCTAGTCATTCATTGTCAGTAGGTTGGAAATTCTACCCTATTCTGAAATACTTCTGAACTAGCTCAAAGGGTGTGGCAGTGTTACAAAGAGGTGTCATATCTTCTTGTATTTTGGTTAAATAGTGAATTTTTGCATCATTTGTCCTTTCCTGCCATCCTTTCTGATTCATCATTTTAAACCTCTAAACAAAGCATCTACCAGCTGGGTGATGTGTTAGAACACTATCTTTTTATATGTAAGTATGTATTTCCTGTTTGAGTGGTACGTACTTGTATTTTGTTTTAAACCAGCAAAATGAAACCTCTTCCTAATTTCTTCCAGATCACCATAGTAAAATGCCTTGCATTTTGCTATGCTTTTTAAAAATATATATATATATATTTTAGTTGTCAATGGACTTTTATTTATTTGTATGTGGTGCCGAGGATCAAACCCAGTGCTTCACACATGCTAGGCAAGTGCTCCACCACTGTGCTACAACCCCAGCCCCTGTTATGCTCTTTTGCAAGGAAAATAAATTGAAATCTTCAAGTCCTCTCAGATACAATTTTGCCATCCAGTGTTATGGAATTTCCACACACCGTCAACATTGAGTCATTAAATTTTATTCTGCTAGAATTATACAGCTTAAGGAATAAGAGCTTGGAGAACTCTCATTGATCATCATCTCCAACTTCACTGGGTAACAGATGAAAAAATGTAACTCCAGAGACTTCCCTAAGGGCATGGAGTTGCAAAGTGCCTTCAGCAAGATTGTTTTCCACCTCACTTTACTGTCTCCTCACCCAAACCCAACCCCTCATCTGGCAGGCTCCTTTGCATACTTCTTTCCGAATAAGATCTTTTCCTAGCATGAGTCCTCCCAAGAGTGACGCTAACCAAGTCAGCCCACAAAAGCAGCTGCTTCTGTTTCTTCTAGTTGAAAATTGTCTTGTGGTAGAAGTTGAGGACTATGAAAAAGTTATGGTAATTTAGTAATTTACTAAATGCTAATATACTTCCAAAGGAGTTAGTGCATAAAGGTTTTCAAAATGTCTAAATTATTCCTATGAACACATGAGGCAGAAGAATCTGAATATGAAAGTCATATATAAGACAATGTTTCCTAAAATGATGGCAATTAAAATTGAGAATAAAATTCTGTGTTCTCCTACTTGGTGGATCTGGACCAGAAATGAAGTTATTTCCTTACTTTTTCTCCTATAAACCTCAAGGATTGGAATAATATTTATAACCTCCCTTGCTTGTGGTTTACTTATCCTTAATTTAGAGGGATGTTTTCTCAAAGACTGTAGGACATTTATACACTTACATGAAATGATTCATGATAAATGTATGAGGTGGACATCTACCCTTATTGCCTTTTATGAATATTTAAACTTTAATAAAGGCTAATATAGTACGTTATTGATCAAATACATATTTATATCTACAGTTCGCTTCGAACCTTAGTTTAAAATGTTCTTTCCCAGCTGCTTTCAATTAAACTTCTAAAAAAAAGGTACATCTTAAAATCTGGAAAATTCTTGACATTAATACTCTCCAATGAATATACTTAGAACACTTAATTGTAAAATCACTGATAGCAGTCATATATAGTTCTAGAAGGGGTAATCAGAAAAGATACTTTTATTCAGAAGCTTTTAAAATGAACTAAGGAGTTGGTTTAAGTGTGTCATGCCGTTTTCCTTCCTTTGCAGCTACGACAGTTAGTCAATATGTGTATCAACCCGGATCCAGAGAAGCGACCAGACATCACCTACGTTTATGATGTGGCAAAGAGGATGCATGCGTGCACTGCGAGCAGCTAAATGTGCATAAGATCATGAATATAACCAAAATAATTTTAAGTATTTTTGTGCAAATCATACCTCCCCTTTTTGTCTGGGTGTTAAGATTAATATTTCAGAGCTAATGTGCTTTGAATCCTTAACCAGTTTTCATGTAACTTTCATTTTGTACCAATCTGAATCACCTTTATATAACCCAAATGTCTTCAGGATAATCAAAATGCATGTTAGGGAAGTGAGCGAGACATGATAGTTTTTAATAGCTAAAGGCTTTTAGAATTGAGTTTTCTGTCGCTAGACTGTGAGTGCCAAATATTGAAGGAAGGCTTGGTGCACAAGTGTGAAACCTGATCAGAAGTATCTGAATGTTTGACTTGTGTGGTTTTTAGTCATTTATAGATATTGAAATGAACACCATTGTGAACTTTTGTGATTTTAATGTTTGAAGTATGTTTTAGTTCTTAGCATTGTAACTTTCAGAAATGTAATTCTAATAAGTATAGACAGACTATGAGAAACACTCAAAATTCTTAGCTTAGACTTTCAAAATGCAACTATTAAATGTGAAAAGATTTGGGGACGAAATGTGAGTCAGACACTGAAAAGTCTTTGTTTTGCTTTAGTATCTTTGATAGTCTCTGCATTAAAATGGTAGAAATGAATCCATTTAAAAAGTGGTTAAGGATTTGTTTGGCTGGTGTGAGTAATTTTTAAAGTTGCACATTGCTCAAGGCTTTTTTGTGTTTTTAATATTTGTACATTTGAAAAATATTCTTTGAATAATTTTGCAGTACTATATTTCAGTTTCTTTATAAATCTAAAGGCATTTTAACTCATTGTACACTATAATGTAAGCATATGTTTTTATTCATAGATTTTATTGAAGTCCCGATTGGTCCCCTTCAGAAATTTTTATATTCAAGGTATTTTATTTATATTTTATGTGCATTTTATCTATTAGTGTTTCAGATTGTTCTGAGAACATAATTCCCTTTTGAGAAATATTTGGTATACCAACAATTCCTTGTATTGAAAACTTAAAAATTTGGGCCACCTTGTATACATGTACTTTGTCTTGTTAGAGGAAGAAAGGATGTGTGTTATAATGTACCTGTGAATGTTGATAGTTTTTAAATTAACCTTGTCAAGTGAAATGTTTAAGGAAATGAAAATTGGCCATTACTACAGCCAGAATTATGACATTAACATTTGAGAAACTTGAGCAGAGTACTGTAATTCAGCATGAAGGTGAGAGATGGTAATGCTTAATGTAGTTCAAGGAATTGGACAGAGTTTAGTAAATGCTGTTATGGAGATATGTTTTCCCCGAATGCCTTCATATTAGTAGCAACCAGTTCCTTACAGATTTTGACGCCAAAAGACTGAGTGGCCGTCACTCTTAAAGGACTACAAAGCCTTCGAATGAATTATATCCTGCCAACACAAAAACATTGTGTTCAGAAAACACCTGCCTTTAGCTAATACAACTGCTGGCTTCCCCCCATAGTAGTTTTCTTAGGTTCATTTGAATATTTTCAAGGAACTTGTACAGTTAAAAAAGTATGAAATCTTTAATAGATTGCATATTATATCTGAAGGATAATATTTTCTAGGAATAGGCAAAGGAAACCTGGTCGGTCTTTTTAATGAGGGCTGGATGCATTGTATTTCCCAGATTCTAATGACTCATAGCATTTACACTGTACATCACTAGGTTTATCCCCAGAAGCCTGCACAGAAGTGGTTTCATTGACCACTAGTGTCATATTTGTTTTAATGTAATATAATTGAGAAATGTCTCTGGGTAGAACAGATCCTCTCCTCCTTGCAGTCTTGAAGAATACATGAATCCAAACATTAGCTTAATCCCTTCACAGTGACTTTTTAAGATTTAAGATTTCTTCTCAGTGAACCTATCTGCTAAAAAATAGCTGGGAAGAATTTGATGGTCAGGAAAGTTTGTTATTATTTTCTACTTGTGGAAACTTCTGTTTCAGTTATATTTTTTTAAATCCCAGAGTTCATATTTTTCTTGAAGAAACCACTGGGCAAAATCAAATTTAATTTTAAAAGGTAATTTCAAAGAATTATGAAGATGATTGCAAGTTCTAATCACCTATGAATATTATTAAGTAAATTTTATATTAAGGTAAACATTTGAATTGAGAAGCAGTAAAATGAAAGGTACATCTGATTCTAAACCTTATTTAAACATTGGTACCAGTTACTCAGGGGATGACATGGAGTAACTTTTGTATGCTGAGGTTTAGGAATGGTGAATGAAGGGTATTGTATAAATAAAGTGCTCAATGTGCAATGATTGTAAATTTAGTAAGATACAGCCATTTCATGAATGCTCTACCATTCTATGTAGTGTATTACAAAACACCTTTCTTGTATTCATATACTTCAGGTGTTGCCGTTAACATTTACCATGATATTTATTTTAACCAAAATATTATTCACATTAAATGTTTAATCTTTAAAATGAATGTATTGTTTATAACCCATAAATACATAATTAGCCTATGCCTCATATTTCAATAGTACTGTAATATGGACTTTTGTGAAATACTTTTATTTTGTTATGCTTTGAATACACATACAAGAAGACTGTTAGCTTTGAAAATTGTATAATATGCTAATATATAAAAATAAAAATAAGTGCTGTATAATTTATGCATCTATGATTTCCTCTGCCAAAGTCTACCATTACTTAATTCATTTATCCTACAAAAATCAATTCTTAAGCACATCCTTAACTTGGCCATTTTGGAAAAGCCCAAGACTTGAAATGGTCAAGAGTAAGAGCCCCAACAGACTGAGTCGCTTTTGAATATGCTTTATAAGGCACATCTTCACATGTTCCTATTCTCTTCACTGCCTTATTTTCTATCTGTAAGAAATGCTTTCTATTAAAAATCGTCCTGCTTCAAACCTTTAGAACTGGATTCAGTTGCCACTGTAGTAATGCTAATGTTGCAGATATTTTATATATTTTCCTTTTAAGGGAGGATTGCTGCTATGCCTGCAAACATTGAGACAAAGGTGTTCTGAGCAGGGTAAAACCTGTCAGACTGGTAGAGTGAGTAGATGGATATGCCTTACACCTCAGCATTATATGCCAAATAGACCATGATGAAGAATGACTAATTTTATAACCTATGACTTATATTAAACTTTGGTCTGATTGTGTATGTGTGTGGGCATGGATGTGTATTCATAATTGTAAAATATTAAGATTTAGCCAGTTTGAGACTGGTTATAAAATTTCCAAAGTATATTAATTAGAAAAGCCAGCATTAGACATGTTTATAAATGTCTTAATACAGCCATAGAAACCATAAGTTGGTGCAATTGCTTTATTAATCAAAATGGTGAACTAATTATCAAAAAAGTGTTTTGGTATTTCAAAGTTGTTACCCTATTTTTAATTACACGTGAATTTCTGTTAAAATTAGTGATGACTTAAAACAGACTTATCAGATCGGAGAAAGACATGAAAGCTCATACCATTTATTTTCAGTTGAGAGGTTTGAGAGTTCTTGTTTTATGCATTGAATTCATTCTTCACTTACAAAAATCTAATTTTAAACTTTAAAAGTTCCCTTAACATCTTCTAAGTTAGGATTTATAAACATAGGCTTTCAGTAATTTTCACTATGAATATTACAAGGCATAGAAAATCATTTTTACTCCTTTCTAGAAATATGTGGATGAATTGTTATAATCCTTCCTTTCTCCTATGTAAAATAGGGATATTAATTACTAACCCTACAGGAGAATTACATTTCAATACATTTTTGAGGACTTAGTACAAGTCACATGCAAAATGAATGCTTAATACAACTTATGTGTATAGAAAAACCATGGGGATCAGGCTGTACTTCTAACTACTTTTGCATTGTTCTCTTCATTCTAGTCCCACTGGCCTGGTTTTTCAAAGGACTCAAACTTTTTCACTCTAGGGCCAGAATAAATGGTTCATCTCATTTTGTTAGGAAAAATCCAACAAATCTTAGAAAGCTGACTTTTTTTTTTTTTTTTTTTTTTTTTAAGATATGGCCAAGTAAACACAAATATGATCAATTGTATGGTTTTTTTTGGTAAAGGATTTGAACTTGGGGCACTCAGCCACTAAGCCACATCCCCTGTGCAGCCCCCTGCCCTTTTTAAATTACTTTTTACCTGGAGATAGGGGGATCACAAGTTTGTGACCAGCCTCAGCAAATTAGGGAGACCCTAATCTCAGCCTCCTGAGTTGCTAGGATTACAGGCATGCCCTGTGCCACCAAATACCCAGTTACTTGTGTGATTTTTAAATCCTTATCTCCCTCCTAGATCTTAAATGCCAGAACAAGTACTTCCTGTGTCATGTACTGTGGTATTTTAAACTTAAAAATGCCACATTCACAGTCACTTTTTATTAAATTAATGAACATTATAATGCTCAAATGTAGCTGAGCATTCCAAAGAGCAGATTTAAAAAAAAAAAAATCAAAAAAAGGTAGGGACAAGGAAAGAGGAAAGAGGATAAAAAATAAAGCTAAACAAGAAAAATTTGAACTTGTTCATAGCCATGGGTTATCAAGAAATTGAAAACAATGAGGACTAAGATTAGGACCCAACCCCCAAATTACTGAGAAATGAGTAACATCTTTAAGCAGCATTTCGATAGGAGAGTGGAGTGGGAACAATTTAGGGGATATAGGAATGGCCCTGGAGAATATTTTATTATCAGAGTAGCTCAAAAAATGTTTGCAGTACTGGAGATTAAACCCAGGACCTTGAGCCTGCTAGGCAAACACTCTTCCACTGAGTTACACCCTTTTTAATTCACTTCAAGACAGGTCTCCCTAAGTTGCTTAGGCTGACCTTAAACTTGCAGTCCCGTCTCAGCCTCCTGAGTAAATGGGATTACAGGCATGCACCACTGCACCCAGCAACAGCTGAATTTTTAAAGATAAACATGACCTTAGAATGCTTGCAGTTTTAAGAGGACTGGTATGTGAAGAAACCAAAGATCTTAAGAAGTGCAGAAAGTGATTGAGAATGAGATCCACAGAAAGGATTCATCCCCCAACTCCTTAAATGTTTACTGAGTATACACCACTTTCACACAGTCTTGAGCAAAATTTGTTTTCCTGAACTTAAATCGGGAAGAAATATCTAACAAATATGTTAAGGCAAATTATGATAAGAGCTGTGGAAGAAGAGAGATACTGAGGAAGTGGCATTTAAGTCAAATCCTAAAGGATAGAAGAATCCCGCTAAACAGCAAGGGAAGCCCATGCCCAACAGAGGAGCAAGGGGAAAGTGACATGGCTGAGACACAAAAGGCGAGTGTGTGTGAGCAGGGGAGGAGTGAGGCAAGTTCGTTTGGAGATTTTCTACCTGCAGCAACCAGTTAATGAATGTGAGAACATTCAGTGACTGAAAAGAAAAATGCTTAGAAATAATTGAGCATGAAAGATGTAAGATTTATTTGATGGAAATTATAGAATCTGGAAGGACACAGCAAAAACTGAAGAGGCCTTGTTCTTAAACTAAATATCAAGCATTGCATAATATTAGTAACAGTGTCAATCCAAATATTCTTTGTTCTAATTAGTTGTACATAACAGTAGAATGCATTTATACTTTTTGATAAATCATACATAAATGGAATATAATTTCTCATTTTTCCATTTGTACATGTTGTAGGACCACATGGGTCATGCAATCATATAGGTACATGAGGTGCTGTTTCTTTCATGCTGTGACCTGGATGAAATGTTAAAAGTTCACATGAAGACTAACCAAGAAAATTTACCAAACAGTGGAATTACTGTATCACATATAAATATGTTCCACAAAGCAGGATGGTGTCATAAGAAGAATATTGTTACACAATAAACAGACCAAGCTTATTCCTTAGTATTATGAGACCAGAAAATAAGGAATGGCTTCAACTTATAGGAAAAAAAAAAAAAAGTAAATGGTACAACTGACTACCCACTGTATGAAAACAAACTTACATTCCTCTCACACTTTATAGGGACATAAATACCAATGTCTTAATGATGTTAATTTCAAAATGAGGAGGAGGAAAAATATCAGGAAAAATTTTGAAAAATGCCTAACTTTGTGAAAAAGTAACATGCATAAAATAGATGGGGACTTCAAGATAACTGAATAGAGGTAACCAGCGTGCATCTCCCATACAAAAAGAGAACCCAAGTAACAGGTGGATAGCTGCATTTCAAGATGAGTGAATGTGAGGGAACACTGGAAATCAGCAAGAGAATATAAGATTCAGAGGCCTAGGATGGAAACATAATAAGAGAAACAAAGCATCCTGGCATTTACCTCTCTTTCCCTCCCAGCCAGGGAAGGAGAGGTCTCCCTTTTGCAGGAGTAAGGGCAAGAGTCCCACCAAACTAGCAGCACAGATGCTGGCTTACTGTTCTCACAGGTGGCAGCTCAGATGTAATCTAAAAATGTGCATGGTAGCCTTGCTTTGGAAAAGAATCTCACATCTTCCAATGAACTACCAAAGTACTATTTAGCCACAAGCCATCTTGAAAAGTGGAATATTGTCTGATTTAGACTGCTCTAAAGATCAGAAATCCCCAGATAATACCAACTCTGGAACTTCCCAAGATATTCCAATATAATAGCTCCATAGATAGCTGCCAGGCCCAGCAAAATGACTGACTCAAGCGGGGTGCCCAGCACTGTAGGGAAGGGTGTTGCTACGTGGAGGGGAATGGAGGGCATTGCCATTGACAACCAAGGGATCAGGAAACTTGTCCTTTGAGACCCAGAGTGTGACCATCCTCTGCCAGGACGGCAACCAGGTAGCCACAGATCCTATTGCCCCCTTCCCTGTGCTGTACACAGGGTGGGACCATAGTTCCACTGTGGACCTGCACAGATTGGCAGACTGAGGCAGCCTTAAGCAGTGCTGTAACTCAGGATGTCACACTGCCTCGGCACACACTGCCAAAAGAGACCTGGAGGGAAACAGCATGACTCTGGCCATATTCCATTCTTGCTCACTCCTGGAAAGGCATGACAGCTGAAGATTGGACAGAAAAACCCTGCCATCGCACCATCCTCTGGCGTCTATGTCCACAGGAACTAAAGTTCTCCCCAGTGGGCACTAAAACACAGTTTCTTCCTGCCACCAACCTATATGGTTTCCACTGCCAGCTGCCCTCCTCCCCCACACCTTGCCAGACTATGCACTGCTGTCAGGACTGGGAGTTGAGTACCACATAGCGGGTATTGAAGTTCCTGCCACGGTCTCTCTCCAGTGTAAGCCTGCACCACGATCTGGTCAGAGGACAAGTGCTTCTGGCCCCTTATCACTACTAGTCCCACCAATGCCAGAGGGCTTTGCTAGTAACAGAGTCAACAGTATTTGAGGACACTCCCATCACCTGATCAGTGTCACAACTTCCATTGTTAGAGTAGTCACACAATGAGCACTTAATATCTATTGCCGTCTACATCATACCTGCCTGAATTGCCAGCGTGGTCTCAAAATCACATGACCCATAGAAACATGAGAATTATTTGGAAATGCCACACACTGTGCCCAAATGCACTCATGACAGCCCAAATGAGACTGCACTGTAGCATCCAAATATAATTAAAGCCATCATTGCTTAAAAAAATGGCATTCCAAGACCCATCTTAAGAGTCAGTTACTAAAAAGACCACTCAAAAAAAAAAAAAAAAAAGTAGAGATACTTAATAAAACAGATGTCAATGCAGGAGCACAAGATATATGAAAAAAGTTATTCTTTATCAACACATTTGAAAAACCAAAATGGATGAGATGCCCTTATTCTTTATCAACGCATTTGAAAAGAAATCAAAATGGATGAGATACCCAAAAATTTTAAATAATTTAAGAAAGTTCAGTGAGATCCAAGAAAATATAGAAGGTTAATTGAAATTAGGAATACAATGCAGGATATACATTAGCAGAGAGATTTAGCAGAGAGATTTTGAAAAAGAAAACAAATATTGGGACTGGAGATCTGAATAAATTGATTAAAAATGTGGTTCAAAGTCTAAACAAACTAGAAGAATGAATATCTGAACTGGAAGACAGTTCTTTGAAATCCCATTCAGAAAAAAAAGGAGTGAGAGGAGATATAGTAATTGCAGTAATAAGAATGAAGACATTTAAAAAAAATTGGGACACAATTAAATGAGCAACTTCTGCATCCTTGGAATATCTGCAAGTGAGGTGGTAAAGTTTAAGGACTTAGAAAACTTATTCAATGATGTAATAGCAGAAAACTTTCCTAGTCTTGGGAAGTATGTCAACATCCAGGTACAGAGGCTTATAGAACCCCTAACAGATATGATCAGAAAGTATTTTCATCATGGCATATTTTAATCAAAAAATGCAAGAAACCATTTAAAATCTGCAAAACAAAAGTGCCAAGTCACATTTGATGGCATTCTTATTAGACTGAAAGCAGATTTCTCAGCAGAAACCCTACAGGCCAGCAGGCAGGGGGAAGCAATAAAATTTCAGAATTTTTTAGTAATTTATATTCCTGAAAGAAAATGATTGCTAATCAAGAAACTATCAAGCATAACTATCCTTCAGAAATGAAGAAGAAATAAAACTTTCTGACGTAAACAAAAGCAGAATTTATGACCTCTATGGTAGTCTTTCAAAATATACTAAAGGGAGTCCTTCATCCAGAGGTAAAAATATGTCCAAGAATAAATCCAAGTAGATGCACAAAAGAAAAAGAATCAAAGATCAGTGCAGTAAACCATCAAACCACACAGAACAAAAGAGGAAGAATAAAGATTATTCAAAACAACAAGTGAAGGGGCAGAAGATGGCAGATTAGCAAGAAGCATTAGAATGAAATGAAAAAAAAATCAAATACAGGAGATACACAGGACTCCAAATATACAAAATTACAACAGACCCACTTCTATACACTTTATGAAAATGTCTAATATACAGAATAAGGATAAGCTTTTAAAAGCAGCTAGAGAAAAATGACTGGTCACATTTTAGAGGTAAACCAATCTAGATCTCAGCTGATTTTTCAACCCATACCCTAAAAGCTGAAAGGTCTTAGAATAAGTTTACCAAGCTCTGAAAGAAAATGGATGCCAACCCAAAATACTATATCCAGCAAAATTAAGCCTCAGATTTGAAGAGGAGGTAAAAACCTCCCATGATAAACAAAAGTTAAAAGAATTCATAACCAGAAGGCCAGTGCTACATACTGAATTATTTTATGAAGAAAAGGGGAATACAAATGAAAACCAGTAGAGGGTGAAACTAAACTAGAATAGCATGTCAAAGGAGAATCTAATTTAAAATTAGAAATAAGTCAGATTGACAGGAAAAAAAAAATCTCCATAACAACACTGAATGTTAATGGACTCAAAAGACACAGACTGGCAGATTTCACCCGGCAATATGCTATTTCCAAGAGACTCGCCTCAAAGATATCCAAGATCGAAGGTCAAAGATGGGGAAAAAAATCTATTATTCACATGGATCTTGTAAACAGAGATTTCTATTCTTACACATGATGAAGTACATTTCAAGTCAAAAGGTAATCAGAAGGAACAAGAAGTTCCTTTTGTACTGCTTAAGGGAATTATACATCAACAAAACAAATATTTATGCTCCAAACAATGGAGCATCTACATTTAAAACAAACAAACAATATCAAGAATCAAATACACCACAAAACAATAATACTGGGCAATTTTAACATGCCTCTGTCATCGTTAGACATATCATTCAAACAAAAACTAAATAAACTACAGAAATAAATACAATTTAGACTTAATGGACATAGACTATTTCATCACTGACTGAACATACTTCTCAGCTTCACAAAATACATTTTCCAAATAAACCATATTTTAGGACACAAAGCAACTCTCAGCAAATACAAAAAAAAAGAATACCCTGCATCGTATCAGATCATAATGGAATTAGAAATCAAGAAAAAAATAGAAATATTCTAACTCTTAGAGATTAAATAATTCACTATGAATGGATAGGAGAAATCAGGAATGAAATACTTAGAGGTAAATGAGAATAATGATGCAACATATGGAAATTTCTGTGACACTATGAAGGTGATGGTAAGAGGAAAGTTCATAGAATTGAGCTCATACATTAACAGAATAGAAAGATACCAAAGAAATAATCTAGCATTACATCAAGGCTCTAGAAAACAAACACACCCCAAAATCAGAGGACAGAAAATAATTAAAATCAGAGATGAAATCAATGATGAGATAAAAAAAAAAATTTTTAAAGATCAGCAAATAGTTATTTGAAAAAATAAAATTGATAAACTCTTAGCCAAGCTAACAAGAGAAAAAATGCGAATTACTAAAATCCATGGTGAAAATGGAGATAGATACTACTGAAATACAGAAGATAATCAGAAGCTATTTTGAAAATCTATACCCCAAACAAGCTAGAATATCTTGAAGATAGTGATAAATTCCTAGAGACATATTACCTACCCAAATTGAACCAGGAGAATATAGAAAATTTACACAAATCATTGTCAAGTAATGAGACTGAAGAAGTCATTAAGAAGCGTACCAACAAAGAAAAACCTAGGACCAGATGGATCTTCTGACAAGTTCTACCAAATCTTTAAAGAAGTGCTAATACTAATCCTCTTCTAATTATTCCACAAAATAGAAAAGGAGGAAACTCTTTCAAACTCATTCTATGAGGCCAATATGGCCCTGATACCAAAACAAGACAAAAACGTATCAAGAAAAGAAAACTTCACACCAATGTCCTCAATGAACATAGATGCAAAAATTCTCAATAAAATACTGGCAAATCACATACAAAAAACACATTAAAAGGAGTGCACCATGAGCAAGGTGTTTTCCTCCCAGGGATGCAAGGTTGATTCAATATATGGAAACCAGTAAATGTAATTCATCAAATCAGTAGACTTGAATAATCATATGATCATCTCAATAGATACAGTAAAAGCATTTGACAAAATATAGCATCCATTTATGACTAAAACGCTAGAAAAAATAGGAATAGGATCATACCTCAACACTGTAAAGCTATATACAGCAAACCCAAGGCCAACATTCTAAAACAGAGGAAAACAAAGAATTCCTTCTAAAAACAGAGAGGAATGCCCACTTTCACCACTTCTGTTCAACAGTCTTCAAATCTCTAACCAAAGCAATGAAGCTAAAGAATGAAATAAAAGGAATACAAATAGGAAAAAGAGGTAAAACTAGCACTGTTTGCCAACATGAGGCTATATTTGGAAGATTAAAAAAAAAAAACACCAGAAAACTTCCAGAACTCAAATGAATTCAGCAAAGTATCAGAATAAAAATTAACACTCAAATCAATTGTGTTTCTGTATTCCAATGACAAATCAGCTAAAAGAGAAATTAGGAATACCATCCCATTCACAATAACATTTAAAAAAAAAATAGTACTTGGGAATCAAACAAGATGTGAAAGACCTCTACAATGAAAATTATAGAACACTAAAGAAATTGAGGAAGACCTTAGAAGATGGAAAGGTCTCCCATGTTCTTGGCTAGGTTTAGTTAATATTGTCAAAATGGTCACACTACCAAAAGCACTATAAAGATTCATTGCAACTCTAATCAAAATTTCAATGATGTTCTTCTTGGAAATAGAAAAAGTAGTTGTAAAATTCATTTGGAAAAATAAGAGGCCCAGAATAATCAAACAATCTTTAGTGAGAAAAGCGAAGCTGGAAGTGTCACAACATCAGACCTAAAATTATACCATAGAACTGTAGTAACTAAAACAGCATGGTATTGGCACTAAAACAGGCAAGACCACCAGTGGAACAGAACACAGACAAACCCACACAAATACAGTTATACTAGACAAAGGTACCGTTTAGATTGGATAAAAGCTAACCTCTTCAACAATTGTGCTAGGAAAACTGGAAATTCACATGTAAAGAATGAAATTTGACCCTTCTCTCTCACCTTGCACAAACTCAACTCAAGTGGATCAGGGAGCTAGGTGTTAGACCATAAGCCCTGCACATACTAGAAGAGATATTACTCCTAAACACTCCAACATACCAGCTCAGGAACTGACTTCCTTAATAAGATCCCTCAAGCCTAAGAAGTAAAATCAAGAATCAGTAAATGGGATGGCATCACACTAAACTTCACAGCAAAAGAAACAATCAAGAGTGGAGAGTGAGCCTACAGAGTGAGAGAAAATCTTCACACCTGCACCTTAGAGAATTTCCTAGATAAAGAACTCAAAAAAACTTACAAAAAAAAAAAAAAAAAAAAAAAAAAAAAAAACCCTAGTCAATAAATGGGCAAAGGAACAGAATAGACACTTAACACAAGAAATATGACTGGTCAACAAATAGATGAAAACATGTTGAACATCTCTTGCAACTAGAAAATGCAAATTAAAAATACACCAAGATTCCATCTCACTCCAGTCAGAATGGTAATTACCAAGAATACAAGTAAAAATAAATGTTGGTGAGGAAGTGGGGAAGAAGGTAAACTCATCCATTGCTGGTGGGACTGCAATTTGGTACAATCACTCTGAAAAGCAGTATGAGATTCCTCAGAAAAACTGGAATGGAACTACCATTTGACCCAGTTATCCCACTTCTTGGTATATACCCAACAGATTTAAAAATCAACATACTACAGTGAGGCTACTACATCAAAAAGTTTATAGCAGCTCAATTCACAATAGCTAAAATATGGAACCAACCTAGGCGCCCATCAACATAAATGGATAAAGAAAACGTGGTGTGTATGTACACACACACACACAAGTACACACACAGAGTATTACTCAGTCATATAGAATGACTATGAAATTTGTCAGCAAATAGATGGATCTGGAGACCATTACACTAAATGAAGTCAGCCCCCCCAAAAGCCAAAGGTCATATGTTTTCTGATCATGGAAGCCAACCCACAATAAGGGAGTGTGAGAGGACGAATAGGAGTGTAGTAGATTCAGCAATAGGCAATGGAGAGGGGAGAGGCAGAGAGACAGCATAATGAATCTGATATAATTTTCCCATATACTTATGAAAACAGTGAATCCCATAACCATGTATGTCCATAATGGAATTCTAACTAGAATAAGCTATTCCATGCTTGCATACTTCATCAAAATGGATTCTGCTGTCATAGATAACTAAGAAGAACCAATAAATATTTTTTTAAAATTTAATAAAAGTTCTTACCTATCAACAACCTTGAATGTAAATAGACTATATTCTCCAAGTGAAAGATAAACTGGCTGAATGGATAAAAATACCAAACCCAACAATATCCTGCT
The DNA here is from genome assembly GCF_902686455.1 of Sciurus vulgaris. Classification (NCBI taxonomy): domain Eukaryota; kingdom Metazoa; phylum Chordata; class Mammalia; order Rodentia; family Sciuridae; genus Sciurus; species Sciurus vulgaris. The sequence goes on along the minus strand of NC_136473.1, from coordinate 84,885,671 downwards.
TAAAAGCAATTCACTTAGAGTGAAGCCACACAGACTGAAACCAAAAGGATGGGAAATGATACGCTAAGCAAATTGGAACCTAAAGTCAATAAGAAAAGGCTATATGTAAATCTAAAATAGTCCAAGACAACTACTGGAGAAGTGGCAAAGGTTACTATATCCTAATCAAGGTAACAATTCGACAAAAGGTAATGATTACAAACCTATGTGCACCTAATGCTGGGGCAACCAATTTTATAAAATAAACACTATTAGACCTAACGGGAGACAAATTCCAAAACAATGAGGAATTTCAACATTCCACTACCAATGGACAGAATATCTAGACAAAGAAATAAAAACAAAGAAACAGTTAAACTACTATACATTAAATGTATTCAACATTTATAGAATACTCAATCCAACTGCTGCAGAATACCCTTTTTTCCATTGGAATGTTCTCTTTAATGGACTGTGTGTTAGGCCACATAACCAGCTTTATTAATACATTTAAATTATAAAGGATTTTGTTTCCATTGTGGCATACTCCTCCATACAAGTTCACACTTCAATCCCCTTCCCCTTTTTTAGCAGTTTTCTGCTATTTTCATGACATCCCCCCTCCCAAGACTTCACATATGATGAAATTTGTAGTACTTGTCTGTGTCTGGCTTATTTTGCCATGATGGTCTCTATTTCCATCTATTTTCCTTTAAATGACATTTCATTCTTCTTTATGGCCTGAATACTATACCACCATGTATATGTAAAATGTTTTCTTTATCCATTCTATTGCTGTTGGGCGCCTAGGTTGATTTTATAACTTAGTTACTATGAATTGTGCCAAGATAAACATGGTTATGCAGGTACCTCTATAGTTCTATAATATGCTGGCTGTAGTTCCTCGGGTACATGAAAACTGGTAGAGCTAGATCATATGGTAGTTTAATTTTTAGTGTTTCAAGGAACCTCCATATGGATTTCAATATTGACTGTACTAATTTATAATCCCACCAACACCAGGTACGGATACTTTTCCCTCTGCATCCTTGCGAAGTGCCCACACATTATGCCACTTCTAGATCAGAGAGTTCAGATTACTTTTCTTTCTGTGACTGTTTCCATGTCAAGTCTGTTCTCTATGTTTTTCCCTTTGTGTTACCCCTCTGTGTCCTGGAGACATGACTCAGGTCATGTACACTTTCTTTCCTTCTGTTCCAAAGATCAGAATTTGTATCTCTCCAAGTCTGACTGGCCAATATTGAACTTCAGGGAATTCTTTGTTACTGAATAGATGCTTTCCAAATGATTCCTTTCCAAGCTACAGAAAAGCTGGAAGGGGGCCTCTTGCCTCTACCTTGCCCTCTTGGCTCCTCCTTCTTGCCTCCAAAACCAGTCTTCAAATTCAAAAACGTTGAAATGACTACCTGCATTTTAACTGATTATAATATACTAAAACCATAAGAAAATAATTTTAGAAATGACACCAATGCATGTAAACTGAACAATCTACTATTGAACAGTATTTCATAAAGGAAGTCAAAAGTAAAATTTTTAAAAATATATGAAAAATCAAAACCAGTGAACAGTCTCATCACTTTAATATGTGCAGGATGAGTATGATAACTTATCCCAGGAGAAAAAGATGAACAAAACATGCACAGCTCTCAGAAATTACGTACTCAGTAAACAAAGTACAAAGATATAGTATTGATATGAAAAAATAGCTCTTCTCTACAAAAACCTGAATACTAAAAAAATGGAAAGACCCACATGTTCATGGAATAGAATAGTTAAAACGTCCATGTTATATGAAGAAAGAGATTCAGTGCAATCCACACCAAAATACCATTGATATTCTTCGAAGAACTAGAAAAAAAAAAAATGCTGAAATTCCCATGGGAGCATGAAAGTCCCTGAAGAATAAAAGCAATCATGAGCAAAAAGAACAAAGCTGGGCATATCATATCACAACACCTGATTCTGAGAGGTACTACAGAAACAGTATTCAAATAGCATGAAATTGGCATAAAAAGACATAAACAGAATAGAGAGCCCAGAAATAAAGCCATGCATCCAAGTCACCCAATGTTGAAAAACACATCACATACATTAGAGAAAAGATACCCTCATCAATCAATGTTCTGGGCAAACATGTCCACATGAAGACTGAAACATAACCTCTTTGATTCTACACAAAATTCAACTCAAAATGGATCAGAGACCTAAATGTAAGACCCGACGACTCATTTAGAAAAAAACCACAAGCACTGTAAGACATCAGTATAGGAAATCACATCTTGAAGATGAACCTAGAAGCACAAAGTAAGTTTGAAGATATAAAAAGTTTATGTAATCAACAGTGTTCCTACAGGAAACCAAAAGAATTGGACAAAGGAATTACCAATTATTCATCTGAAAGAAGATCAATATACAGAATACAAGAAACTAAGAAACAGCTAATATAAAACCAAGTAATCCTTCAAAAAAATGAACAAATGATCTGAATTTATAATTCTCAAAAGAACACTAATGTCTAAGAAATATGAGAAAATGCTCAATGTGATTACCTATCAGAAAAATGCATATAAAAACTGCAAAGAGATACCATGTCACCACAGTTAAAATACAAGTATTTTTTTAAAAAAGGAAAGAACTATTCTGTATAAGATGTGGAGGAAAGGAAGAAATTTGGATCAGATGGTAAATTAGTCCAGCCACTGTGGAAAATATGAAAGATGCTAAAACTACATGATACCTACCCTATCATCCAACTATCTCTGCCATGGGTATATCTCCAAATGAAATTAGCATACTAAGAGATACCTGCATTCCCTTGTTTGTTGAAGCATCATTCACAAAGACCAAGATGTGCAACCAGTCTAAGTGCTAATCAACATAGAAAATGTCATAAACATACATATGCTTGCACGTGAGCGTGCACACACGCACAAACACACACACAAATGCACACAATCCCAGCTTGAAGAAGCATGGAATTGTTATCTGCAGCCAAATCAATGAACTGGAGGATATTACTCAAGTACAAGTGAGCCAAACACAGATGAGTACCACACGATCTTCCATTGTGAGAAGTAAAATAGCTCAACCTGATAGAATAATGATTGCTGGGAATTTATAAGGGTGTTAAGATATGGAAGGTGGTTGTATATGATAAATGAATGCTTTGTTCGTGTCAATATATATCACACAACTCTAATACATGTACAATTGATGTGTTTTAACAAAAATATAGGGAGCTCAGGAAAAAGATGTTACAAGCAATTTTATAGAATGCAAACTATTATAAAACACTAAGAAACTGGAAAACCCAGATGAATTGGGAAAATTCTGGATACATGTGGCCTACCAAATTGAACCAAGGTATTTCCTGTCCTATTGAAAATGAGATCAAATCAGTAAGAAAGTCTTCCAACAAAGAAAAACCCAGGACTCCATGGCTTCCTGCTGAATTTCTCAAGAGGCAGTGCTGTCACTTCTCAAATACATAGAACGGAAAAGGGAATCTTTCAAACTTATTTTTTAAGGGTACCAAAGTCTGATAAAGACACAACCATATAGGTCAACATAGATGCCAAAAATCCTCAACAAAGTACCAGCAAATGGAATTCAACAACACACAAAAACATCACTTACTATGATCAAATTGTCTTAGTACAGGGATACAATGCTGGTTCAATGTATGTAAATAAATAAATGTATCACATTAACAGAATGAAGGGTAAAATTTTATGTGGTCTCTCTCCAAAGATACATTTAAAAAAATCCAAGTTGCATAATTTAAAAAAGCGTATTGTAAAATTCATGTCTTTATGATAAAAGTCCTGAACAGTTTAACAAACATATCATACCTCGACTATATAAGAAAGGCTATACCAGTACAGTCAACCTCATGCCAAATGGGGAATAACAAAGCATTTCTTCTACCACCAGGAAGGAACAAGCATGTCAATTGTCACTGCTTTTATATAGTATATAGTACTAGAAGTTTTAGCCAGGGCAGTTATGCTGGAGAAGGAAACGAAAGGCAAATGAACAGGGAGGGAAGAATTGGAATTTTCCATATTTGCAGGATATACAATTTTATACACAGAAAATCCTAAAGATTCCAAATACTATTAAACCAATCTTGTAAAGTAGAATACAAAATTAACATAGAAAACCCAGTAGCTCTTCTATACCCTAACATCAAATTTGATGAAAACAAAGTTATAATAAAGTCAATCCTTTCAAAGTAGCCAAGTAAATACCCAGGAATGAACTTCACTATTAAGTGAAGGACTTCTACATCGACAATTACAAAGCAGCGATGAAAGAAATGAAAGATGAAATTGCAAAGGCCTCCATGTTCTGATTGAAAGATTATTGCTAAAATGTCTACAACGATCTACAAAGTCAATGCAGTACACACTAATGCAATAACATTCACAGAACTAGAAAAGGCAATGCTGATATTCATATGGAAGCACAAAAGACCCCAAATAGTGAGTCATTGGGAGCAAAATGAACAAAGCTAAACACATCACAAACCCCGATTTTGAAATGTTCTATAGAAACAGCATTCAAGACAGCATGAAATTGGCATTAAAAAAAAAAAAAAATCAGACACAAACAGAATAGAGATCCCAAAATAAATTCACATATCCAAGTCATCAGTCTTAAATGCACTAAAAACATATATTGGAGAACAGATAACCTCATTGATAAGTTGTTCTGGGAAAACTACATATCTGCAAACATACAACCCAGACACTGACAAATGACCCCCACTTGTGACTTAAGACTTATTACCTGAAAGAGAAGGTGAAATCCAAAGAGTTGGGTGACCATCTAACAAGATGGGAGCCCCAGAATCTGGCATGGCAGAATATCTCCTTGAAAAGCATACCCTGGGAGACAGTGATAATGAGAGCCAAGACTTAGGCTGACTTCCCATAGCCACGGAAGCTATTTCCTGGGTTACCAAGGCAGTGCATGCATGTTGGGGTTACCTTCACTTTTTCTGTATCTAATATCAAAACATCCAGTTAAGTTCTTTAATTTGTACCATTTATTCAAATAAATTTGGTACCTCCACCCACCAAAAATTAACCAACTCAAAATGGGAACATGAACCTAAATTTAAGACCTGAAATTCTGAAAAAAATGGAAGAAAAAATATTTGAAACACTTTAAGACTTTAGAACAGATGATTTTTCTGGATAGAAGAAAACAAAACAAAAAAAAAAAATTGGGATGGCATCTATCTAAAAATGGTTCCATATTGGAAAATAAAATCTGGGAGTGAGGAGACAATATACACATCTAGTCATCTGAAAGACTTAAATCCAAGTGGATAAAGACTTAAATGTATATAAAAAATACACCTAATCTTAATTTTAAAATAAGCAAATGATCAACTACACAAAGGGAGCATCACTAAAAGGCAACAAATGAAAATACTAACATCATCATGGCAAAGAAAATTAAAGCTATGATGGGATGCTACATAATGACAGCTAAAAAGGCTCAAAGTGCCAAAAAGGGTGTAAGAGAGAACTTCCTCACTATTGCTGGGAATGCAGCTAGCACACCCACTAAACATGATGGCAGATCCTCAAGAAACTAAAAATGGATCTACCATATCATCTATCCACTCCACTCTGGGGTGTATCTCCAAAGGAAATGAAATCAGCATATCAGAGAGAGAACCTGCATGCTCACTTTTATTTTGGCACTAATTAAGAGCAAAAATACGAAATCAGCCTTTAAGTTCGGCAACAGGAGTTATGGATAAAGAAAATGTGGTATTTACACAACATGTAAATATCACCCAACTGCAAGGAAAAATGAAATCTGTCATTTTCAAAAAATGGATGAAACTAGAGACCATTAAGTAAGATCAGTCACACAGAGATAAGTACCATGTATTTATTCTTCATCAGTAGAAAATAAAATAACTTGACCAGGAAGAACAACAACTACTGGGGATTTGGGAGAATGTCAGGGCATGGAAGGGTGGATGTATATGAACAATTTACACTTTATTCATATATGGAAATATTGCACTGAAACTTATATGCATATTTAAAATTCACTTGGATGAGTGTTTAGCACACGCACTAAACGTTATGGCAGATCTTCAAAACACTAAAAATGGATCTACCATATCATCTATCCATTCCAGTCTGGGGATTAGGAAGAATGTCAGGGCATGAGTAAATATGGTATATATACATGTAATGCAATCATATAGACAAAGATGAAGTCCTGTCATTTGTAGCCAAATGGGTGCAACCCAGGGGACAGTAAAGTGAAATAGACACAGAACAAGTCTTGCATATTCTCTTTCACCTGCAGATGCTAAAAAGCCTTGTCCTGAGAGACATGATTACTGGGGATTTGCAATGTTGTGAGGGTGTGAGGGAGTTGAAGAGCAGTGGTTGTGTATGATCAACGGATGCTTTATTCATGTGGAAATACCAAACTGAACCCCACTAGTACATGCGATTTGTGTTAATAAAATAGCAATGAACAAAGGAGATCTTACTAATGATGATACAAAGGATTATTATGAAGTACTATATGCTAAACAGTTGGAAAAGCCAGAAGATATAGGTAAGGTGTTCGGAATGTGCTCAAATAGAACCAAGATACAAAAAACACCTGAATAAGTCACTGAGATTGAATCAGTTAGAAAACAACCTCTGAAACAAAGGCTAGGACTGAATGGTTTCACTGAATTTCCCCAAACTTTTAAAGAGAAAGTACAATTCTTCTTAAACCATTCCATAGAATTGAAAGGGAGGGAAACCTTCAAAACTTTTTTTTAACTGAAATTCTAATTTATTAATCTTAGTGCCATCTATAGAGTTTGATGATAAATTTCCCTTTCCTGACCTGACAATCTTTTTTTTTTCTTTTTCACACTTTAATAATTTATTGATTCATTGTAAACAACTGGGGTAAAACTTATTTCTCTGGTTGTCCACGAAGTAAAGTCATACCTTTTGTGTTATCATACATGTACATAGGGTAATGATGTTTGTCTCAATCTGTTATTTTTCTCTTCCCCCCACCCCTCCCACCCCTCTTTTCTCTATACAATCCATCCTTCCTCCATTCTTGCCTCCCTCCCACCCCCCATAACGTATCATCATCCACTTATCAGAGAGATCATTTGTCCTTTGTTTTTTGGGATTGACTTATCTCACTTAGCATGATATTCTTCACTTGCCTGCAAATGCCATAATTTTATTATTCTTTATGGCTGAGTAATATCCCATTGTGCATATATACCACAGCTTCTTTATCCATTCATCAGCTGAAGGGCATCTGGGTTGGTTCCACAATCTAGATATTGTGTATTGAGCAGCTATGAACATTGATGTGGCCGCATCACTGTAGAATGCTGATTTTAAGTCCTTTGGGTATAGATCAAGAAGTGGGATAGCTGAGTCAAATGGTGGTTACATTCCAAGCTTTCTAAGGAATCTCCATACTGCTTTCCAGAGTGGCTGCACTAATTTACATCCCCATCAGCAATGTATGAGTGTACCTTTTTCCCCACATCCTCTCCAACACCTATTTTTGCTTGTATTCTTGATAATTGCCATTCTAATTGTGGCAAGATGAAACCTTAGGGTAGTTTTGACTTGCATATCCCTTATGACTAGAGATGTTGAACATTTTTTCATATATCTGTTGATTGCTTGTAATCTTCTGTGAAGTGTCTGCTCATTTCCTTAGCCCATTTGTTGATTGGGTTATTTGTATTCTTGGTGTAAAGTTTTTGATTTTTTTTTTAATAGATTCTGGAGATTAGTGCTCTATCTAAAGTATATGTGGCAAAGATTTTCTCCAACTCTGTAGGCTCTGTCTTCATATTGCTGATAGTTTTCTTTGCTGAGAAAAAGTTTTTTAGTTTGAATTTATCCCAGTTATTGATTCCTGCTTTTATTTCTTGTGCTTTGGGAGTCATGTTAAGGAAGTCTGATCCTAAACTGACATGAAGATTTTTACCTACTTTTTCATCTATAAGGTGCAGGATCCCTGGTCTGATTCCAAGGTCCTTGATCCATTTTGAGTTGAGTTTTGTGCAGGGTGAGAGAGGGGTTTAGTTTCATTCTGCTGCGTATGGATTTCCAGTTTTCCAAGCACCATTTGTAGAACAGGCTATCTTTTCTCCATTGTATGTTTTTGGCACCTTTATCTAGTATGAGAAAACTATTTGGGTTTGTGTCCATGTCCTCTATTCTGTACCATTGATCTATCTGTCCATTTTGGTGCCAATACCATGCCTTTTTTGTTACTATTGTTCTGTAGTATAGTTGGAGTTCTGGTATTGTGATACCTCCTGCTTCACTCTTCCTGCTAAGGATTGCTTTAGTTATTCTGGGTCTCTTATTTTTCAAATGAATTTCATGATTGCTTACTCTATTTCTATGAGGTACATCATTGGGATTTTAATTGGAATTGCATTGAATTTGTATAGCAATTTTGGTAGTATGGCCATTTTGACAATATTAATTCTGCTTATCCAAGAACAATATTAATTCTGCTTATCCAAGATGGAGATCTTTCCATCTTCTAAGGTTTTCTTTAATTTCTTTCCTTAGTGTTCTATAATTCTCATTGTAGAGGTCTTTAACCTCTAGTTAGATTGATTCCCAAGTATTTTATTTTTTTTGATGCTATTGTGAATGGGATAGTTTTCCTAATTTCTCTTTCAGAGGATTCATCACTTATGAATAAAACGCATTAGGTTCATGAGCATTGATCTTATATCCTGCTACTTTACTGAATTCATTTATTAGTTCTAGTTTTCTGGAGGAATTTTTTGCTCCTCTAAATATAAAATCATGTCATTGGCAAATAGGGATAGTTTGAGTTCTTTTCCTAGTCACATCCCTTTAATTTCTTTGCTCTAATTGCTCTGGCTAGAGTTTCAAGGACCATATTGAACAGAGGTGGTGAAAGAGGGCATCCCTGCCTTGTTCCAGTTTTTAGGGGGAATACTTTCAGTTTTTCTCCATTTAGAATGATATTGGCCATAGGCTTAGCATAGATAGCCTTTACAATGTTGAAGAATGTTCCTACTATCCCTATTTTTTCTAGTGTTTTGAGCATGAAGGGGTGCTGTATTTTATCAAATGCTTTTTCTGCATCTATTGAAATAATCATGTGATTCTTAACTTTAAGTCTGTTGATATGGTGAATGACATTGATTTCTGGATATTGAACCAATCTTGCATCCCTGGGATAAAACCCACTTGATAGTGGTGCACTGCCTTTTTAATGTTTTTGTATGTGATTTGCTAAATTTTGTTAAGAATTTTTGTATCTGTGTTCATTGGTGATATTGATCTGGAATTTTCTCGATGTGTCTGTCTGGTTTTGGTGTCAGGGTGATATTAGCTTCATAGAATGAGTGTCTGTCATGATATTTCCTTTTTCGTCCTGAATTTTAGTAATCTGAGTTTTTTCTCTTTGTTAGGGTGGCTAAGGATTTATCAATTTTATTTTTTCAAAGAACCAACTTTTTGTCAATTTTTTCAATCATTTCTTTTGTTTCAATTTCATTGATTTCAGCTCTGATTTTAACTATTTCCTATCTTTTACTGGTGTTGATCTGTTCTTTTTCTAGGGCTTTGAGCTGTAGTTTTAGGTTGTTTATTTGTTGACTTTTTCTGCTTTTATTGAATGTGCTCCATAAAATGAATTTTCCTCTTAGTACTGCTTTCATAGTGTCCCAGAGATTTTGATATATTGTATCTTTGTTCTCATTTACTTCTAAGAATTTTTTATTTCCCCCCTGATGTCTTCTGTTATCCATGCATCATTCAATAGCAAGATGGCTGGCTCAACATATGCAAATAAGTAATACTACATTAATAGAATGAAGAGTAGAAGACTATCATTACAATAGATACAGAAAAGCACATGATAAAACCAATTGTGTCTTCATGATAAAAGCCTCAAGTTAAGGAACATACCTCAACATAATACTAAAAACACACAGGTGACATCATATCAAAGGGGGATAACAAAGAATATATCCTCTAACATCAGGAAAAGACAAGCATAGCTACCGTCACTGCTCTAAATATATAGTAGTAGAAGATTTAGCTAGGTTAAAGAAATAAAAGGCATGCAAACAGGAAGGGATGAACTCAAATGATCTGTTTGCAGATACAATTCTATAAGAAAAAAACTCAATTACTTCATTTAAAGTTATTAGCATAGTTAAATGAGTTCAGTAAAGTAAAAGGATGCAAATAGCTTAACAATTTTTAAAGTTATTGTTCTTTTCAGTTATACATAACATTAGTATTCATTTTGACATAATTATAAAAGCATAGAATATAATCTGCTCTACTGCCCACAGTACTTCTCTTTTCCCTCCTATGTTTCATGTTATTCATAGTTTTTTGTTTTGTTTTGTTTTTTGTTTTTTGGTATGGGGGATTGAACCCGGGGGCACTCAACTAATGAGCGACATCCCCAGCCCTTTTTGTTTTATTTAGAGACGGGGTCTAAGTTGGTGAGGCTGGCTTTGAACTCGAGATTTTCCTGCCTCAGCCTCCTGAGCTGCTGGGATTACAAGCCTGTGCCGCTGTGAGTTTTTCATTCATTAGTGCCTTGTTGATATACTAGTGAGATTCACTGTGATATATTCATACGTACATAGGAAAGTTAGGTCAGATTCATTCTACTGTTCTTCCTTTATCCCATTCCACCTCCCTTACCATCAATCCCTTTCCTGTTCTCTGCTAATCTTTCTTCTGTTTTGATGGAATTCCCTCACTTATTTTGGACTAGCTTTCACGTATCAGAGGAAACATTTGACCTTTGACTTTCTGGGTCTGGGTTATTCCACTTAGTGAGATAATCTCCAGTTCCATCCAGTTACTGGCAAATGCCATAATTTCATTCTTTATGACCAAGTATAGCTCCATTGAGCATACACATACAACATTTCTTTAATCCATTCATCTGTTGAAAGGCAATGTGAGGGCGGAAGGGAGTGGTTGGTTCCATAGCTTGGCTATTGTGAATTGTGTGGCTATAAACTTTGATGTGACTGCATCCCTATATTATATCCATGACCTAAAACCAGAAATAAATTTGATGAGAAAAATCATGAAATTCATCCCATTCACAGTAGCTAAATACACATAGGAATAAATTTTACTAAGGAAGTAAAAGACCTCTATAATGAAAATCACAGAACACTGATGAAGAAAATTGAATACAACTCTAATTTGAAAGACTAAACATTCAGATAAGAATATATTGTCAAAATATCCATATACACATTCAATACAATCCCCATCAAAACACTTATGACATTCTCCACAGAATTAGAATAATCCCGATGTTCACATGGAGGCACAAAAGACTCTGAATGCCAAAGCACTCTTGAATAAAAAGGAACAAAGTTGGACACATCGGTACTTAAGACATATTGCATAGTATCCAAAACAGTAATTCTGACCTAGAAACAGAAACAGACCCATGGATCACAGAACTTCCAGGAAGAAACCCACCCATTCACTGCAACTGATCTTCCACATTTATACACATTTCAGAAAGGACGGTTTTCAAAATGTGGTGCTGAGAGAATTGGATAGCCACATGGAGAAGACAAACTTGACCTTGTCTTCATCATGTATTAAGATCAACTACAATAAACCGAAGACCTGAATAGGGAAAGCACTTGGTCCAAGCAATTTTTTTGCACAGGGCCCCAGAACTGTAGGAAACAATAACCGACAGATGGGATGACAACGAACTTGAAAGTTTCTGCACAGCAGTGGAAAGTATCAAAGATTCAGCCTACAGAGTGGGAGAAAATATTTGCCAACTCTTCATCTGACAGAAGGTTAATACCCAAGTTGTATAAAGAACTTGAAAAACATAACAATTAAAAATGGGCATGTGATCTGAATACTTTAAAGAAATGCTAATGGTCAATAAATACATATGCTGTATGTCACTTGCCATCAGACACACACAAATCAAAACTATCACAAGGCACCATATTACCATAGTTAGAAAAACTTATGAAAAACAAATGCTGGCAAGAATGCTGTGGAAAAGAACTCCTATATACTTTTGGTGTGAACATAAAGTCATACCACCATTATGGGGAATCTTCCAATATATAAAACTAGACCTGCCATAAGATCCAGCTATCCTACTCCAGAATTTATCTCCAAAGAACATGACACTGTGATACCAAAGACGTGACGGCATGCTCAAGTTTATTGTGGATGTATTCACAGTAATTAAGATGTAAATCATTCAAGTATCAACAGATTGATGGATAGAGAAAATGTTCCATATATAGAGTATTACCCAGCCATTAAGAATGATAAACTCCTCTCATTTACAGCAAATGTTTGCAACTGAAGGACACTTGGTGAAATTATTCATATATAGAGAGACAAGTAACATATGTTCTCTTCATTTGTGTAAACTAAGAAAAGACTTGTCCTTATAGTCGAATAGTTATTACTTAGGATTGGCAAGAGTGAGGGTTCAGGGAAGGGTGGAAGAAGTGTTGAACATGATCAATGCACACTATAAGCATTTTTGGAAATTTCACACTGAGCCCCATTAGTATGTTAATAATCATAAAATAATTGAGAATAAATTTGGAGATATTACAACCAATACCACAAAAATACAAAGGTTCAGTGGGGATTATTATGGAAAAACATACTGAAAATTGGAAAACCTAGAAGAAATAGAGAAATTTCTGGACACATGACCCAACAAAAATAAAAGGAACATGGAGGACATAACATCTTGATTTGACTAAATAATGAGATTGACTCAGTAAGATAGTCTTCCAACAGAGAAAAGTCCAGGACTGGATAACATGCAGTCTCTCACATGTAGCCTCTAAAAAACAGAGTTGGAAGTAGAATGGTTACTGGGGTGTGGGAAGTGTGATCAATGCATGCGGAATGTTTAGGTGGATATGTGCATGGGACCCCACAACTATGTACAATTTATGTTAATGAAAGTATTCATATGCTTGTAAACAGGAGAGACTCACCCACATGAGTGACCATGTATACTATTCCTGGACAGATACCATTAACAATCAAAATACAAATAAACTGAGCCACATATAAGATGTGTCTACCCAATTTTATACACGTGAAAATCCAAACAAGTAGAAAATATTCTGATGCTAATTCACAATAAGGAGAGCTAGGGAAGAATAGTGTTACTTTAGGTAGAGGAGTAAAGGGAGGGGAAGGGGTATGGGGGTAGGTAGTAGAGTGAAACAGATATTATTACCTCATATACATAAATGACTTCATGACCGTGCATGACCCATGTGATTCTACAACATGCAGGATCAGAAAAATGAAATTATATTCCATTTACATCTGACATATCAAAATGCACAAATGTATTCTACCGTCATGTATAACTAATTAGAACAAATTTAAAAAGTTAGAAGTCAGACTTAAAGGCAGTGGTGGGGGAGAAGGTAGAAGCACAAAGAACAAACACTTCACAACCAAAGAAATTCAGTCACTTGTCAACCTGAAGACAGGTTGACGAATCAGTCAAAACTTCAGAAATGATGGCAACAGTTTTAAAGATGTAGAAATGTACTGTTTGCTGCTGACAGTGCAAGTTGCAGTTATTTTTCAAATGACCACAGGCAACTCTAGTGTACTGTACTCCTCAAAAAGCTAGAAGGAATTTGAAAGTTTTCACCATAAATAAATGTGAATGGTGTGATAAAATAGATATGTTAAACCCGATTTAAATGTCACAATGTATAAATTAAAACATTTTATGGCATCTCATTGATATATACAATTATATGATGTATTAGTTGAACAAATTCAAGTAGTTAATGTAGCAAATCCGTTAAATACATATTCACTGTCATATAGCAATTAAAGTTTGGAGAACACGTTCTACAGAAACAAAAGCAGAGATGTATAGATATCCGTTAATCTAGATTTCCACAAAGATATTTATTTTTTTTTTTATTGTAAACAAATGGGATACATGTTGTTTCTCTGATTGTACATGGCGTAAAGGCATACCATTTGTGTAATCATAAATTTACATAGAGCAATGTTGTTTGATTCATTCTGTTATTTTTTTCCCTTCCCCCCACCCCTCCCACCCCTCTTTACCCTCTATACAGTAGTTCCTTCCTCCATACTTGCCCCCCTCCCTAACCCTAACTCTAACCCTTCCCTCCCCCCCATTATGTGTCAACCTCCACTTATTAGCGATATCATTCGTCCTTTGGCTTTTTGAGATTGGCTTATCTCACTTAGCATGATATTCTCCAATTTCATCCATTTGCCTGCAAATGTCATAATTTTATCATTCTTTATGGCTGAGTAATATTCCATAGTATATATATACCACAGTTTCTTTATCCACTCATCAATTGAAGGGCATCTAGGTTGGTTCCACAGTCTGGCTATTGTGAATTGAGCAGCTATGAACATTGATGTGGCTGTATTTCTGTAGTATGCAGATTTTAAGTCCTTTGGGTATAGGCCAAGGAGTGGGATAGCTGGGTCAAATGGTGGTTCCATTCCAAGTTTTCTAAGGAATCTCCACACTGCTTTCCATAGCGGCTGCACTAATTTGCAGCCCCACCAGCAGTGTATGAGTGTACCTTTCTCCCCACATCCTCGCCAACACCTGTTGTTGCTCGTATTCTTGATAATCGCCATTCTAATTGGGGTGAGATGGAACCTTAGGGTGGTTTTGATTTGCATTTCTCTTATTACTAGAGATGTTGAACATTTTTCCATATGTTTGTTGATTGCTTGTAGATCTTCTTCTGTGAAGTGTCTATTCATTTCCTTAGCCCATTTGTTGACTGGACTGTTTGAATTCTTGGAGTAGAGTTTTTTGAGTTCTTTATAGATTCTGGAGATTAGTGCTCTATCTGAAGTATGATTGGCAAAGATATTCTCCCACTCTGTAGGCTCTTTCTTCGCATTGCTGATAGTTTCCTTTGCTGAGAGAAAGCTTTTTAGTTTGAATCTATCCCAGTGGTTGATTCTAGCTTTTATTTCTTGTGCTATGGGAGTCCTGTTAAGGAAGTCTGGTCCTAGACCAACAAGGTGAAGATTTGGACCTACTTTTTCTTCTATAATCTGCAGGGTCTCTGGTCTGATTCCGAAGTCCTTAATCCATTTTGAGTTTAGTTTCGTGCATCACAAAGATATTTATTGAAGCATAGTATATAAAGGATGAAGAACTGCTGGAGGAACTCAGTTTCTTAGGTTAATAACTGAATTATTTTATACTCATGTTAAAAATGACATTTTCCCTTTCCCCTACGTCCATGATACTTCCATCCCTTAATGAGTTCCATACTAACAGTACAGGGGTTCTAGTTAAAGTAATTAAAACGAAAACCTAAGCATGTGTATATTCTTGAACATACTCATTAACATGCAGGAAGGTGAGGAAGGATACAAAATAAGTTACCATTGATTACTACCAGAGGATAAAAAAATAGGTGGCCAATATTTTGGAAATAAATCCAAACTTAGTTGCAAGGTAAGCTGAAAGATCTCTAATGAGTGCTTCAGACAGGTTCTCCAAATATTTGCCACATTTGCTCTATTATCTCAATCTAAATTTCTAAGCCAATTGAATGTAAGTTACAAATATGATACCCAGGTATTTCAATGTTTCTTTCCTAGGAGAACCTCCCTCACACAATCACAAAATGATTAGTATATTAACATTGATTCAATACCATTATCTATCCTAAAAATATTGAAATTTCACTATTACTTTTCATTCCAATTTTTTTTTTCCATTTCTTTCATCTAGAATTTAAAAAGGATCAAATGTTTTTGTCAGATCTCTTTAGTCACCTTCAATCTGGGACTAGTTCCCCAGTCTATTCTTTGTCTTTCCTGACAGTTGTGAAAAGTACAAACCAGTTACTTTGTGGAATGCCCTTCAGTTGGGTTTGTCTGACATTTCCTTATGATTAGATTCTGGCGGGAATATCATAGAAGTGATCTCGAGTTTATCTCAGGGCAACATATCAAAAAGCAAGACTGTCAATTTTTCTGTCTGGTGATGTAAATTTTGATCACCTGGTAAGTTGCTGACCTTAACTATAAAGATTCTTTGTAATTAATGTGTAGTGGATAGATGCTTTGAGCACATGTAAATATGTCTTTCAGCAAACTAGTTTCAGCATCCATTGCTCATTCTTCCTAATGAGGGGTTGTGATGGGTGACAAATGGTGACATTCCAATTCCATCATTCCTTTTACGCTTATTAGTTTGAACACTACTAAGGGATTATTTGCTCTATTTTTATTCATTTTTTATCATTATGTGCATAGATTCCCATTTTAGTCAATAGGCTTCAATCTGTTATCAATACATGTTTTACTATTGTAAACTGTCAGGGGGAATATCTGCAAGCTGGCTTCTGTAGCTTTTGAGCAAATCTCCCTCATTTGAGCATTTGCTTACTTTCTGGCAGAAAAAGATTTGTTTTTCCTTCCCTCTTCTGGCCCTAGGATCAGTCACTTTTTAAAGGAACCCTGGTTTCTATTATTGAAGAATGATATTTAGAAATGGAGGGGGTTCCAAAATGGTGAATAGAGGTGTCTAGCATTCACCTTTTCCACAAAGAACCAAAGTAACAAGTATATAGCTCCATTTTGAGGTGATTGATCATGGAAGAACCCTAGAAAATTGCAAGGTTTAGAAGCTGGGGATAATAGTGTAGTAAAGAGGAAAATACCCTGATTCTATAGCCAGGAAAGTCTCCTTTTTACAGGAGTAGGGGTGAAAGTCCCAAACTGTCAGTATGAATACTGGCAATTCCATCCAAGTACTGTCAGTTTTCACAGCATTCGAAGGATTATAGTCCTCTTACATAATAATCTGAAATCTGTACAGTAGCCTTGCTTTGGAGAAGGATCTTATGGTATCTTCCAACAAATATCTAAAGTGCTAAAGTCAGAAGCCATCTTAGGAAGTGAGCTATTCTGAGCTTGGGCTGCATTAAAGAGCCAGAAAGCCATGCATATTCCCACCTCTGGCACTCCAGACATCCCACAGCACTGACTTGGTGGGTAACCACCTCAAAAACTCAACTTGACCCCAGCAGAGAGAGACTGATCCAATTCCTCTGCGGGCCATGCACTGTATGGATGGGTGTTACAACATGGAAAGGAATGGAAAGAGCTTCCCTGAAGAGTCAGGATCTGAAGGTTCTTGTGCTCCTATGTCAAGGACACAGCAAACCACTTGTAGATTCATGTTAGTGACAGGACTGAGGTCAGGCATCCACCCGGTTTCTGCTACCATTTTCCCTAATCTGTGCTTAGCTGCCCATTATGAGCAGGAAGGGCTGGGGAATACCAAAGTTCCAAGACTTGCTCCCAATAGGGGCACACTTAGGCACTCTTGAGCATGACTATACTGGGCATGCATAATGAGGTGGGAGCAAGTAAAATTTAGCTGAAATCCAGTCACATGCCATACTTGCTCACACCCAGGTGGGCACTACAGCTGAAGGCAGCCAGGGAAGAGAATCCTTGGCCATCAACTCAACCCCAGGTACCCATAGTAGGCAAGAAGAGTACTTTGCCCAACTCTGGATGAGATCTCACCCTGGGGGTGGGGGGGGTCTGCCACTACCACAGCAGACAGGGTTAGGCTGTTCCTGTTGCAGCTTCATATTCATGGTTCCTACTGCTGGCCACCCCATACCTTGTCTGACCACGTTATACTGTCAGTATCAGGTGGGAGCACTACGGAAGAGGGGTACTGTGGTTCCCATTTCTGCCTCCTATGCAGTATTTGGGCCCACACTGTTGACTGTTCAGAGGGAAGGAGCTTTGGGCTGCTCACTACTGTTTCTGCCAGTGCCAGAGGCCCTTGCTAGTTGCAGAGTTATCAGCAGCAGTTTCTGTGGAAGCCCCATCACCCGAGTTGTTCCCATTGTAGAAGCAGCCACACAGTAAGCACCCCACACCCACCCCTGTCAACACCACGCCTGCTGACCTGCTGGAGTGTTTCTAATATTGTATATACCATAGAGACTGGGTTACTGACTCTCAGATATACTTACCAATATTCACTAAATCACAAAGAGACACCAGCCGACCACGTTATGGTGCCCAGATGGAATCAAAGTCAACATTTCATAACAAATGGATACACTACAATACATATTAAGAAAGATGCTTACTATGAAGGTCACCCCACATCAGTGGTAGAGCTATCTGATTGATCAGATGCACAAATCTCAATGAGAGAACTTGAGAAATATGAACAAGCAGGGTGATGACTTCCAAAGAAACAAATCCAAAGAAACAACTAGATGGACTGTCTGATAAAATAATTTAACAGAATATAAAAAATTTCAATGAGATCCAATATAGAGAACCTACTAAATTAAATTAGTAAGACAATTCAGGATACTCATTAGAAATTCAGGTTTGAGAAAGGAAACCAAACAAACCTTTGAAGATCTGAATAAGTCAAATTCAGTTGACATTCAGCAATAATCTAGATCAAGATAGAATATTTGAACTTGAAGACAAGTCTTTTGTCATCGTCAACTGGGATATTTCAAAACCCAAAAGAAAAATAACCGAGGATAATTGATTGGAATGTCTTTAAATGTTCACAGTTTGAATACCTGAAAATGAGACGATAAAAGGTTAAGAGCACAGAAAACCTGTTTCATGATGTAATAGCAGAAAACTTCCCTAATCTTTGGAAAGATGTAGGCATCCAGGTACAGAAAGTTTATAGAACCCTAAGTAGATATGACCAGAAGAAAAATAAATAAAAAAATAAAACTTCAGAGCATATTATAGTTTGTCTTATACTTTTGATAGTTTGACTATTTAAAATCTGCAAGAGAATAGTGTCAACAGAAGATTTCTGAGAAGAAATCCTACAGACCAGGAGGAAATGGAATGATACATTCTAATTTCTGAAAGAAAATAATTCCCAATCAAGAATACTATACCAAACAAGGATATCCTACAGAAATGGAGAAGCAAAGACCTTACATAGGGGGGAAAAAAAAAAGATTCATGACTCCCAGAGCAGCCTTAAGAAAGGTGTGGTAGGACAGCCCGACATCCAGAAATGAAAGCATATAAAAGTATAAATCTCAGAAAAGTAGATATGCAAGAGACAGAATAAAATATCTGTGTAATAAACCAACTATAAAGAGTTGAAGAATTAATTATTCAGAACAATTAGAATGAACAAAATATAGGAATAAGTCCTTACCTATTGACAACCTTGAATGTAAATGGAATAAATTCTCCAATTAAAAAATACTGGCTGAATAGACACAAGAATACCCAACAATATGCTGCCACAAGAAACCCACTTCCTAAAAGATACAAATTGAAAGTGATGGATGAAAAATGATATTCCAAGCAAATGTAGGTCTAAAGTAAGAATAGCTATACGTATATGGGCATAATAGCTTTTAAGACTAAAACTGTAGAAAAAGGAGGGTATTACATAATGTTCAAGAGATCAGTCCATCAAGACATGATTGTAGCTTTATGCTCCTATTTTCAGAGCATCCAATTTTATAGAACATAAGACTATCAGGGAGAGAGAGGCTCTGATACAGTTAAGAGTAGGGAATCTTAACATCCCACTATCACTGATATCCAGAAAAAAAAAAAAAATCAAATACCAGAATTAAACCACACTACAACATCAAATGAATTTAGACATTTACAGAATATACATTCAGCATTATATACATTCAGTGTATGTAATGCTGTCTATAATAGACCATAGATCACAAAATGAAGTTAATACCATAGCCTACATCTTTTTGGATCACAATGGAATGAAACAAGAAATTTTAGAAGTTATGCAAAATGCATGGAAAATGAACATTTTTGAATAGTGGGTCATCAGAAGGAAAAATTAATTTCTCCAAACAGAAGAAAGTAGAAACAAACATGCCAAATTTAAAGGATGCAGCAAAAATACTAAGGGGGGGGTAGCTTATAGCAATAAGTTCCTATATAAAAAATATTTTGAATAAGCAATCTAATGATGAATCTCAGTGATAAGAGAGTAAACCAAAAGAAAATATATCAGAACAGATTAATGAAACAAAAAAATATAAAAGATTATGAAACAAGGAGTTGGTTCTTTGGAAAGATAATATTGGCAAAACTAGCTAGCATAGCCAAGAATAAGGGGACACAAAATTAAAGAGGAAAAAAGGAGACATTATAGCTGGGTATGGTAACGCATGCCTATAATCCCAAGTACTTGGGAGACTCAGACAGGAGGATCCTGAGTTTGAGGCCAGCCTCCACAATTTAGCAAGACCTCATTTCAAAATTTTAAAAAAAGGGCCAATAAAGTAATCCCCACTCAATCTCTAGGACCAAAGATGAAGTTGGTGGGGGTTGGGGAGAAAAGAAACATAACAAATTGAATACAGGGATCAGTAAGGATCCTTATGTTTCTGTGTTAAACAATCAGAACACCCACGTGAAGTGGACCTGTTACCTACCAAACTGAACTGAGAGAACAAAAATACTCAAGTAAACCATTAATAAGCAATGAAATTGAATAAAAAATTCTCCAACAAAGAAATGCCCAGATCTGGATGGATTCACAGCTGAATTTGGCCAAGTTTTTATATAGGCACTATTGCCAGTTCTTCCCTCAAACTATTTCATAAAATTAAAGGGGAAGGAACTCTTCCACATCTTTTCTGAGACCAGCATTACCCTGTTACCCAACCTTGACAATGCTGTTGCATCTATAAAAGTATAGACCAATATCAATGAACATAGATGCCAAAATTCTCAAACTATCAGCAAATCAAATTCAACAGCACATCAAAAGAATCATATGCCATGATCACGGTGGCTTCATTCTAGGGTTGCAAGAATGGTTCAACACGTGCAAATCAAAGTATATCAACAAGATGGAAAAAAATTATATGAACTTCTTCCATATGTGCAGAAAAAGCATTTGATAAAATTCAATATGTCTTCATGATAAAAAGCCCTGAACTAATTAGGTACAAAAGGATCTAGACGCAACATAAAGGATATACTTACACAGTGTAATGGTCAATTTGAATTGTCAACTTTTGGATTAAAAGATGCAGCTGATTAAGAGGCTTTTGGGTGTGTTGAGGACGTGTCTAGAAATGATTGGAATGTGGGGTAGCCAAATTGAAGTGGAGACCCTTGCTAAGCGTGGGCAACGCAGCCATATGATAGCGATTCGAATGGAATAAAAGTTGGAAGAACAAGGCAGCAACAGAAGATGCAAGCTCAACTCTCCTCGGTGGCTGCTCCCATCATCTGAGGATATCAGACTCTCACTGCTTCACTCTTCCAATGTGGACTCTGCCAGTGATTCTCCAGAGTTTCCAGAAGCCTTCAGTCTCAGACTAGGGTAGCACTGTTGATCCCTCTTGTTCTGGGGCTTCCGCCTCTTGGACTGCACGGCTACTAGTTCTTCCAGTTCTTCAGCCTGCAGACAGAGGTTTCTGGTCATGTAAGCCAATCTAACGAAGCTCCCTTTTATAATCATACTTCTCGTTGAGTCTGTTCCTCTAGAGAACTCTGCTAATACACATACATATACAGTTTGTGTGTGTGTGTGTGTGTGTGTGTGTAGGGCGTAAACCCACAGAAAACATCCTACCAGATGGAGGAAAAATGTAAAGCATGTCCTTTAAGATCAGAAATAAGACAAGCATTAGCAAGGTCCTAAGTAACTTAGTAAGAATTTAGTGAGACCCTGTCTCCAATATTTGGGGGGGAGTGGGGGAAGGGCTGGGGATGTTGCTCAGTGGTTAAGCACCCTGGGTTCAATCCCTGGTACCATAAACAAAACTAAATAGCAGAAACATCAGTAGAGGGAAGGAAATGGGGGGAGGGGATGGAGAGAAGGAAAGCAAAAAGGGGAAAGACCAGGAACTGAATTAGAGCAAATCTTATTCCATGCCTTTATGTCAAAATGAATCCTAGTGAATGTATAAAAAACAATAAAAAGGGAAAAAACTATAGACCAATATTGAACAAAGATGCAAAATATTCTCAAAGTACCAGCAAATTGAAAAAGAAATGACATTAGCATATCAAAGCAATACCTGCATGCCTGTGTTTGAGGCCCAATGAAAGATAGCCAAGATGTGAAATTATCCTTGTGCTCATTAACAAATGAATGGATGAGGAAACCATGGTGCATATGTATTGTTTTTAAAAATAATGAAACCCTGTCATTGTCATTTACAGACTGGATAGAACTGGAGGTAATTAAGGTAAGGTAAAGCAGGCACAGAAGGATAAGCACCCAAGTTCCCTTTCATATGTATAAGCTGAAAGGTGACCTGAAAAACAGAACTGTGATAGCTAGAGTTTGGCAAGTGTATGTTTGATGGAGAACATGGAAAAAGGACGATTTGATTTAATAACTGCTTTCTGTTTGCATGTAAATATCACACTGAACTCCAGTGGTATGTATAATTAATCCATTTTAACAAATCAAGGCTAAAAATTGTCATCGTCATTTCTATTGAGACAGCCTTACTTCTAGGCCTTTACAGTTGACAGTGACAAATCTGTGTACATGTAGATACCCATCTGTATGTATGTGTATTTTTCAAAAATTATGAAGTTACACCAATGCCTTTAGTACTGATACAAAAATCACAGATTTGTTTCCATTTTTCAAAATTTTAACTTTTATCTGACAGTTCACACTATCAATACTTGGCACCATCTATAACCAGTCTTTTCATCCCCCAACCTCACACCACCTCCTCTGTCCCAGTCTTGGCCGTCTCATCTTCAACTTCCCAGGGTCCTGGTCCTGCAGACTGCTTCAGCCCCAACTGTTTTACAGGAAGGGAAATGAAGCAATAACTAGTTGTTTAAGAGAAGAAAAAGTGAAGATATTTAAAAGCAAAAATTTAAAAAGCCAAAAACAAGAATGAAATCCTTAGCCAATCATCTAGGCATTTGCATATAACTTAAACATCTGAAACCAGGCAAATATAAATATTAACCT
Source organism: Sciurus vulgaris (assembly GCF_902686455.1). Lineage (NCBI taxonomy): Eukaryota > Metazoa > Chordata > Mammalia > Rodentia > Sciuridae > Sciurus > Sciurus vulgaris. The sequence continues at coordinate 84,862,619 of NC_136473.1, read as the reverse complement.
AAAATGCTAAAAGTTCCCAGAGTATATATTCAAATGACTTTCTCAATTAAAAAAAAATATAGCTAGATGCTGTTGCCATAAAGTTTAACTTGGTAAGTATGTATTCACTTAGTAATCTGCTAACATGTAGCAAATACCCAAGAAAGTTATTTCTACCTTGTTTTGTTAGGTTTTTTAAAGAATTTTAAATGGTTCCATTATTTTCTGGAAAGGTATGCCAATATTTATGAGCTCATTGTATATTACCTAGATGATAAAATCCGTTGCTATTGTCCATACAAAACTTTCCTCCCACTAATCTAGGCAAGGCTCTCTACTTTGGTACCATATGCAGAATACATTCCTGCGCTCGCCTTACATCAGTGCTATAACAAGATCGATAGGATATAAATGGATTTTTCTGAAGTTATTCCAACATGAGAACAAAACTATTTCATGAGCAATAAATCTTAAAATAAGAACCTACAGTATTTCAAAAGTGGGATGTTGAACTAATGTTTCATACTGGGTAGATCTGGGAACCTGGAGCAAAAAGGATACTAGGTATTCTTTGCTAAAAGACATACAGTCTTTATGAGCAGGGTACTATATTCAATTTTAAATCCAAATGTTGCATGGAAACTGAATCATATAGGCCCTTTTCTCTGCTAGATTTTCTTCTTTCTGTTGCTATCCAAGTCTAAACTACTATTATCTGTCACCTGAATCTCCCAAGCCCTATACCTGCTCCCACTTTACCGTTGCCAATTTTCCATGTGACTGTTGATTTGAACTATTCATAATACACATCATGCCATTTTACTTTCTCTGCTTGTAACCCTTCAATGTCTCCTAATTGCACTTAGTTTAAAATCCAAGCTATCATGGCTTAGAAGGGGGCGGGGGATGGCGAGGATAATCAATCTGGCATCTGATCATTTCTCCCACTATGCTCCAACAACACTGATGTTCTATTTCTAGGATACACTTAAACCTCAGGAGCCTTCTTTGCTGCCCCTGTCCCCAACATTCCCATAGCAAAGTCTTTCCTATTGTTTCCTATCATTCTTTTCAGATTAAGGGTTCCCTCTTTAAGTGGTCTCCACCAGATCAATCATATCAAAGATTGTATACCGACTCCCACTGGCACCCCTGACCTCACCAACTTGGTCACTACATTTTTTCAAAGCCTATATCACATACTGGGTGTATCTTTCTTTTCTCATTATCAAGTATACACATGAATCATAAGTTTACTACACTGAGTACCCACACCCCCAGCCCAAAAGCACTTTAAGGAGTTGCATGCAGGCGATTTATTTGGACAAGTGATCATGTGAAATGAGAATGAATGATTTGAAAAAGTGCAACAGGGAAAGAAGACAGCACCAGGGCCTTTTCTTCAGTTGATCGCTACTTAGCATGGAACTCAATCCCACTGGGACTTTCTGGGTCAGAGAATGCATACTTGGAATCGTCTGCCCTAAAAAAAAGGAGGGAAGCATTTAGATGCCATCCAGGCCTGCACTATTCAGGTGCAAGGATGTCCACCTCTCACTTGCATGCCATGCATGCATACATGCCAGGCTGGTTTCCGCAGGCATCCCTTGCCCCAGCATCAGAGAAGCCCTGGGAGGACAGTGGGAATCAGCACGTCAGCAGCGGTCAGGTGCTCTAGATTCCACCTGGGTGAAGCTGTCTCTGCAATGACTAGAGTAAACTGTAGCTCAAGAGAACGTGTGGCAGGGCACAGGAGTGTCCCACATAGAAGACTTGGTACTTCCCCACTTCTAGCCACTATCCAAAGAATCTGAAGAATCAGCTACTCACCTGTCAGTTGCTTTGATTTGAAAAATTTGGTTAAATGGAATTTAACGAAAGATGGCAGAGCGAGGGCTTAGGAAGGACTGTGACCTAGCCAAAGGAAGCACATGAGTCCAGGACAGAAGAGGCCTGGAAATACATTCAATTTGTGCAGTTTTGCTTGAAACTGAGCTTGAGATACCCAAGTGCCTGGCATAGATGCAGCACTTAAAGACTTTGATAAGTAAATGGTGAAAGTACTGAAAGCTGACAATTCTAACTAGCAATGCCTAAGGAATATGAATCATTTGTCAACATTAGTTTCCTGATCACTTATGTATTTTCAACAGCCTGGAATGTATGAATATAAGCATTAATAAGAAATACCATCTTCCCGAATATGCAAATATATATGTATTTGATGCTATAGGCTATTTTCATAGCACATTTTTGAAGGAAGATGGAATGAACTGAGTGAAGGGGAGATATATCTTAAGGATTGAATGAGTCCTAGATCCAGAAATATACCTTGCATTTTCAAGTGCTTAAAATAAGGGTGGCAGTATGCTTCTTACTCTACCTGGACTTTTCTGACATTCCTACACATTGAAATATGCTTTTAACACAAGTATGTCTCCTTATATCACTCTTGCAACCAAATATTCTTTATCAGTTTGTATCTGCTTTCCATGTAAGGTTAAAAGCTATCAGAAACATTTCAGCTCTATCCTCAGAGTTTGCAGAACACCCAAAATATATGAAGTATCCAATCGTTACTGAATACGTATAATGTACGTAAGCATTCAACATTTCTTCAAGGCTGGCCTCCTTCACTATGCAGCAGTTGAGAACACTGACTCACTTAAATAAAGTGTTTTCCACAAGGTCTAGGAATTTTTTTTTTTTTTCTTTTTTAAAGTTTCACACCACTGTCATCTATTGACTGAAGAGGAATTGCATTAAAGAGCTAAAATGTAAACAGGACATTTATTCTTGGTCTCCCCACCATTGGTAGTTTGCTAATACACTCAGCAAAAATCAAATGTAATGAAACCAGCCCAGTAGGTATGGTGAATAAAAGCCTTGATTAATGAATGACCCTGTGGTGAAGAAATGGTAGCTTAATAGGCTAGGGATACAAGGAACCACACGCCTCAACAAGATACTTCTTTAGCATCCCGTGTAGACCTCCATTAATGCTCAGAGATAGACAAATGTAAGTGTAAAACATTTACAGGCATGATACTTAGGCACATTCCCCTGTATTAATTTTTGTTTAAATTCTCACAAATGCTTCAGGATGTAGTTATGACCATTATTCACATTTTAAACAAAAATCAGGCGAAGCAAATTCAAAATATTGACTGGTCTGGGGACATAGCCAGAAACAATTATACATCCATTATATGATCAAATGATTCATCTGTGGTTGGAAAATTAGGAAGGCAAGGCAATTTTAAAAATAGAGATGTTGATAGAAGTGGTTCACTTGAAAGGATAGTATCTTTAGAGTGTCGATTGTGCCTTGAAGTTAGGACTTAAAATTTGGATGATCAACTCCCTTCCACTAAGATAGCAGAGACATGCATTTTTCTACTCTTCTATTAGAAGCAGGTTGCTTTGAATCCATTTAGTAATTTTCCAGGTGTCTAATGAGTGACCAATTTATCTTATTGCTTTACATAATGCAATAAAAAATCAAATTCAGATTCAAGGTGATCTGAAAAATCTGCATGAAGCCTTTAGATAGCATGTGGATCCTTATTTTAGGGTGCATCGGTGTTGTTTCAGAGAAAGTATGCTTTAATTTTAATCTTCGCAACATTTAGAAATGTCTTGAAAAGTGTTTAACTGCCTCAATTTTACTTGCCAGTACCAAGGCAGTTCCAGGAAATTAGAGAAAATTTAAAGCATGACATGGATATTCAGAGTTGGGTCAGTCCCTTCCATTTTCCTTATAACTCTCAAGTGTATGCCTGATACAGCATTGGGAAGGGTTCCCTGCTGAGGCTCCCCATAATAATGAGGCAATGATGAAATAGATTAGGTGTAAATCACATCAGTAGCCCCCACCCCCTTGCTTCTATTGATTTGTCAAAACACTATCATGGAAAAGCACAAATGAAAACAACTATTTTCTGTCCAGCTAAGACAGCATGCTTTTGGGGAGTGTTTGCCCATGGAGCCAGCGATTCTGCCACTATAAAGCCCTCTTAGCCATTCTCCTGGAGTTCTGTGAGCCTGACTGCCTCGCACGATCTCTATCATGTTTCACTGTGTTCTGTGCAAGCCTCTCTTCCAGTTAAGGATTTAAAGCTCGCTCTCATGTACACAAAAATCAGATTTATATCTTTGTACCACAAAATGAAGCAATTATTTCGTCTTAGATGCCGCTTCCTCTGCACTGGCACCAGCGCTACCCACTGTTGTCAGCAAGGCGGTGACACGGGTGCATGCTTCATTAAATAGAGCCCCGCTGCTACTGACCATTGATCCGGCAGCCAGCTCAGGTGCGTCCGGACACAATATCTTCTCCCTCCTCTCTGTACTTCTCTCCAGGGATAACCAATCAGAAGAAACGACACTCATGCCTAGTGTTTTGAGAAGCAGTTTGATTTCAATTGCTAACCTGTCCACCAGCTTGGTAAATCAAACTTCAAACTCCTAAGGGCGAAAAGAACACGCAGCCTGCTTATGTGTAGCTATGTATACCTGCTTACGAGGGTGTGTGAGTATGTCCATTGTGCTCCGAGATCTGGTCTTTCCATATATTAAGCCACAGGAATTGACAGGGTAAGTTTAAAATGAGGAATTCAAGAGTATTCACTCTTTAAAGCTGAGAATAGTATGCTTTAAGCATGCCATATTTCCTGAAATCAAGGATTATATATCTAATGCCAGATGAACAAAACAAATTTGATGCATGTCATTACAGAGACCCTTCCCCTGGTGATTAAAAAAAAAAAAAAAAAAAGCATTTTTAAAAAATTTCTAAGTCATAAATGTAAGATGCAGATTTCTTTTCATAAAATTTCAGATAAAAGCCATTTTTCTCAACCTCTGCTAAATTAAGGCACCAGAAATGGTAACAGATGTAGACACTAATCTTACTGCAAGCCACCCAGGACAAGCGGGCATGAAATGTTACTACTCTACCAACTTACCTTGGGCTCTGTCCATGTAATCCATTCTTAAATAGCATTTGCTCCGAGATGCCAATGTTTAGTAGTTCACAGGCATGGTCCAGTTCAACTACAGAAATCTTTCAACTCTACTCTTTATGTACGTTGATACGTCTTTAGAGTTTTGAATTGTATATAATGCTTTTCACTTTCAGATCTGTCATTCCACCTTAAAAAAAAAAAATCCAGGTGATTTAAAAAATATTTCCTTTTAAACATTGGGCACAGGCCACTGTTCAAAACTGTTGTCAACATTTTGCAAATCTTAAATTTACTAGTTATGAAAAGTGATATAATTTGGGAGGTTTAGAAGCACGCCTCCCTCCCCACCTCCACCATAGAAGTGTCCCCTCCTTGAGAACATTTTGTAAGTAAACTTACACAATGGAAACAGGATTTTATGTATTTTTTTGTTTTAAGCAATGCCACACATCTTACACCCCAGGAATTTATCCATCAAGTTATTTCATGACAAGGGATTAAGTTTATCATGCAAGTCTCTCTGCATGGACCCTTTTGTGATTTTTTAAAAATCCTCATTCTTGATGTAGGAAATAAATAGTTTGGGGTTTTCTATTAAGATTTTGCCTTATTTTAGTCATTAGATATAGCTATCCTTTGATTTAATTAGAGCAGGGTCTACAAAATAATCTGAAAGCATGGCTGACAAAATGTTGTGTTTTCCTAGAAATTTCAATTATGTTTAAAGTTTTGTTTTTAATACTAGCTATGAAGATGGAAGAGGTTAGTTATTGCAATGAAAGATCAGTGTGTGCCACATTAAGGGTCAACAGGTTACAAAATTACTTTGCAGAAAATTCCCCCATGCTCTGGTAATGGAAAACTCTTTTCTCCATGTTAATAAAAGGGATGGCAATCATGAACAAGGTGATTTCATGTCTCCAAAGACAGATTGTTTTCATTACTTTACATTAATCACTAGTCATCTGAACTAGGGATTCTCAACTGGTAAGGCCTTCCCTTCCATCTCCCACCAGGACACTGGTCATACCTGGAGTCAGCATAAAAACTGGAGGTCAAGGTTGAAGGTACCACTGGCACAGGATTGGTAGAACTCAGATGCTGCTAAACATTGCAATGTACAGGGAAGTTTAAGAATAAAGAACTATCTAGTCCCAGAAGTCAATAATGTAGAAATTAAGAAATCCTCAGGGACACTAGAGAGGCATGATGCGATACTGAAAATTGGGAACTAAGTTCACTTGATATGTGAAGATAGTATAATGTCTATAGAAATTACCAGAATGAGAGCTATTGATTAAACAATAGTTCCTGTATTTGTTCTTCTAGGAAAATTGTTCTTTATTTTATTGAGGTCAGGTAAAAGGCTCTTTCTCAAAGTTGGCTGTCTAGAAGTTTGTCCGCTAATTATTTTCACCTAAACTAGGCAGTCTTTCTGAAATGGGAGACAGTATGGTTGAAATGCTTCACCAAGCAGCCAAACTAATTAAAAGTAGTTATTTCAACTTTGTCTTCCCAGCTAAGTCAGTTGGGTTCCATTGATGACAACAAAATAATTTATTTCTTAATGGCACCTGCTGTGCTATTTTGTATTAAATCTGAACAAAAATACAAATTTGAAATAATGAAAGGACATGCTTCATTTTTTTAAGATATGTGTGACCTAAGAATCAATGTATTGTTAAGTATATGTGTAGCTTTATTTCTGTGTAGTATTCACACGTAATAGAATTATGTATGAACTTCACTATAACAGACATAAAACCCAGTAGGCTTCTATAATTCCACACATCACCTGCTTTTATTATTCCTGCCAAGTTTATTGCTCTCCTTCTCACTCATTCCCTGTTTTTCCTAAACAATGTTGTAGAATTAGTTACCTTTTATAAGGATTTTGGAGTACCCCTTTAGCTCAGTAGTAAGTCTGAAGTTACTTATACACATAGGTTATACTTTTTCAAAACGCACACTTTATAGGTAGAAAAGTCAATTCAGGAATTGGCTACTTTTACAATTACAGCAGAAGGTAAGTGCCCTGTCAAGAATCTCCCTCCATATTTTGTCCTTCTGTATAAGACAGTTTTCACTTAGTTTACAATCAGTAATTCCTAGGTTGTTGGTGTCCTTAGGGCAGGAATAGGGTCTACTCTACAGTGCTGGAACTCTAGTACCCAAACCACTGCTGGCCAGGCTGGCACCCCCTATGAATATTTTTATCCATTGTCTACTGCTGTTGTAATAAATTAAAAGATACAAATGTATTATCTTACAGCGCTTAGGTCAGAAGTACCCCAACAGTCCCACTAGGTCTCAGCTTGTCTGTGTTCCTCCTGGAAGCCCACTCTCCATCGTCCATCGCTCCCTGTCTTCCGAGGTTCACCACCTCTTCCTCCGTTTTGAAAGCCATGGATGAAACCCCAGGCTGGCTGAGTTCTTCTTATGCTGCCTGATCTTTGATTGACTGCAGCTGCAACAGGTTCTTTGCTTTTAGGGGCACGTGTGATTAGGTTGGATTCACCTGGGTAGTCCAAGCTACTCTGCTGAACTCAAGGTCCTTAATCTTAATCATGTGTGCAGAAACCCTTCACCAGGTAAAATAGTAAATTCACAGGTTCCAAGGATTAGGGCAGTGGGAGGACCTATTGTGATAGTGATTAACTAGCAAACCCAGTCAGCTACTTCTAACCATCTGTTGAGCTCCGTGGGATGTCTATCATTCTCCATAAGACCTTCTTGTTTGGATGGCTGCTGCTCCTTTCTCCTCAGTGTATCTCAGTTTTTCATCACTCCATCAAGTCACGAGTCCACAACTAATGGGAGCTAATGAGTGCACAAGCCATTCTCAAGCTGAAACTGTAGTTAATTAAGTTCAGGTCAATATCCTTAGAACCATTATCCACATTTGGCTGGTTCTTCTATAAAAGAAAGCTCCTACCAGGTAGAACCTAAGAAACCTGAATCTCCCAGGTTCTAACCTAGCTATTAGCCATTGTCTCATATAGTCCTGAGCACTATGCATTCACCCTGTGGTCTGTGGGTGAACACATGATTGGCTATTGCTTTTTTACAGAACTCAGGCCCTGTATTTTGGCTTTCATGAGAATGACATTTCTGGGAAATTTTGGTGGGAGCTATTAAAAAGCACAACACTGCTTTGTTTGATAAATAGGATAAAACTCCCTCCTGAATGTTTTGACTAACTTTGCATTTTAGGATGCATAACTGGTTAAGCACTAAACTTGTATCAAACTCTCAAGAAGTTAGAATTTTGATGAGATTGGTAGTGGTTTGTGAAAAAAATCTTTGGGGGTCTGGGTAAAATACAGGATTTTTTTTTTTTTTTTTTTTGGTCAGTGGGCTACATGCTGACAAAACTAACCAAGAAGAAATGGTGTTGGCTTTGGAGAGGCCTGTGTGGGATTGTTTTATAGCTTTGTCACTAAATTGCTCTCAAACCTTGGTTAGTATGGTGCAATGAACAGAGTCATCCAAAGTTCATTTTGGAATCATTCTGGATAATGGATGGAGACTAGGCACCCTTGCCTTGTAAACCAGTGAGTAGAGAAATACCTAGGATCAATTCTCTGCAATTTTAGAGACTTCTTCCTGCTGGTAGATGTGCAATATCCCATAAGCATCTGTCAGCCCACACCTCGGCTTCAAGATATTTTCTCAGGCTTGCCTTATAAAAGACAGCATAACAGGGCAATGTCTCTCCACTGGAAAGTAAGACCTACCCCTGTAAAGTTGTGACAATGGGAAGATTTGTGCCTTCTCTTCTTTTGTGAACCCAGGTTTTCCTGGTTTTTCTCTTTCCTCCATCTATCCTATTCCTTACTCATAAGTGATAGAATTTATCACTAAAACTTCTAAACTCTGGTGGAAAATATTTGTTGAGCTCAGAAGGGACCAACTTGAATGAATACAAGTTAGTTGGTGGGTTAATTAATCTCTCTGAGGCTCAGTTTTTCTCCATCTGTAGATTTATTAAGATACCATCTTCCATGAAATGTGGTGATGATTTATTGACACTGTAAAGTGCCTGTCAGAGAGTTTTGCACAGAGTAAGTACTTGATAGAAGGAAACCACAATGGTGGGAGAGGTGTTAAGGAAGGGGGTGAAGGAGAACAGTACTCTTAAAATCCTGTTTAGTTTAAATTACATTGTGAATTTTCAAAGAATTTAATTTCTACATGGGTCTTGGGAGCCAAGGGAAAGAGGACAGGGAAAAGGAGAAAAGATAAGGGCTGAGAGAGTTTGCCATTGACATGATGGGGTAAACGCTTCTCATTGTGGATGTAAAGACTAGAAGTTTGGAAACACTGTTTTTAGGACATATTCCCCATATTCTTTGATAATTATGACTAATATTAATGTTATTTATAATTCAAAAGTTGTACGATTGTATTTTCCCATTTGATTCTTCCACTGGTGCTATGAAGTAGATTATCATTCCTTTAAAAAATGGAGAAAAACAAAACCTGAAAGGAAGTCAACCTTTTTTTAAAGCTACACATTAGTTAATAATAGAATTAGAGTTTGAACTCAGATCCTTAGACTTCAGCTAAGGCGAATGGACATCCTGCCATTTCTCTACTAGCTAATGTAGACACATTGAGAAGGACAGTCACTGTTACGTAAGTTCACAAGTCAGAGCAAGGTCCATTTGGTCTCCACCTGGGCAGCTGGGTCAAAGAAGCATGGCATTTTCTGCTAATGGAAAGTTGTGGTTCAAGTGAGTACATTGCTGTCCAATTCCTGGGGGAATTCTTGTTAGTATTGGCAGGTGTTTAGTGCATTCTCTTTAAACACTGAGTCTAGGTAGTCAATCTTTTACAGTCATCCATCCATCTTAGCCATGAAAACATTTACACCGAACTAATGAACAGCTGTAGTTCTAACAAATAGTACATGGATATAATGAACGAGTTTTGTATTTTTAGAACAATATTATGGCATTTGCAAATAAATGGATGGAATTGGAAAATATCACACTAAGTGAAATAAGCCAAGTCACCAAAACCAAAGGTCAAATGTTTTCCCTGATAAATGGAGAACGATGTATAACGGGGGTTAGGGGGTGGGGAGTGAGAGAAGAATGGGGGAACTTTAGATTATGTAGAAGGAAATGAGAGGGGGCTGGGGTATGAAAAATGGTGGAATAAGACAGACATCATTACCCTATGTACATGTATGATTACACGAATGGTATGAATCTACATTGTGTACAACCATAGAAATGAAATGATGTACCCCATTTGTGTACAATGAATCAAAATGCAGTCTGTAAAAAATTAAAAGATGAATAAAAAAAGAACAATCTTAAAAATTAATTATTCTATTATGCATATCTTCACAAGAAGACGTGTAATAGAATATTCAGTTAAATCTAAAAACTCAACTGTTTATTATAATGTGTACTGGGAAGGAAAATAAAGATTGTATGACATACAGCAAAAACTGAGGATGCTACCACTATTTGATGCCAGGGGTTCGATGCCAAGAAGACTTTGGTGGAAGGGGCAAGGACAGTCAGGGCTTACAGAGATGTATGGAAAATGTTTGAGCCTTGTATTCAAGTATTACTTTAGTGAGCACTTGTTTTTAAGAGCTAATTTTTAAGGGAGTCAATATACATCTCTATAACCTCCAAAATAATCTCAAAAACTAATAAAGTTGTTTTTCATATTTTCTCAGAATCTTTGCTCATTGTCCTCAATGAAGAATAAAATGAGAGTAAAATGACTATGAATTTGGCTTCCAACGCCAAATATAGGGACAGATTTTATTTTATTTTATTTATCTATTTTCAGGAATAGAAGGTGCCACGTCAGCTCCCAAGAAAAATATCACCTTCTTCATACAGATTTTCTGGTGTAGAGCAATTATTTGCCCATCATTAGTAAATAAATAAAATTTTAATTTGAAGTTAAACTCAAGTAAATATATTTTAAAAAAAACACCTCTTCGGATATACAGATGTAATCCTATTTTATTAAAATAGGAAATGGGACTTAGATGTAAAGAATAATCTAACAAAGAAAAATAAGTTTTGTAAGCAAGAACCATTTGCTTTGGTGGATGACTTTTTTGGGAAACTTTGATAGCCACAGTTTCTGGGAGAATCTTCTGCAGCCGTCAAAAATGGTTGTTTATTTGGTTGACTAATCTGACAACATATAAAAATTACTGCTAGAAATGCTATCTTCCCAAATTTAAGAGAGACAGATTTGCTGGCAAACAAGTCCAGTTGTTGAGAGACTCTCCCTCTCTCCTGTGTGATCAGCCATCCCCATGATTCTGGGTCTCGCCTCAGCCCAGGCAGGCAGTGTCAGCCCATCATGACATCCCCCTCACTGTGCTGTGTTGCTAAATCATCCTGTACTCAGCCACAGGGAATAGGGCGAGAAATAACGAAGCTCCTAAAGAAAGAAATGCCTTTTTATTCGTCTATCCCCCTTCAACTGTTGGAACCAGCATGGAAAGGAGGTTTTTAAAAGACTGTATACCAAATTGCAATAAACAAACAGAAGCAACTTTATTGATTTCCTTATTCTTTGAAGGGCTAAGACATAGTCTAGGAAATTGTGAAACAGCAGTATCACGGAGCTCAATAAGGCTGCTCTTAGAGCAGAACCAAACAGACGAGGGACTTTACAGATCGCCTGCTGCCCAGAGACCACTGAGCTTTGTGTATATATTTCTGAATACAGAAAAGTTGAGCAAGCAGGTATTCATCTTTTGCATTGCTAGGTAGGAGGCTGGAAGGATCTTATTTCTTCTTTGATTCTTTCACCCATTTATATCTGAGGTGCCATGCTGGCTCCTGGCATTCTAAAGAACTGCCCATGAGCCAAAGACAACATCCACTTATTGCTAATCACATTTTTTTTTTTTTTTTTTAGCATTGGTATCTCTAAAGAATCCTTTCATTTGAGATAAAATCAAGCAGTTTGCCAAAAACTCTACTACAAATTACACTTGTTTTCAAAGCATAGAGAATTTTGTGATGATGATGAAGCGCAATGAGGTAAATCATTTAAATTCACAAATGTAATCTGATTGCCTGGAGCATTGTCATCAGGGATGGGATCTGAAGCAGAATCCACTCTGGGGGGCAAATAATGCATTTTATTCAATCGTTACTAAAAGTTACTGGCTCCTAGAATTTCGGTATCATAAATTGCTCTTTACGGAACTCTCAATTATTGTCTTTGTATCTTCTTCAAAAAGCCTATGAAGTTGAAATGCAATATTTCATTTTTGACACTTAATCTATGAGAGTGTCTTTGGAGATCTATTATACCTTTTAAAATAATTTATGTACATTCTATGATTGTACTATGCTGAATGTGCTATCAAAATACTTTGGGTTTTATAAATCAGTTGGGATAGTGAAAACTTTTATAGTAAAAAGTCAGTGTAGAGCTTGAATTAATCAAGAAAAATAAGCAGCTAATTCAAATGGTGAATAATACTCTCAAAATATTACCGATATGTGAATATTACCCTTTTTATCACAGTGAAACATTTCTGACAGAAGTAAGGAAAAGAGCACAAGCTTTATAATGAGTTAAACTTTGTTCTTATTTTTTTCTCTGCCACCTAAAAACTTCTGGCTATTTGGTGCTCTCTCCAAGCCTCAGTTTCTTTAACTCTAATACAGGAATAAAAATACCTATTTCCCATTTTTTTTTTTTTTTTTGTGAGTGAGTCCAAAATAAGCCTCTCTCAGAGAACTTGTTACATGATTGATCAAGCTAGAAACTTTGCCTTCGAAATAGGTTATATAGGTTATGAGTCTGAGTGGGGCCTTCTCTGAGATTCTTTACTATAGAATACTATGAACACCATGTCTGCAAGTTTCTGCATTGGTCTTCAGACTCCATGCCAGGTTCAATCTGTGGGCAGTTATTTCACCCACAGTGGTTAACCACTGAACATAGGAGGGTGAGCTAGCCTTTCTAAGAAGCAGGGAGCTCATCAAACTCATCTGTCTTGCCTGATACTATTCTATGGCTCATTACTATGTCAGAAAGCCTTCATCAAAGCTTCAGGACACTCACAAGTGACACTTGGGATTCAACATGGAAATGATAGTGAACATAAAATTGCAGAAGACATGTTTGGGTAACCCTAAGATGGCGGCTGGCGTTGAGCCAAGAGGTGGCGCATAACTAGTGTTAACACAGCGTGATCTACTTTTGCCTGATTAGTTAATGTCTGTGCTAGTGGTCAACAGATATTCCTCATTCTTTCTTGATTGGTACCGAGGCGTGTGCTTCAATTGTGCTAATCCTAAGCTGATTGGCTGCCTAAGGTATATAAGACACGCACCTATAGGAAGCACCTCGGATAAGCAGCTAGCAGAAAGGATAAGCAGCACGTCTGATAGATCGCTGGGTGGAGTATAAGCAGCATCTCTGATAGATCGCAGAAGGCAGATGGCAGATCACAGATCACAGATCGCAGTACGCGGGATGCACCATAGACACGCCTTTAGCACGCACTTCTAGCACGCACCTTTAGGACACAGGATGTAGGATGCACCTTTACGAAGAAGCAGCAGAACTCTAAGAAGAAGTAGCATCTCTGAAAGTGTAGAAAGTCTCTCTTCCTCTAAGCTTTAATCAAAGCTTTTTCTTTCTTTCTCTTTTTCTAAAACTTCCTCTATAAGCTAGGAAAAAAGCAAACAAGCAAGAAAGCAGCCCACTAAAGAGAAAGATAATAGAAGTAGCTCAGTTTCCATTCCACCTCAGATAAATACTCGTGCAATTGTTGCTGCAGGCGGTAACAATATCCACGCCACTGTTGCCACGGGCACTGACAAAAATAATTGTTAACCTGAAGTTACACCGTAGCAGTCATATCTCTAAGGGCTTTCTTGGTTTTCTGATGACAGTGAATCATTAGATCTCAAGAGGTAAATGCAACAGTGTCTAGAGCAGGTGAGACTGGAACAACCAGGGGAAGGACAGAAGAACAATGGTTCCACTGAATTGGGAGATGAGATTGCCACCTGGACATTTTGGTCTCCCCATGTTCTTACCAAGAGGCAACAAAATGGTGCCCTTTAATGAAATGTTCAATTATGTTAGAAAACAAGTAGTTACTTTTCTTTTTTTTTTTTCAGGAAATTCAGATTTTCAGGCCCACTTAATGCTGGCTACCCCTGTTCTTAAAAACCTGGGGGGGCAAGTCACCAGAGATCTGTCTCACAACAGCAAAAACCCAATTACAAACATGTTTAGGTTTAATTGTAATTATAATGTCAATTAAATGCAACCAATTCTTATTTGTTCAAGCATTTGGAATTTCAGATATTCTTGAATTCAAATTTCTAATTGATATCAACAGCAACTTTGCTGTGTATTTTGCTGAAATAAATAATCTATTGTAGCAAGACCAGACTAGTGTGGTGGCTAATTTTATATGTCACCTCAATTGAGCTAAGGGATGCTCAGAGAGTTGAACAAACATTTTTTTTTTTTTTTCTGGTTGTATTTGTGAGAGTGTTTCTGGAACAGATTAGCATATCACTTGTTAGACAAAGTGAGAAGATAGTTCACCCCCACTAATGCAGGTAGGCACCATCAACCCACTGAAGGCCTGAATAAAGACAAAGAGGCAGAGGAAGGACAAATCTCCCTTCCGAGTCTGAACTATGACCTTCATCTTCTCCTCCTCTCAAAGGTTGGTGCTCCTGATTCTTGAGGCTTTGGACTTAGGCTGAGTTATACTATTGTCTTTTTTTGATTCCAGATCATGAGTCTTCTTGTCTTCAATAATTGTATGAGCCAATTGCTACGAGGTCTCCTTCCCACCCACTTGCCCCACCGTTCTCTTTCTCTGGACAAACCCTGACCAGGACTTTTAAGAGCCCTGCTAATATATTTGTGCCTTTAATTTTCAGGGCAGAAAGGATCTTCTTTAGATTGGGAAATTTCTCTAGTTGCAGCAGTATTGGAATTTTATTCCAGCAAGAAATGTAAAAGGAGGAGAGTCATTGAACAGAGTAACAGGATGAAACCTTTGTGAGGTTGGTCAATAAACTGTGGATTTCCATATAAGAAAAAAATCGACTTTTAGTGCAAGCAATAATGAACATTATAAAATAACATGGCCCTCATTTTGGGGTTAAATGTAACTTTTCATACAATATCTTCCTGCCCTTTGCATGGATCAAGGTGACTACATTTCTATTTATTTATCATATGAGAATACCTCCCTTGTCATCACCACTGACACTTTGGTGTGCTGCACTATTTGGGCAGAAAGAGCATAGATGTGCAACAGGTTTTTAGCAACTGCTAAAATGACCACATCATTCATTTTTAAGAGGTGACAATTGTGGACATCTTTTTCTTTCTTTTTTTTTTTTTTTTTTGTACTGGGGATGGAACTCAGAGGTACTTAATCACCGAGCCACATCCCCAGGCCAGTTTTACATTTTATTTTGAGACAGGGCCTCCCTAAGTTGCTGAGACTAGCTTTGAACTTGTGAAACTTCTTCCTCAGCCTCCAGAACTGCTGGATTACAGGTGTGAGCCATAGCGGCTGGCTAAAACTGTGCGTTTTCTTTCAGAGACATCTCTCCAATTTTCCCAGTCTCACTGTGCCATTACTGTGGGTTGGGGCCTAATCATCACTTTCAGAGGCAAGTTGTGTAAGTTTTTAATCTCCGTCAAGGTCCAGGCTAGAGATAGCACTAGTCTGTCCTTTGTTTTGTCACCACACCTGCTGTAGGAAGGTGGGGCTGTAGTTTGGTTTGAGGGTGTATCCTCTTTGTGAAAATCCAACTTCCTGAGGTAGGATGCTGGGAAAAGAAACGGGAGGAAAACCTGTATCATTGGACTTAGTGACTCATGGTAGAGATGGTCTCTGTTGATTATTATGTCTCCTCCCAGGCTGACTGACCATCAATGCTTTTATAGGACAGGTAGAGAGGGATCCTTTAGTGGGAGCCCAAGCTGAAACAAAATAAGAGAACCTCTTCAAGGCAAATCATACAAAATAAAAATACAAATTAGGTAAGAAAGGAGACACATTTGATATTAGAAAATAAATCACAAAGTATGTAAATAAAAAAATGGTGAACACCAACAAGCACCAGAGAATTAGAAAAGCAACATATATTCCTTATTAACACTTTAATGCACATTTATAAAACTTTTTCTCAACTGTTTTTGGTTTTCTACTTTTTATAACTGTTCATGAGCCAACAATTTTAAAGTTTCAATTTCTATAGAAATCAGTTCACTCAATTTATTTGTATTATGAGCGTATAAAAAATTGTTCTTCAGTGTCATAATTTATTTTTAGTAATATTAAGTACAGTTACATATTTAATATTTACTATTTAGTAATATTAAGTATAGTTACATATTTATTATGTATAGTTACATATTTATTTTCTTTTAAATGTGAATTATAATCTTTGGGAAAAGCAGTCTATTGTTAGCTTCTGATTCCAAACATTTTAAATTGTTTCTCTTTCACTACCTACATGCTTTCCTTGAGTACTTAGGATACATTCACATCACAATGTGCTTGCCAGCCCTGTACCTTCATGCCACAACAATGGATGAATTGTCCCTGTACATGGTAGGAATATTTATATAAGTACTTCTCCTGAATACTGAGAGCCAGCAGCAATCTAACTATGAACAAAAGTGACTGAGATCCACACAACTATATTCCATGAACCACAACCTAAATCCACCCCAAATCCATTTTCTCTCAACTGCATCCAGCACATGACCCAATCTGAAAGGATTTATGATGGAAAGAGAAATTAGAGAGACAGTGATCTCAAGTGATTTTTGTTATAATATGTATCTCAGTCAGTTTGGGATCGTATAACAAATATGCCATAGGCAGGGTAGCTTTAAATGATAAGTATTTATTTCTCACAGTCTGGACACTGGGGTGTCCAAGAGCAAGGCACTGGCAGATCAGGTGCATGGAGACAGTCATCTTCTTTGTATCTTCACATGACATAGAAGGCAGGAGGGAAAATGGCACACAATCTAGGCTCTTTCCCTTTTATTTATCAGGACACTCATTCCATTCATGAAGGCTCCTCATGACCTAATTACTTCCCAAAGGCCCTTCCTCCTACCGATGTCATATTGGGGCTTACTTAAGCTTGGGAATAGTAATTTTGGGGAGTTCAGAAACATTCACTCCCTAGCAGTATCCTACTTTTCCAGATTTGTCAAAACAAGACTAAACAATACAAACATGAAAGTACTGGCTCTCTCAAGGGTCTGTGTAGATGCAAAACAACTGCCTATTTTACAGTTTTGGAGGCATGATTCTAGCTTGACCTTTGCTTCTCCTCTCACTTTCTACCTGGTGCCTGCCTTCTGTGGTACACCTGTCTGTCTTCTGCTGTAATGGGCAGCTCTCAGTTGTGGTTCCTGCAAGACTGTGATGCCATCCTCATTATCGATGAGGCCCTTAGAAAACTCACCTCAGGAAACTACTGTAGATTTGCAATATGATATACAGTTGCCCTCTCCCTTCCTTTCTCCCACTTTGGTTCTATTTCTCTCCTTTTTCTTCTTTACTACATTATGTACAGGAGTAGAGTAACAAAACCATCACAAAGGAAATGTCCAACCAGCAAAGAAGATGCTACTTTCTTCTCTTCTTGTAGCACCCCCATCTTTGTCAGTCATTTGCATGGTGTTCTTCTCTTGTGTTTTGAGAAGGGAAAAGAAGCATCCATCTGCACCATGTGCTCTGTCAATAGACAACTCATAGCTCAGCTGGTTTCCTTTTTCTTTCCTCAATCATCCACTTAGGTATGTAAGAGATTGGGTGGGAGTGGATGACAAGTTTGATTGGGGTGCGTGGTTATCTTGGTACATCTTTGAAGTACCATTGGTTTCCAATGGTTGGTGCTTACTTTAGAATAAGTCCTTTCAGATGGGAGTCTTAGTTGCCAACTGCAGGATAATAAAAGAAGACAATTCATTAGTCATAGTTTTGTTTTCCAATTTAATTTAGCATATTATTCAGTGAATCATAGCCCCATTGCTTCTAGTCTTCTCTTCCTAATCCAGTTCATTGCATCTCAGTCCAAGTTACAGATCTTGCTCCCCTCCTCTCCTCTGCTCTCCTCTTCCTCCTCTTTTCTCCACTGCTCTCACCTTATGTTTCCTTCAAGTTAGGTCAGGTGGCATTCCAAGGAGCCCCTCATAAAAAGGGAGCCTGAAATGTCATCTGGCCCAGTACATTCACTCCAAACAGTAATAGATAGTTCTCCTATCACACAGATTTCTTTGAAAGGACCTTTTCTTGACCTATGATACACCAAGTAACCCCTTGATTTCAGCTCTTCTTTAGCTGCCTTTAACAAGTAGCCCCTCATTAACTCATTCTCCTTTTATCCCAGAGTTCTTTTTTTTTTTTTTTTATATATAATATCTTCATTTTCTTCTTTTATCCTTGACACTTCCCTGTCACTGGTACACAAGGATGTCACTGCATTCATATTTTTAACTGCAGTGCCCCTTTGCTGAACATTCATGAGCTAAGCATTTCTAAGATACCTTTATATTGGGTAACCTTTTATTTGTTGGGAGAGAGAGGACTATACTTTAGTCGGTAGTAGACTTTGCAGGGAAAATGTGCTTATTTACAACTACAAAGTCAGTTTGATTTAGTGAAATCTCATATGTGACTGAAACACTTGTTTCAAAAAAAAATAAACACCCAAACAAAACAAAAGTGAACCTGACAACACACACACACACAAACACACACACACACACACACACACACACCCTACATCTTAACAAAGATAACGACGACAAAAAAAATCCCACTGTGTTTGCAGAATGAGATCATAGCAACAGGAAGGGTTGATTATTCAGGGGGAAAAAAAAAAAAACTTTGATATTTAAGAATCCTGGGTGGGGTAGATGCAAAAAAGAACAGGTAGGGAAGAGAGAACTCCTGTAGCAAAATTTACCTTATTGATTGGTAGATTGGATAGATAGCTAATAAATTCTTTATATCACATTTTACCCCATATGTACAATTATTACTCGTCAATTAAAAGCTAGATTAATAAATAAAGAGCAAAAAGACAACCATTCTTACCGTTAAAGGTTTCCAGTCAGTCAAAAATGAAAATTAAGTACAAGAAGCTTAATTTGTGTCTTTCTAAGAATTTAGGGTGGAAGGGAATAGCTTAAGAAGAGGTCCCGTGTATCTGGGATGTGTTTTAGAATGCTTTCTGGTAGGGAATGAGACTTTCCAGCTGACTCTTTCGAGAACTGCAGGCCATCGAGAGCTTTATCAATTATGTGTACATTTTATGCAGCTAAAATAATAGGGCGACTTGTATTAATCCTCAGTTAAAAGAATGACTGATCCTGCACATCCATTCATGGTCTTTCAGTCAAGGTTGACGTCTAAGCCTTTACTCTATACAAAATCATTTTCATTTCTGTTTGCACTTGATGTTATTCTCAAAGCTCTCAGCAGCACGCTGCTTCTTAAGTCTCAACCTGCAAACCATTCCTGCTGTTTATCAGCTTTGGTTTTTAACTCTTATGTTCTGCCCGTACTTATTTCATTGTTTGTAAGAGTACTATGCAAACACTCATTTTTGTAAGATCATCCATTCATTTTTAACATGGTCATATATGTGTATGTGAAAAGGAAGACTAAATAAAACCAATTTCAGGTCCAAACTGATGGATCATGTTTTCTTGACTATTTTTAACCCTTGCTTTACTCAGCTTTTTAGTTTCTGTGACTTAAAGACCCAACAGGAACAATTGTAGAGTAGGAAAAATTTATTTGGGGATTCACGACTTCAGAGGTCTCTGCCCATAGGCAGCTGGCTTTATTCCTCAGGGACTGAGGTGAACAGAACATCATAGGGGAAGAGTGTAGTGGAGGGAAGCAGCTCACATGATGATCAGAAAGCAGAGAGAGAGAGAGAAAGAGAGAGAGAGGGAGACACTCCATTCACCAGATACAAAATATATACCCCAAAGGCACACCACCAATATCCACCTCCTCCAGCACACCTACCTACCTTCAGTTACCACTCAGTTAATCCCATCAGGAGATTAATCCGCTGTCATAAACCAATCATTTTTCCTTTAATCCTTCTTGCATTGTCTCACACATGAGCTTTTGTGGGGGGGACACCTCACATCCCAACCATAGTGACCCTATTCCATGAATGTTTCAGTTAACATTGATTAGAATTTAACAGATTAGTTCTTTTCCAAAGTATCTATTAACAAGATCCAGAGAAACAATCTTTCAATCAGGAGTCACCCAGATCATCCCTGAAGGAATACTGTACTGCTGCCATTATGTGTTCCTTGTCCCTTTTCAAGACCTGATGGGGTAAGATTATCTCCAGTCCCACGTGACCTTGCAAATTGACATTCTCATAGGATTAGTTTTGCATTTGAGTTTTAGGTTAGAATTCTCATATAACCAAAACAATTCAGTACAGTATCTCAGCATATTGACACAAATCAGACAAAAAGACCTGTGCTCAACACATCTTCTTCTGTCAGAAAGCTGTCATAATATACTAGCTGATTTAGAACAAGACACTTGATGCCAAATATGGGAAAACATTATAATAAATATGCAAATCTATGATTACAAATGTCACACACAACTGCTTCTGGGGGTCCTGTGTATGTATATGAGGGTTTTTAATTTAAATTTTAATGAAGTTTTAAGCTATTTTTAAAGAAATATACCAGTGTAACACAAAGAATTGAATGGGTTGGTCCCAGTGACGACAGATCTTTTGCTGACAAAATATTCCCATATTAATTACAAGTTTTAGTTTACTTTTATTGCCTTAGGACAAAACAGTTTAAGTCTCAAATTGGTATGTAAATATCTATATAAGTAATATTGTTTTTAAATACATAAAAATGTTAAAATACTTGACAAGTTACAATATCAATCTTTGTACGTTTCATTGATAAAGGGGTGGATTCAAGTTTGAGTGGAACTGAAGTTTATATAGTTTTGGAAAAAACTTTTAGAGAAAAGTAGGGAAATTGGTTCATATGGAGTTGGTTTTTAAAGTGAATCAAGGAGTGCATAGAAGCTGACTAGTCAAAGGGATTGATAGCTAGCTGTTAATTTATGGCTTCTCGGCTGTAAATTCGTTGCCTGCCCTTTAAAGAGAATCTAGGCCCTATATTTTTCCTTTGCCAGTTGTCACAATGTTAAACTTAGATAGTAGAGGGCACTGGAGAGACATTACAGGAGGAAAGGGCTTTGCTCCCTGCCTCTGGATTGCTCCGTGGTAGTTTATGTAGCACCTGGCTCCTACAGGCAGAGGCTTCACCACACCAGGTTCCCAGCACTGGGTCAGCCTCTCAGTACCAGGCTCTTGCACTGTACCCTGGCCAGCAGCACCCTGCACTGAGTACCCTTCACAGTGGAGTGCCTCCAGCCAGGTCCTTGCCCTAAGGAGCCTTCCATGGCACTCTCAAGGGTTGGTTTCTTGCACATTTCCCCCACATAGCACCATTGGGACTTCTCTGTCATTCAGGGAGTTGAGGTCTGGACCTCAGCACTGGGAGACTAGTCCTTGAGCATTCTATCTCAGCCCTAATGACTGCGGCTCTCCTTTATATCCACCAGTCCTTTAATTTTTAGAGTTACTTTTCTTACCAACTAATCCCTTGTTTCTGCAGTTCTCTCTCCCTCCCTCCCTCTCTCTCTCTCTTTCATCAGAGATTGAACCCAGGGGTCCTTAACCACTGAGTATCATCCCCAGGCTTTCTTTCTTTCTTTCTTTCTTTCTTTCTTTCTTTCTTTCTTTCTTTCTTTCTTTCTTTCTTTCTTTCTTTCTTTCTTTCTTTCTTTCTTTTTTTCTTTCTTTCTTTTTTCTTCTCTCTCTCTCTCTCTCTCTCTCTCTCTCTCTCTCTCTCTCTCTCTCTCGTCTCCTCTCTCTCTCTCCTTTCTTCTATTGTGAGGGCAAGTTTCTTGCTAAGGTGTTAGGGCCCTGCTTAGTTGCTGAGGCCTAGCTTTGACCTTGCACTCCTCCCTCCTGAGTCTCCCCAGCTGCTGGGATTATAAGACACTGTGCTACTGCCCGGCTCCAGTTCATTTTCATAGGTATAATCCTTCAAGCCTCCCCCCCCGCCCCCAAATTTACTTTTGATTTGCTATGGACCTATGCTGCAGAGTACCCTCAACTCGGCTTCCCTGAGCTCAGCTCATATGCCTAAGTATGCCCACTGCACACTCCTGCTACCTAACTAACATGAAGGTGCAAGGAAAAAGAGGGAAAGTTGGAGTGGAGGGAGACCATAATATTGGCTATGGTAAAAATTGTTAATATTTGCAAATTACAAAAATAAATATAACCACAATGTGAATACCTTCTTGGTTGTCACCCTAGATCTTAAAAGGGGCCTGAAAGAGTCCTTCGGCTTAAGCTTCCTGATAAATCCAACGCTGTTATATGTCCCTCTTCTTAGCAGATTTCCTCCCAGGAAAGCATGCATTTCTCATTACTCTAAAAGTTTCATCTCCACTTCATCCCTATCTCCTGCTCTTCCCCTCTTTTTATCATTTGAGTTGGGTATGATCTTTTCCTAGCCAACTTATAAAATTGGCAACTCCATCTAAGATGCTGGTTGGTGGACCCTATTAAGACACTACCCAGGGAACATGACCTGTCACTGTAGGTGACAGTCTTGGGAGCCAGTATGTCGTTTTACTAAATTTCATAAAAAGGCAAAATTGTCTACCTTTCTGCTTACATCACCCTTGCTTCCATCTATCCATTTCTCATTCTTTGAAAAAATATTTTTCCATGAAGAAAAACAGGAGTATTTTACATTTTCATTTGAAATATGCCAATCTTCATTTGTTTTTCCAAGAACTGTTTTATTTTTTAGGTTTTGTGCTTTGGGGAATATTCTTGATACTAATGTGTTCTATTCTCCCCTGTGAATCAGTTGTCATAATGTCGACAGGTCTCCTTTGAATTCAAAAACACACCAGTTATGTATTTAAAATTAAATCTCAATAAAGGCTTAAATATTTTCTGGAGAAAATGATTGTTATTAATTAACAAACATTTATATTTGGACATGGGCTTATTTAAATGAAATTTTTGCCTCAAAGATCTATTAATCCTGAGAGAAGGGGAATTTATTAGTCACATAAGCAGCTGCTAGTGAGAATTGTTCAAATCTCTTGTTGAAATCTATGGTTTCTTTCTGTATTTCCTGTTTCTTTCTTCTCCCAATTACCCTTACTATTTTTATGTATTCTTTTAGCTGAATGATCCAGAACACATATTCTAACCTTTCATCAGGTTGTGGCTAAATCCAGCCGTTTTCTTTCTCCACCCACTTGTGCAAGTTCAAACACTAGAGTGACTTACATTTTTTATTCCACAAACCTGACATCAGTAAATGAAGAAAGTAGTTTCTTTGGATAATGTTTGTTTGTTATGGAAAATGTGCAGATGTTAACAACAGTGTTTATGAAAATTATTCCCTCAATTTTATTCACATAATGATTGGATACCATGCAAACATGCTAATACAGTAAAATAGGAAGCACTAGAATATGTTGAACAAAATGTTTTAAAATATTACTGTTAAGGAAATAATAGGTTTTTTTTTTTTTTTTTTTTATTTCTTTTCTGTATTGTGAGTCTGTATTTAAATGATAAGCCCCAAATGAGCAGTTTGGCAAATGATTTGTGCTTAGTTTGGTTGCTTAACTGTTTTCCCAGTCTTTACTCCCAACCTAATTCCCAGAGACTTTATGGTTAAAATTTTAAGAAGCTCAGGACAGATTGTTGGTTGAAAACAAGAAATGCCACCGCCTTATAAGGTGATGCCATGTTAGATGCAGGGGACGAGAACAGAAGGGGAAAATGATTTATTTTATTACATAATGTTTAGGGTCTGGTTCTTGTTACTTTGCGTTCAGAAAAGACTGCATAGATTTGACCTCAAGTAAATCCATCAATGAAAATGTAGCAAGAGCTGAGGTGGATGGATACATTTTTAACCCAGACTGTGTGGACGATTCAACTCTGAATAATTTCATGCCATATTAACAGTTACTGAAATGCATAGTGCTACCTGTAGCATGAAAATGACCACAAGGTTTGCTTCATTACAGAAAAAAACAAAAACAAAACAAAAACAAAAACCAGCGTGTTTAATATTTTTAAATTGTGTAAATATTTAAAAGTATTTTTTCTTTAATAAAGAACTACAAAAATCTTTGGAGTAGAGTTTGGAGTAAAAGTATTGACTATTGCACAACTGAATTAAATCACAGACTAGTTAGAGGAGTTAGGAAATTCTTTTTCTTTATATGCCTTGTAAAGTTATTAGGATTAGAAAAAAAGCAGATAAACCATCTAGTGTGCATTCAAGTTATAAGTGTGTGAATTATTATAACATTAAACAAGGAGGATGAAGATTGTAGAAATAAGCAAAGTTTGGGTGATATTAGAGTGACAAAATAATTCTGTGATTCTTTTTTTTCCCCAGGAGGGTATGGAATAAGAGCACCAAAAAAACCAACCAAATAAACAAAAAACCAAGAACAAAGGGCACAGAGATTTGTTTTCTTTTCATAGAAATGTTGTGTACATGCTGGTGGTAAGAAGTTCTAGGAGGCAGAAAGCTGGGAGCTCTGCAGCAGCCTGCCTCTGGGAGTGGGTTACTCCATTCTTCGTCCGGCAAGCCCACATGGTGTGGTGGAATGAGGAGGACAATTGTATCCAGTCGGACCTGAGTTTGAATCCTGCCACAGTCCCATCATAATTAGACCTCAGTCAAGACACTTGATATCTCTAGCATTAATTTCTGTTGCACAACAAAGACAAGGTTACCTGCCTTTTAAAATGTAATATGTAAAACAGAAGTCATATAAAAGTCCCATGTACTGAAACTGTGTTCTAGAGATCACTTAACTGCAGGAGACGTAAATCTGTTGCTCTTAACAACTGAAGTCTCTGTGGTCAAATAAACGTGGGAAAAGCCACTTTGCTAAACCCCCGTCTTAGAGGTTCACAGCATACACATTGGCAAATATAGGAAGAACTCTGAGAAATTCTGCAGTAAAAAAGGAAATCTGGTTAACAGTTAAACATTCCAACTTATTTGTGTGCGGAGTAACTTACTTTTCTTCTTGGTTCATCCAATTACAACCCATAGAAATTTTATCTTGATATGATGTGGGAAGGCTTGAGCTACTATAGTACATGGAACTTGATAGATTTCAATAAACAATAGCTATTATCTGTGGACTTCTATGTGTGCAGCATGAGAATAACTGAGGATATAAAGGGCTGTCTTTAGTTCAATATAAAGCTAATAATTAAGATGGAAAGTTCCTGTAGGGAACAAAGCTAATATAATTAGGTCATAGTTAATCCATGTGGTTATTTCTTTTGCCTGTTTATAGCAAATAAATCAATATTGAAGTGTAAGAGTTTGAATATATATTTTGGATTCAGTGGTCTTTGACAAATTAAACACTCACACACACATTCCTGTTGAGCTTAAGACAGCATAAGATGTTTACTTTGTGATGATTAATTGAAAAATAAGCTTGTTTAAGGACTCACTTGATGCTTATCATTAACCAATTTCCCTAGTGCTTTAATGATGAGATTTCCTTCCTGTATTTAGTTGAATAGTTTTCAGTTTTCTAATTAAGAATGGGGCCTTCTGGAGCCAGATGGCCTGTGTTGATTCTCAGTCCCACATTTTTACCAGCCACGTGACCCTGGGCAAGTTATTTAATTTTTTCTATCCTCACTTTTCTTACCTGGTATTTACCTCGTCCACAACTTATGGCAAGGATTTAAGTACAATGATATCACTTAAAGAATCTATTTCAGTGCTGGCTGTCTGGTATGTAAGCCAATATGTTTCAGTTATTATTATCTGCAATGCGAATATTTCTATTTAAACATGGAACTAAAAAGATGTATTTGACAAAAAACGAATCTAATCTGGGCTGGATAGTGTTCCGCATGCTTTAATAAACGCTTAGTCCTTGGGAGTTAAATAACGCACCCAAAGTGACGTGTTCACTGAATGTGGGTTGGGAGGGATCCCTCATGCTGCTCCTTCTCTTGGAAGAGAGGTATTACTGATAAAAACAAAACAAAACAGCACAGAGGGGCATAACATTTTCTTCATCTCTTTCCCCTGCTCAGGTCTGGAAAGGCAAATACTTTTCCATTTTGTGTGGTGAAATCAGTGAGTGAAGTTCATTCTCATTGATGTGATATGTAAGGGATTTCTCATCATACATCTATGGCTTTGATAAAGCTTTAGCATCAAGTCATATTATTGCTTTTGTTATGACATTCTAGAGGTTAAGTTTATCTATTCTCATTCTTCAGCTTAGTGCCTTGTATCTTGGAGTGACTATTTCACACTGGTAGTCATTGTCTACTGCATTTGCAAACTTATCTGTACACTTTCAAGTTCTTCATTTATTTAACATGCATCTTTGATTGTGGTGCATAAAATTGTGAGAATGTACTCACATTGTCCTCAGCTTTCTCAGGAAATTCCAGATACTTTTCTTTAAGAAAACACTTTTCTATAATATCTGAGTTGTTCTAGTTTTACAGAGCCTTAAAAAAAAAAAAAAAAAAAAAAAAAACCCGAAGCATATCTTAGATTGAGAAAGAGTCTGAACTGTTGTCAGATAGACCTCCATGGTCTACATTTCTCTTTATAACTGAGATTTTTTTAAATTATTACCATTTCTAGGCTTCCATTTCCTTCTGGAGTTGTGAAGATTCAATAAGACAATGTGTGAAAAGACTTACGTGCCAGACACATAGTAGGTGTTCGAAACACATGGCAATGATGTTACTTTAATAATAAAATAATATATCCTTCTTTGTACACAACAGCTATTAATATAATTTATTTCCCTTTCTTGTGAGTACCACAGAGAACGTTTTGATGATAGTGCCATTATTTTTCCTTAAGCAAGATTTTTAATGTCTTTTGCTTAGTTTGGTTTTGAAAAGATGCTTCTTCTCTTTCTGACCTGTAACTTGTTTCTGTAATTCCACAGACAAATCAGGCCTAGTCAGAATTTTTTAAATCACAACATTTATTGGGTATGACCCTTCTTGTCCTCAGAGAAGTAATCTGTGCTTCCAAGTCCTTGATGAATAATTTATTTGTATACAGAGGTTTCTGTATTCTGACAAATGTTTCATTTTTCACAATGGTGGTCAAATATAAATCTCTTTCGTGAGTATGTGGGTACATGTGTGCTTCCTGTGACTTTTTGCTCAAAATTTATAAGAAACTGAAATTTCAAAATAATTCTTGCCACCTGAAAGTTCATACAGTTCCCCCACAGGAAGAAGAATCACCATTTCTTTATTAAGCCCTAATATGTGCCAGACAGAGTGCAAACTGCTTTTTGTAGATTATCTTAATTCTCATGTCTTATTTCCTGAGTTTTATAGTTGGAAATTGAAGGACCAGAGTTAGAGGTCTTGAGAAAATTGCCACAATTCGTTAAGTACAGAACCAGAATCTACATTCAGATTCCTAGGTGCATGGCTTGGGCAGTCTCCACTGGTCTGCAACCAATTCCACTTCTGCTCAGACATTTCTATTCCTTCAGAGTGTGTGTGCTGAGCACCCCAAGGTGGCTATTCTCAATGGTCCCAGAATGTTTGCATTTTTCCATATTAAAAGTTTGTTGTTAATATTTACCATGCTTATTTTTGAATATCACATGGCATTAAAAATTAACATTCAAAAACTAAATCATGAATGATAAATGTTAGTCCCATAAAAGATAGATTAATTGATTGAATAAGAGAGGAAAGGGATTCCAATGAAGTAGCCGTCCTCATAAAATCTTTCAATAACTAAAACATTAAAACATAGCAGATCTCATTCTGCGCATTAACAGAGTATATGGGAATAGTTGTATCCATTCTTTGCCATTAAGTTCTCTCAAATTAATTCCTAGAGAAATTATAGGCAAATAGCACCTTCCCCGCAGCGCTTTTTTTATGCTGTAAGATAAGGATTAAGGAAACCCTGTGGCCCAGTAAGAAACCTATTTTGTAGTCTCTTTGTACTGATAAAATTTCTTCTGGCACTGAACTCCCACTGTCAAAAATACTATAACATTTTACTAGTTTTCGAAAGATGAAAATGTTACCAGATGTTAAATTCAAGGAGCAAGTTAACAACTTCTGTTTGCAAATGGGTAGGTTTCCATCTTAAAAAGAAGTTAAAAAAAAAAAAAAAAAAAGACTGTTCACCAGCCACAGTACTAAAAAAAAAAACGTTGAGTCATTTCTGACTTGAGTTTTATAATTATTTAGTCTCACAGAATTGAGCTTTTGAATAATGGGATATGTGCTAATTACCTTAATTCCCAGTAGGCTTTATAAATGCCTTCTTTTGAACCAAAAAGGCTTGGGTTTCCAGAGCAAAGTAATTAAATAACTTTCACCCAGTGACATTATGGCCACAGATAGCACAGGCCTTAATGTAAGAAATCTCACCATTATTCGTGTATCTTTTGCTCTTCCGGGATGCTGTCTCCCCACTCTTGCCGGGCTCCTTAGCATAAAAGGGCTTTTGAAATGAAAGCATTGCAGAGGTCATTTTCTCACCTGACTCACTAATCAGGCCTGGCATTTTTCTGAGTCCAGGTCTACTCTGCATGAGTAAGATTAGTAGATCAAGCAGTCACACAGAAAATGCAGAAAAGAATAGGAAAAATGAATACATGCAAGTCAGTGAGTGTGGACTGGGTTTTTATAGTCTTTTTGATGGATTGCACCAGATACTTGGGGAACACATATGTGGCATTTTTTTTATCTGTATCCCTGAAGGATTTTTCAATGTTTCACCTTAGGTTCTTCAAAGAATAATTCTTTGATTCAGTAATAGCTATAGAAACCTTCTCCTTTGATATTCAAGGGTGGTGTGGAACTCTTCTTTTGATTAAGAAATGCTCAGGCAATTGAAGAACATTACAATAGATGACATAGGGAGACGATGCTCATCATCTTACATTAGTCAGGCCTCTATTAAAGACAAATTTGAGTCAGGTGTTAAAGAATATTTGACACTACATATTAAAACATACAGATGTGATTTTTACTCACTGTGTGTTATTTTGCCTTTCGGTTTGCTTCCTGTGATATGCTAATATTTTCAATCCTTACACAAAACAGTTGGTACAGCTGGGTGTCAGAATTATGGAATATGAGCTAACTATTCAACATTGCATTGACAGATAATAGTAGTTGCTAAACACAGTAAGGATGCTTTTGTTGTAAGTCCTGAAAACTTGGTTTCAGGTATTCATCTCTCTGTGTCCTTTAGACTGTCTGCAGTTTTTAAAATCTTGCACTTCATCCTCTTGAAATAGGTCAATGAAAATGGGATATTGAAGACATTATTGCATTCTGTATGGGAATTCAAGAATCATTAGTTTGCTACTATGCTTCGGATGCTTTATAATTAACATAGAATAATATTTCATTACAGGTATTAAGTATTGATAGGTTGATGCATCTTCAATGGAGAATAGATACAAGTTTTTGTAAAAAAATGCCCTTCAACTAGGAAACAGTTTGTGGATTTAAAAAAAATCCATATTAGTGCAGAGGAGTTAAAGTGGCCGTTATACAGCAGCACTGATGGTATAATTTGTAAAGGAAAATTGAGTTTTAGTCAATGATTCTATTTGCAGATCTATGTACTTCTTCCTGAACTCTGCCACCTCTTTCCTGCTCTCCTCTCCTTTCCTTCTTTCCTCCCTTCCCTTTTCTTCTTCCTCCCCCTCTCCTTCCTTTCTCATCTAAATAAAAACTGAGTACTTACTTGTACCAGGAATTATGTGAGTATTATAAGCAAGAATAAAGCACCCATAGAATCTAAAACTCAAAGGGAAGAAACATTAGATACACAATTTGCAAACACATGCACATTAAAAAAAGGGATAAGCAGCAACTAATTTTTCCAACAGAAATCTGATTCTCTGTATCTTTCTCTTCCCCATTGCTGATACAGCGCATACATCAAGTCACACAAACATGAACTACAGAAGTTCTAGACTGTTCCCTCCTGAACTGTCAACTGCTGAACTAGTCAAGTCAATTACACCTCTTTAATGTGTGTTGGGTCAATTTCTCCTGTTAGTTTCCTGTTTGCCTGTAGACTGTTGTTATTTCTCTCATCTGTATTCCAATAATTGTAAAACTAGTTTCTCTCTATTCAATGTCTCTTCTCCAATGCAGCCTCTATATTCATTTTCCATTATCAAATATATATTGAGTGCACATTAGTTCCAGGCACCATGTCAGAATTCTTTTAAACACACATATCTCATATTGTCTGCTTTTTTTCCCTGAGCTTAGAAACTTCTACTGGGTTGTCATAGCCTCTGGAATAAATGTCAGACTAGATAGCTGACATATACAGTTCTTCAACTTAGGCCTCAACTTTTTCTTTTACTTATTTTTCATTTCTTTTTTCTTTTCATCCTACCTCTTCTCCCACCAGTTAGTCTTCACCACTGTTATTTTTACAATACCATTATTTGGAGTCTTTTCAAAGACTTATCCTTTATAACCTAATCTTAATTCTTCCATCCTCACCGAAGCTTGTCCTGACGTTCTCACCTTATTTAAGCCTCTGTTTTTGATTATCGTGTTATCATTATATGCACACCACTTGCAGTAGACACTGTGCTCTCTGAAACCAGAGGCTGTGTCTCATTATTCTTGTGTCCCCATGTCTATCTCATTACTAACACATACTAGAGGCCCAATAAAAGCCAAACACATGGCTCAAAGACTTAATCAACTGACATTTAATTTCTTTTTCTTTTATCCATCAAATGCCAACATATTCCTTCATATGAGCAGAGCTTAAGTGGTAAGGAAAGATTATTTTCTGATTTAAATAGCTTCTTCTAAAAGTGGATATATATATATAGATGAAATCAACACCACATGAAGTGGAGGTAATGGAGTTTTATTTGGAGAGACATCTTTGTCCTTTCCTATCCTGGTTGGAAGGGTGAAGTACATAAGGTGGCAGGTTAAGTCACCTGTTGTGCTGGTTCCTGCCACAACTTTCTCTATTAAGGGATTAGTTTGTGCTATGTTATTTGCACTTACCACTGTGTTTCCTTGAAGTTGTTTTCATGTTACTCTTGTGTGTGTGCATACCTGTGTGGATGCTCATGCTTCTGAATTGGCAAAAAGAGGTGCACAGTGCTTTCTTCTTGAGTTTCTTAGCAGAGATTCAGTGCTTGTGGAAGAAGGACTTCCATCCTCCTGTTCCCCAGAGACCAGTCAACCAAGTAGCAATGCTTTTTTTATTGGTCTGTCTCGATAGTCTCTATAGTCTCTTCACTTGGCAGTTGAAAATTGCAACTGTTTTCCTGAATGAAGGGCGTAGTTGGATTTCACTGAAAAGTAAATGTGGAGAATGCAAGATATTATTATTGTTCAGATCCATCCTGCGTGACTTGGTTGGCACATTGCATGTATCTGCTTCTTCCAACGCAAGGGGATTGGCAAGGGCCAGGATAAATGTGTGACTGAAGCACAAATACTCAGACCAAGAACAATTTCTCTCTCCTACAGGATTGCTCTCTAAGGTCAATATTGCATTTGAAAGCGGCTTCTCTTTGAATATGACAGATAGGTTACATAGAAGACCACAGGGAATCAGTTGGTTCCTGGAATAGGTAATAGGAACTGAAACAGTAATCTTTTCCTCAAGTGCAAATTTGACAACTGA
Organism: Sciurus vulgaris; assembly: GCF_902686455.1. Classification (NCBI taxonomy): domain Eukaryota; kingdom Metazoa; phylum Chordata; class Mammalia; order Rodentia; family Sciuridae; genus Sciurus; species Sciurus vulgaris. The sequence goes on along the minus strand of NC_136473.1, from coordinate 84,830,862 downwards.
GCTATGTCTGACTAATATTGAACATCTATATCGACCTGTTGAGGTCAATAGTTGGGCTTAGTTGTGCTCTGTATTGACTGTTTACATTTTCCAAATGAGAAAGAAATGGCCAAACGGGAGAATTCAATTGCATCTGGAGAAAGATTTTTTTTTTTAAAGTGTGATTTAATTTTATGTGGCAAATGAAGACTATGTTTTGAAAATTTGGTCTTTAGTTTATTTTGATCACATGAATTAATCCTATAAACATCAATGTGTTTTTAGAGGAAGTAGAATGAGCTGGTTCATTTCATACAGCTATAAATCTTGTCCCAAATTATTTTTATAAACCAAGAGATAGGGCTGTATAATAGTAAGGCTTTGACTTTGGTGTGTAGAGCCCTGTGACTGCACTTTTGCATCCATTTTCATCAGATGAAGTCTTCAGACAAGTGCCTTATTCTATTTTGTCCTCATTTTCCCAGTTAATAGTGTTATAGAGGAAACTCTCTGATTCAGTGCAAAATTAGGGCTCGTTGTTGATTAATGGCAATAATAATTTAAGGAACCATGAAATGACATCTGTATCATACAAAATTTTATTATTGCCTAAAATGTCTAAAAGTACATTCGTTCAACAATCTTCTGACATCAGGCCAATGCCAGTGTTAATTTTTCTAAAATGGAAATAATAAAGATCATTGTAAAAAGAAACTCAATATAGTAACCTTTAAGTTTTTTGCAATGTCTCCATTTTTTGTATTTTATCTGATCTACACCTAATTTAATAGCAATTATTTTAGCAACTAGTTTTTCTTCAAGTATTTTCTAGAAATAATAGACTTCTTTTTGCTCTTATATATTATTATTTAACCAGGTTGCATAATGGTAATAACGAGTACAATGGCAATAAAGGAATATGGAGAAAAGCGGCTGATTCTTGCTAAGCGAAACTTAGTACCCCTGGGAGCAGAAGGCAACCTCCCCAGAATACTATTGCCGTCCAGCTGAAAATCTGAGCTGCACAGGTGGAGTTCAAATTTTCTAGAAGCCACATTAAAGCCGAAAGACAAAACGATGAAGCCAATCTTTCAACAAAAATCATTTTTAACAGTAAATATAAATATTTGTATATTTATATTCTTCTTCATATGAAGACTTCTAGACCTAGTAGGTATTTTATACTCATAGCACTTCTCATTCAGACTGGCACAAGGCAAGTGTTCAGTAGTCACATGTGTCCAGTGTCTTCTGCATTGAAGACATTTTGCACAAGTGACCAATGTGTTGTGAGATTTAGTCCATGCTTGTGCCAGGGTAATGAACGTCTCTGGTTCATCCAGTGAGGTGGTTAGAGGAAGATCTGTTAAAGCAGGCTACACCAGACCTACTTCACAGGCTGGTAATAAAGATCGAGAAGGTACTATAAACAATCAGTGCACTATGGGCATTCCACATGACATGGTATTAATCCTCACTAAAGCACCTTGGAAGCAGATATTAGTCACATCTAGAAAACTAAGACTTGGAGGGATTGAAAGATGTGTCCTAAATCACAAGGTTAGTGAATACTAGAGCCATTCAACAACCAAGTTTTTCTAGCTCTAAAAGCATTGTTCTGAAAAATAAAACTAATATTATTTATTGTACTCATAATCAATGGCAAAAATTATAATTACATAATTGGGGATATGAATCAGTGGTAGAGCACTTGCCTGGTAGGTGTGAGGTCCTGGGTTGATTCCAGTACTGTGCATGCACACACACACACACACACACACACACACGCACGCACACAGACACACAAACAATTATGTATGCCTGACCTGCGGCCAAATAGTTCTCTAACCTTCCTATACTATCCTTGATGGATCTCAATCATTTGCCATCACCACTGCACAGTCACCAATTGTAAATTGTCCTTATTCAAATGCTTTTCTGCCTCCAGTTTTGGAATCTTTGCTAGTCGTGTTCCCTGGTTCTTGGTTTGAAATACTCTGAGCATTCCCCTCTCTGCCTGCATCTGACAGATTCAGGCTTAATTCTTTCTCCTTTCTAAGGTCTCCTGGACTCAGCTTACAACAACCTCTCTAGGTATTCTTATTAGGAATAGGACTATTTAATTTCTTTCCTTGAGAATATTTGTTGGCTTCCTTAGCACTCTGTTAATCTTGATGCTTTAAATGCATATAGCATTATCAGTTTCCATGTTGCTGCTCTGACAAATTACCATAAAGTTAATAACTTTTACCTAAGAAATGTATTCTTTTATACTTCTGAAAGCCAGAAATCTACATGGAATTCAGTGGGGCCAAACCAAGTTATCTGCAAGACTGCTCTCCCTCAGGAGGCTCTGGGGAGATGCTATTTTCTTTTTTTTTTAAATTTTTAAAAAATTTGATCTAATTTGTTGTACATGATAGTAGAATGCATTTATGCATTTTGATAGATCATACATAAATGGAGTGAGAGCTCTCATTTTTCTGACTATACATATTGCAGTATCACATTGGTCATGCAGTCATACATGTACATGAGGTGATAATGTCTGTTTCACTCTACTATCATTCCTTCTCCCATACCCCTTTCCCTTCCTTCACTCCCCTCCACCTAATCTAAAGGAACTCTATTCTTCCATATCCCCACCCCTGCTTATTGTGAAGTTATTTTCTTGCTTTTGGGCATCTGGTCATTTCTGTCCTTCCTTGGTTTGTGGCCACATTGCTCTAATCTCTGTTTCCCTTGTCACATCACCTTCTCTTTGTTCTGCAGTCACTGTTTTCCTCCCTCTTTAAAGGACATGTGATTACATTCATGCCTAACAAGATAACTCAGGATAATATTGCCATCTTAAGTTCTTCCACTTAATCATATCTGCAAAGTTTTTCTTGCCATATAAAGTACCATTAACATGTTCCAGAGATTAGGATTTGGGAATATTGAGGGCCATTTCTCAGGGGACAATAATGAATGTGTCTTTGCATCCCATTGGCACCGAGGATAGTGTTATGCTTAAAATAAAAGCTCAGTATGTACTTGGTGTTTGCCAATTTTACTATGGGGCTTTGGTGATAAGGTTTCTATGTAATAAGGAACATATGTAGAATAGTTTCATGTGTAAGTGAAGGTAGGGCTGGTGAATAAAATGTAAAATGACTGATATTTACTTCTAATCCCAATGATTTCTGAGAATAAATTAACTTCGAATATTAAATATGAAGATAACCAAACTCTTGGTTTATCTTCAGCACTCTGTGCTGCCCAGCCCCAGGGGAAGCACACATGCTTTATTCCTTCCAGGTATTTCCTGGAGCCCACATTTCATACCTCATAGTCACAATGAGAGCGGTGCTTCCTGGACTTGCACAAGGAAATGATACTGTCATAGGGCAATGTAATGAGTGTGGCAGTTTTCCATGTATTACTACTACTTAACATGAATCTAGTAATATACTTAAGGGTAAATCACTCTGAAAACTAATTTGAATTTTTTTTTTTTTTCTGTTTTCTTTTGTACTAGCTCTGTCTCACAGGCCTCCATACAGGACACATTTTAAAAGAAAATATTTCTGTGATGGATGGGACCCCAATGTTTGTGATTTGTATAGATTTGTGGTTTGGGGTTATGATTTCAAGAGACAACTGAGATTGAGATTCTGGCAACTGTGATCCTGAAGAGTTCTATCTGATTCAATACCCCCACTATGACTACCGGAAGCCTTCTTTGCCATCTTCAGATCTGGTCACCAGTGAGTCAGCAGTCTCGCTTGGACTCCCACTAGGGACACTTTCACTGTGGCACCTGTACATCTGCTTGTCTGTTCCTTCCAGGACTGTAAGCTACTAGGCATAGGGTTTATCTGGTTCACCCCTTACTCATACCTGAGTCAGGCACTGTTTTTATGACAATAAATCTAATACAAACAACAGTTCTAGGCAAAGCCACTGTTGACCTATTGTGTTTATTGCATTCTAAACACTATGTGTGCTAACCCACTTAATCCTACCCCAAGGGTAGGTACTATATCTTTCTTTCACAGATGAGGAAACTGAGGCACATGGAAGTTAAGTGAGTCCCAGAATGTCACATAGCAGAGCTTGAATTTGAACCATGGTGATCCCAATTTAGGACTCATGATCTTTTTTTGCCATTGTTGTTCTAAATAGTTATACATGACAGTAAAGTGCATTTTGATACATCATATATAAATGAAGTATAACTTCTCATTCTTCTGGTTATACATTGTTATGATTTAGATTTGGTGTTCCCCAAAAGCTCACGTGTGAGACAATGCAGAAGGTTTGGAGGAGAAATGATTAGGTTATAGCTTAACACATTCGATGAATTAATCCCTGGTGGGATTAATTGAGTGTAGCTTTATCAATTATGTGTACATTTTATGCAGCTAAAATAATAGGGCGACTTGTATTAATCCTCAGTTAAAAGAATGACTGATCCTGCACATCCATTCATGGTCTTTCAGTCAAGGTTGACGTCTAAGCCTTTACTCTATACAAAATCATTTTCATTTCTGTTTGCACTTGATGTTATTCTCAAAGCTCTCAGCAGCACGCTGCTTCTTAAGTCTCAACCTGCAAACCATTCCTGCTGTTTATCAGCTTTGGTTTTTAACTCTTATGTTCTGCCCGTACTTATTTCATTGTTTGTAAGAGTACTATGCAAACACTCATTTTTGTAAGATCATCCATTCATTTTTAACATGGTCATATATGCGTATGTGAAAAGGAAGACTAAATAAAACCAATTTCAGGTCCAAACTGATGGATCATGTTTTCTTGACTATTTTTAACCCTTGCTTTACTCAGCTTTTTAGTTTCTGTGACTTAAAGACCCAACAGGAACAATTGTAGAGTAGGAAAAATTTATTTGGGGATTCACGACTTCAGAGGTCTCTGCCCATAGGCAGCTGGCTTTATTCCTCAGGGACTGAGGTGAACAGAACATCATAGGGGAAGAGTGTAGTGGAGGGAAGCAGCTCACATGATGATCAGAAAGCAGAGAGAGAGAGAGAAAGAGAGAGAGAGGGAGACACTCCATTCACCAGATACAAAATATATACCCCAAAGGCACACCAATATCCACCTCCTCCAGCACACCTACCTACCTTCAGTTACCACTCAGTTAATCCCATCAGGAGATTAATCCGCTGTCATAAACCAATCATTTTTCCTTTAATCCTTCTTGCATTGTCTCACACATGAGCTTTTTGGGGGGGACACCTCACATCCCAACCATAGTGACCCTATTCCATGAATGTTTCAGTTAACATTGATTAGAATTTAACAGATTAGTTCTTTTCCAAAGTATCTATTAACAAGATCCAGAGAAACAATCTTTCAATCAGGAGTCACCCAGTCATCCCTGAAGGAATACTGTACTGCTGCCATTATGTGTTCCTTGTCCCTTTTCAAGACCTGATGGGGTAAGATTATCTCCAGTCCCACGTGACCTTGCAAATTGACATTCTCATAGGATTAGTTTTGCATTTGAGTTTTAGGTTAGAATTCTCATATAACCAAAACAATTCAGTACAGTATCTCAGCATATTGACACAAATCAGACAAAAAGACCTGTGCTCAACACATCTTCTTCTGTCAGAAAGCTGTCATAATATACTAGCTGATTTAGAACAAGACACTTGATGCCAAATACGGGAAAACATTATAATAAATATGCAAATCTATGATTACAAATGTCACACACAACTGCTTCTGGGGGTCCTGTGTATGTATATGAGGGTTTTTAATTTAAATTTTAATGAAGTTTTAAGCTATTTTTAAAGAAATATACCAGTGTAACACAAAGAATTGAATGGGTTGGTCCCAGTGACGACAGATCTTTTGCTGACAAAATATTCCCATATTAATTACAAGTTTTAGTTTACTTTTATTGCCTTAGGACAAAACAGTTTAAGTCTCAAATTGGTATGTAAATATCTATATAAGTAATATTGTTTTTAAATACATAAAAATGTTAAAATACTTGACAAGTTACAATATCAATCTTTGTACGTTTCATTGATAAAGGGTGGATTCAAGTTTGAGTGGAACTGAAGTTTATATAGTTTTGGAAAAACTTTTAGAGAAAAGTAGGGAAATTGGTTCATATGGAGTTGGTTTTTAAAGTGAATCAAGGAGTGCATAGAAGCTGACTAGTCAAAGGGATTGATAGCTAGCTGTTAATTTATGGCTTCTCGGCTGTAAATTCGTTGCCTGCCCTTTAAAGAGAATCTAGGCCCTATATTTTTCCTTTGCCAGTTGTCACAATGTTAAACTTAGATAGTAGAGGGCACTGGAGAGACATTACAGGAGGAAAGGGCTTTGCTCCCTGCCTCTGGATTGCTCCGTGGTAGTTTATGTAGCACCTGGCTCCTACAGGCAGAGGCTTCACCACACCAGGTTCCCAGCACTGGGTCAGCCTCTCAGTACCAGGCTCTTGCACTGTACCCTGGCCAGCAGCACCCTGCACTGAGTACCCTTCACAGTGGAGTGCCTCCAGCCAGGTCCTTGCCCTAAGGAGCCTTCCATGGCACTCTCAAGGGTTGGTTTCTTGCACATTTCCCCCACATAGCACCATTGGGACTTCTCTGTCATTCAGGGAGTTGGGTCTGGACCTCAGCACTGGGAGACTAGTCCTTGAGCATTCTATCTCAGCCCTAATGACTGCGGCTCTCCTTTATATCCACCAGTCCTTTAATTTTTAGAGTTACTTTTCTTACCAACTAATCCCTTGTTTCTGCAGTTCTCTCTCCCCCCTCCCTCTCTCTCTCTTTCATCAGAGATTGAACCCAGGGGTCCTTAACCACTGAGTATCATCCCAGGCTTTCTTTTTTTTTTCTTTCTTCTTCTTTCTTTCTTCTTTCTTCTTTCTTTCTTTCTTTCTTTCTTTCTTTTTTCTTCTTTTTTTTTTCTTTCTTTCTTTCTTCTCTCTCTCTCTCTCTCTCTCTCTCTCTCTCTCTCTCTCTCTCTCTCTCTCTTTCTTTCTATTTTGAGGCAAGTTCTTGCTAAGTTGCTTAGGGCCCTGCTTAGTTGCTGAGGCTAGCTTTGAACTTGCAATCCTCCTCCTGAGTCTCCCAAGCTGCTGGGATTATAAGACTGTGCTACCTGCCCGGCTCCAGTTCATTTTCATAGGTTATAATCCTTCAAGCCTCCCCCCCCCCCCCAATTTACTTTTGATTTGCTATGGACCTATGCTGCAGTACCCTCAACTCGGCTTCCCTGAGCTCAGCTATATGCTAAGTATGCCCACTGCCACTCCTTTGCTACCTAACTAACATGAAGGGGAAAGGAAAAAGAGGGAAAGTTGGAGTGGAGGGAGACCATAATATTGGCTATGGTAAAAATTGTTAATATTTGCAAATTACAAAAATAAATATAACACAATGTGAATACCTTCTTGGTTGTCACCCTAGATCTTAAAAGGGGCCCTGAAAAGAGTCCTTCGGCTTAAGCTTCCTGATAAATCCAACGCTGTTATATGTCCCTCTTCTTTAGCAGATTTCCTCCCAGGAAAGCATGCATTTCTCATTACTCTAAAAGTTTCATCTCCACTTCATCCCTTCTCCCTGCTCTTCCCCTCTTTTTATCATTTGAGTTGGGTATGATCTTTTCCTAGCCAACTTATAAAATTGGCAACTCCATCTAAGATGCTGGTTGGTGACCCTATTAAAGACACTACCCAGGGAACATGACCTGTCACTGTAGGTGACAGTCTTGGGAGCCAGTATGTCGTTTTACTAAATTTCATAAAAAGGCAAAATTGTCTACCTTTCTGCTTACATCACCCTTGCTTCCATCTATCCATTTCTCATTCTTTGAAAAAATATTTTTCCATGAAGAAAAACAGGAGTATTTTACATTTTCATTTGAAATATGCCAATCTTCATTTGTTTTTCCAAGAACTGTTTTATTTTTTAGGTTTTGTGCTTTGGGGAATATTCTTGATACTAATGTGTTCTATTCTCCCCTGTGAATCAGTTGTCATAATGTCGACAGGTCTCCTTTGAATTCAAAAACACACCAGTTATGTATTTAAAATTAAATCTCAATAAAGGCTTAAATATTTTCTGGAGAAAATGATTGTTATTAATTAACAAACATTTATATTGGACATGGGCTTATTTAAATGAAATTTTTGCCTCAAAGATCTATTAATCCTGAGAGAGGGGAATTTATTAGTCACATAAGCAGCTGCTAGTGAGAATTGTTCAAATCTCTTGTTGAAATCTATGGTTCTTTCTGTATTTCCTGTTTCTTTCTTCTCCCAATTACCCTTACTTTTTATGTATTCTTTTAGCTGAATGATCCAGAACACATATTCTAACCTTTCATCAGGTTGTGGCTAAATCCAGCCGTTTTCTTTCTCCACCCACTTGTGCAAGTTCAAACACTAGAGTGACTTACATTTTTTATTCCACAAACCTGACATCAGTAAATGAAGAAAGTAGTTTCTTTGGATAGTTTGTTTGTTATGGAAATGTGCAGATGTTAACAACAGTGTTTATGAAAATTATTCCCTCAATTTATTCACATAATGATTGGATACCATGCAAACATGCTAATACAGTAAAATAGGAAGCACTAGAATATGTTGAACAAAATGTTTTAAAATATACTGTTAAGGATAATAGGTTTTTTTTTTTTTTTCTATTTCTTTTCTGTATTGTGAGTCTGTATTTAAATGATAAGCCCCAAATGAGCAGTTTGGCAAATGATTTGTGCTTAGTTTGGTTGCTTAACTGTTTTCCCAGTCTTTACTCCCAACCTAATTCCCAGAGACTTTATGGTTAAAATTTTAAGAAGCTCAGGACAGATTGTTGGTTGAAAACAAGAAATGCCACCTCCTTATAAGGTGATGCCATGTTAGATGCAGGGGACGAGAACAGAAGGGGAAAATGATTTATTTTATTACATAATGTTTAGGGTCTGGTTCTTGTTACTTTGCAGTTCAGAAAAGACTGCATAGATTTGACTCAAGTAAATCCATCAATGAAAATGTAGCAAGAGCTGAGGTGGATGGATACATTTTTAACCCAGACTGTGTGGACGATTCAAACTCTGAATAATTTCATGCCATATTAACAGTTACTGAAAATGCATAGTGCTACCTGTAGCATGAAAATGACCACAAGGTTTGCTTCATTACAGAAAAAAACAAAAACAAAAACAAAAACAAAAACCAGCGTGTTTAATATTTTTAAATTGTGTAAATATTTAAAAGTATTTTTTCTTTAATAAAGAACTACAAAAATCTTTGGAGTAGAGTTTGGAGTAAAGTATTGACTATTGCACAACTGAATTAAATCACAGACTAGTTAGAGGAGTTAGGAAATTCTTTTTCTTTATATGCCTTGTAAAGTTATTAGGATTAGAAAAAAAGCAGATAAACCATCTAGTGTGCATTCAAGTTATAAGTGTGTAATTATTATAACATTAAACAAGAGGATGAAGATTGTAGAAATAAGCAAAGTTTGGGTGATATTAGAGTGAACAAAATAATTCTGTGATTCTTTTTTTTCCCCAGGAGGGTATGGAATAAGAGCACCAAAAAAACCAACCAAATAAACAAAAAACCAAGAACAAAGGGCACAGAGATTTGTTTTCTTTTCATAGAAATGTTGGGTACATGCTGGTGGTAAGAAGTTCTAGGAGGCAGAAAGCTGGGGAGCCTGCAGCAGCCTGCCTCTGGGAGTGGGTTACTCCATTCTTCGTCCGGCAAGCCCACATGGTGTGGTGGAATGAGGAGGACAATTGTATCCAGTCGGACCTGAGTTTGAATCCTGCCACAGTCACATCATAATTATGACCTCAGTCAAGACACTTGATATCTCTAGCATTAATTTCTGTTGCACAACAAAGACAATGTTACCTGCCTTTTAAAATGTAATATGTAAAACAGAAGTCATATAAAAGTCCCATGTACTGAACTGTGTTCTAGAGATCACTTAACTGCAGGAGACGTAAATCTGTGCTCTTAACAACTGAAGTCTCTGTGGTCAAATAAACGTGGGAAAAGCCACTTTGCTAAACCCCCGTCTTAGAGGTTCACAGCATACACATTGGCAAATATAGGAAGAACTCTGAGAAATTCTGCAGTAAAAAAGGAAATCTGGTTAACAGTTAAACATTCCAACTTATTTGTGTGCGGAGTACTTACTTTTCTTCTTGGTTCATCCAATTACAACCCATAGAAATTTTATCTTGATATGATGTGGGAAGGCTTGAGCTACTATAGTACATGGAACTTGATAGATTTCAATAAACAATAGCTATTATCTGTGGACTTCTATGTGTGCAGCATGAGAATAACTGAGGATATAAAGGGCTGTCTTTAGTTCAATATAAAGCTAATAATTAAGATGGAAAGTTCCTGTAGGGAACAAAGCTAATATAATTAGGTCATAGTTAATCCATGTGGTTATTTTCTTTTTGCCTGTTTATAGCAAAATAAATCAATATTGAAGTGTAAGAGTTTGAATATATATTTTGGATTCAGTGGTCTTTGACAAATTAAACACTCACACACACATTCCTGTTGAGCTTAAGACAGCATAAGATGTTTACTTTGTGATGATTAATTGAAAAATAAGCTTGTTTAAGGACTCACTTGATGCTTATCATTAACCAATTTCCCTAGTGCTTTAATGATGAGATTTCCTTCCTGTATTTAGTTGAATAGTTTTCAGTTTTCTAATTAAGAATGGGGCCTCTGGAGCCAGATGGCCTGTGTTGATTCTCAGTCCCACATTTTTACCAGCCACGTGACCCTGGGCAAGTTATTTAATTTTTCTATCCTCACTTTTCTTACCTGGTATTTACCTCGTCCACAACTTATTGCAAGGATTTAAGTACATGATATCACTTAAAGAATCTATTTCAGTGCTTGCTGTCTGGTATGTAAGCCAATATGTTTCAGTTATTATTATCTGCAATGCGAATATTTCTATTTAAACATGGAACTAAAAAGATGTATTTGACAAAAAACGAATCTAATCTGGGCTGGATAGTGTTCCGCATGCTTTAAAACCGCTTAGTCCTTATGGGAGTTAAATAACGCACCCAAAGTGACGTGTTCACTGAATGTGGGTTGGGAGGGATCCCTCATGCTGCTCCTTCTCTTGGAAGAGAGGTATTACTGATAAAACACAAACAAAACAGCACAGAGGGGCATAACATTTTCTTCATCTCTTTCCCCCTGCTCAGGTCTGGAAAGGCAAATACTTTTCCATTTTGTGTGGTGAAATCAGTGAGTGAAGTTCATTCTCATTGATGTGATATGTAAGGGATTTCTCATCATACATCTATGGCTTTGATAAAGCTTTAGCATCAAGTCATATTATTGCTTTTGTTATGACATTCTAGAGGTTAAGTTTATCTATTCTCATTCTTCAGCTTAGTGCCTTGTATTCTTGGAGTGACTATTTCACACTGGTAGTCATTGTCTACTGCATTTGCAAACTTATCTGTACACTTTCAAGTTCTTCATTTATTTAACATGCATCTTTGATTGTGGTGCATAAAATTGTGAGAATGTACTCACATTGTCCTCAGCTTTCTCAGGAAATTCCAGATACTTTTCTTTAAGAAAACACTTTTCTATAATATCTGAGTTGTTCTAGTTTTACAGAGCCTTAAAAAAAAAAAAAAAAAAACAAAAAAAAAAACCCGAAGCATATCTTAGATTGAGAAAGAGTCTGAACTGTTGTCCAGATAGAACTCCATGGTCTACATTTCTCTTTATAACTGAGATTTTTTTTAAATTATTACCATTTCTAGGCTTCCATTTCCTTCTGGAGTGTGAAGATTCAATAAGACAATGTGTGAAAGACTTACGTGCCAGACACATAGTAGGTGTTCGAAACACATGGCAATGATGTTACTTTAATAATAAAATAAATAATATCCTTCTTTGTACACAACAGCTATTAATATAATTATTTCCCTTTCTTGTGAGTACCACAGAGAACGTTTTGATGATAGTGCCATTATTTTTCCTTTAAGCAAGATTTTTAATGTCTTTTGCTAGTTTGGTTTTGAAAGATGCTTCTTCTCTTTCTGACCTGTAACTTGTTTCTGTAATTCCACAGACAAATCAGGCCTAGTCAGAATTTTTTAATCACAACATTTATGGGTATGACCCTTCTTGTCCTCAGAGAAGTAATCTGTGCTTCCAAGTCCTTGATGAATAATTTATTTGTATACAGAGGTTTCTGTATTCTGACAAATGTTTCACTTTTTCACAATGGTGGTCAAATATAAATCTCTTTCGTGAGTATGTGGGTACCATGTGTGCTTCCTGTGACTTTTTGCTCAAAATTTATAAGAAACTGAAATTTCAAAATAATTCTGCCACCTGAAAGTTCATACAGCTTCCCCCACAGGAAGAAGAATCACCATTTCTTTATTAAGCCCTAATATGTGCCAGACAGAGTGCAACACTGCTTTTTGTAGATTATCTTAATTCTCATGTCTTATTTCCTGAGTTTTATAGTTGGAAATTGAAGGACCACGAGTTTAGAGGTCTTGAGAAAATTTCCACAATTCGTTAAGTACAAGAACCAGAATCTACATTCAGATTCCTAGGTGCATGGCTTGGGCAGTCTCCACTGGTCTGCAACCAATTCCACTTCTGCTCAGACATTTCTATTCCTTCAGAGTGTGTGTGCTGAGCACCCCAAGGTGGCTATTCTCAATGGTCCCAGAATGTTTGCATTTTTCCATATTAAAAGTTTGTTGTTAATATTTACCATGCTTATTTTGAATATCACATGGCATTAACAAATTAACATTCAAAAACTAAATCAATGAATGATAATGTAGTCCCATAAAAGATAGATGTAATTGATGAATAAGAGAGGAAAGGGATTCCAATGAAGTAGCCGTCCTCATAAAATCTTTCAATAACTAAAACATTAAAACAGAGCAGATCTCATTCTGCGCATTAACAGAGTATATGGGAATAGTTGTATCCCATTCTTTGCCATTAAGTTCTCTCTAAATTAATTCCTAGAGAAATTATAGGCAAATAGCACCTTCCCCGCAGCGCTTTTTTTATGCTGTAAGATAAGGATTAAGGAAACCCTGTGGCCCCAGTAAGAAACCTATTTTGTAGTCTCTTTGTACTGATAAATTTCTTCTGGCACTGAACTCCCACTGTCAAAAATACTATAACATTTTACTAGTTTTCGAAAGATGAAAATGTTACCAGATGTTAAATTCAAGGAGCAAGTTAACAACTTCTGTTTGCAAATGGGTAGGTTTCCATCTTAAAAAGAAGTTAAAAAAAAAAAAAAAAAAGACTGTTCACCAGCCACAGTACTAAAAAAAAAAACGTTGAGTCATTTCTGACTTGAGTTTTATAATTATTTAGTCTCACAGAATTGAGCTTTTGAATAATGGGATATGTGCTAATTACCTTAATTCCCAGTAGGCTTTATAAATGCCTTCTTTTGAACCAAAAAGGCTTGGGTTTCCAGAGCAAAGTAATTAAATAACTTTCACCCAGTGACATTATGGCCACAGATAGCACAGGCCTTAATGTAAGAAATCTCACCATTATTCGTGTATCTTTTGCTCTTCCGGGATGCTGTCTCCCCACTCTTGCCGGGCTCCTTAGCATAAAAGGCTTATTGAAATGAAAGCATTGCAGAGGTCATTTTCTCACCTGACTCACTAATCAGGCCTGGCATTTTTCTGAGTCCAGGTCTACTCTGCATGAGTAAGATTAGTAGATCAGCAGTCACACAGAAAATGCAGAAAAGAATAGGAAAAATGAATACATGCATCAAGTGAGTGTGGACCTGTGTTTTTATTAGTCTTTTTGATGGATTGCACCAGATACTTGGGGGAAACACATATGTGGCATTTTTTTTATCTGTATCCCTGAAGGATTTTTCAATGTTTCACCTTAGGTTCTTCAAAGAATAATTCTTTGATTCAGTAATAGCTATAGAAACCTTCTCCTTTGATATTCAAGGGTGGTGTGGAACTCTTCTTTTGATTAAGAAATGCTCAGGCAATTGAAGAACATTACAATAGATGGAAATAGGGAGACGATGTCAATCATCTTACATTTAAGTCAGGCCTCCTATTAAAGACAAATTGAGTCAGGTGTTAAAGAATATTTGACACTACTATTAAAACATACAGAGTGATTTTTTACTCACTGTGTGTTATTTTGCCTTTCTGTTTCTTCCTGTGATATGCTAATAATTTCAATCTTACACAAACAGTTGGTACAGCTGGGGTGTCAGAATTATTGGAATATGAGCTAAACTATTTCAACATTGCATTGACAGATTAATAGTATTTGCTAAACACCAGGTAAGGATGCTTTTGTTGTAAGTCCTGAAAACTTTGGTTTCAGGTATTCATCTCTCTGTGTCCTTTAGACTGTCTGCAGTTTTTTTAAAATCTTGCACTTCACTCTCTTGAAATGGTCAGTGCAAATGGGTATTGAGAATTATGCATTCTGTATGGGAATTCAGAATCATTAGTTTTGCTACTATGCTTCAGGATGCTTTATAATTAACATAGAATAATATTTCATTACAGGTAATTAAGTATTGATAAGGTTGATGCATCTTCAATGGAGAAATAGATACAAGTTTTTGTAAAAAATGCCCCTTCAACTAGGAAACAGTTTGTGGATTAAAAAAAATCCATATTAGTGCAGAGGAGTTAAAGTGGCCGTTATACAGCAGCACTGATGGTATAATTTGTAAAGGAAAATTGAGTTTTAGTCAATGATTCTATTTGCAGATCTATGTACTTCTCTCCTGAACTCTGCACCCTCTTTCACCTGCTCTCCTCTCCTTTCCTTCTTCCTCCCTTCCCTTTTCTTCTTCCTCCCCTCTCCTTCCTTTCTCATCTAAATAAAAACTGAGTACTTACTTTGTACCAGGAATTATGTGAGGTATTATAAAGCAAGAAATAAAGCACCCATAGAATCTAAAACCTCAAGGGAAGAAACATTAGATACACAATTTTGCAAACACATGCACATTAAAAAAGGGATAAGCAGCAACTAATTTTTTCCAACAGAAATCTGATTCTCTGTCATCTTTCTCTCCCCATTGCTGATACCACCATACATCAAGTCACACAAACATGAATACAGAAGTTCTAGACTGTTCCCTCCTGAACTGTCAACTGCTGAAACTAGTCAAGTCAATTACACCTCTTTAATGTGTGTTGGGTCAATTTCTCCTGTAGTTTCCTGTTTGCCTGTAGACTGTTGTTATTTCTCTCATCTGTATTCCAATAATTGTAAAACTAGTTTCTCTCTATTCAATGTCTCTTCTCCAATGCAGCCTCTATATTCATTTTCCATTATCAAATATATATTGAGTGCACATTAGTTTCCAGGCACCCTGTCAGAATTCTTTTAAACACACATATCTCATATTGTCTGCTTTTTTTCCCTGAGCTTAGAAACTCTCTACTGGGTTGTCATAGCCTCTGGAATAAATGTCAGACTAGATAGCTGACATATACAGTTCTTCAACTTAGGCCTCAACTTTTTCTTTTACTTATTTTTCATTTCTTTTTTCTTTTCATCCTACCTCTTCTCCCACCAGTTAGTCTTCACCACTGTTATTTTTACAATACCATTATTTGGAGTCTTTTCAAAGACTTATCCTTTATAACCTAATCTTAATTCTTCCATCCTCACCGAAGCTTGTCCTGACGTTCTCACCTTATTTAAGCCTCTGTTTTTGATTATCGTGTTATCATTATATGCACACCACTTGCAGTAGACACTGTGCTCTCTGAAACCAGAGGCTGTGTCTCATTTATTCTTGTGTCCCCATGTCTATCTCATTACTAACACATACTAGAGGCCCAATAAAAGCCAAACACATGGCTCAAAGACTTAATCAACTGACATTTAATTTCTTTTTCTTTTATCCATCAAATGCCACATATTCCTTCATATGAGCAGAGCTTAAGTGGTAAGGAAAAGATTATTTTCTGATTTTAAAATAGCTTCTTCTAAAAGTGGATATATATATATAGATGAAATCAACACCACATGAAGTGGAGGTAATGGAGTTTTATTTGGAGAGACATCTTTGTCCTTTCCTATCCTGGTTGGAAGGGTGAAGTACAATAAGGTGGCAGGTTAAGTCACCTGTTGTGCTGGTTCCTGCCACAACTTTCTCTATTAAGGGATTAGTTTGTGCTATGTTATTTGCACTTACCACTGTGTTTCCTTGAAGTTGTTTTCATGTTACTCTTGTGTGTGTGCATACCTGTGTGGATGCTCATGCTTCTGAATTGGCAAAAGAGGTGCACAGTGCTTTCTTCTTGAGTTTCTTAGCAGAGATTCAGTGCTTGTGGAAGAAGGACTTCCATCCTCCTGTTCCCCAGAGCCAGTCAACCAAGTAGCAATGCTTTTTTTATTGGTCTGTCTCGATAGTCTCTATAGTCTCTTCACTTGGCAGTTGAAAATTGCAACTGTTTTCCTGAATGAAGGGCGTAGTTGGATTTCACTGAAAAGTAAATGTGGAGAATGCAAGATATTATTATTGTTCAGATCCATCCTGCGTGACTTGGTTGGCACATTGCATGTATCTGCTTCTTCCAACGCAAGGGGATTGGCAAGGGCCAGGATAAATGTGTGACTGAAGCACAAATACTCAGACCAAGAACAATTTCTCTCTCCTACAGGATTGCTCTCTAAGGTCAATATTGCATTTGAAAGCGGCTTCTCTTTGAATATGACAGATAGGTTACATAGAAGACCACAGGGAATCAGTTGGTTCCTGGAATAGGTAATAGGAACTGAAACAGTAATCTTTTCCTCAAGTGCAAATTTGACAACTGAGCTATGTCTGACTAATATTGAACATCTATATCGACCTGTTGAGGTCAATAGTTGGGCTTAGTTGTGCTCTGTATTGACTGTTTACATTTTCCAAATGAGAAAGAAATGGCCAAACGGGAGAATTCAATTGCATCTGGAGAAAGATTTTTTTTTTAAAGTGTGATTTAATTTTATGTGGCAAATGAAGACTATGTTTTGAAAATTTGGTCTTTAGTTTATTTTGATCACATGAATTAATCCTATAAACATCAATGTGTTTTTAGAGGAAGTAGAATGAGCTGGTTCATTTCATACAGCTATAAATCTTGTCCCAAATTATTTTTATAAACCAAGAGATAGGGCTGTATAATAGTAAGGGCTTTGACTTTGGTGTGTAGAGCCCTGTGACTGCACTTTTGCATCCATTTTCATCAGATGAAGTCTTCAGACAAGTGCCTTATTCTATTTTGTCCTCATTTTCCCAGTTAATAGTGTTATAGAGGAAACTCTCTGATTCAGTGCAAAATTAGGGCTCGTTGTTGATTAATGGCAATAATAATTTAAGGAACCATGAAATGACATCTGTATCATACAAAATTTTATTATTGCCTAAATGTCTAAAAGTACATTCGTTCAACAATCTTCTGACATCAGGCCAATGCCAGTGTTAATTTTTCTAAAATGGAAATAATAAGATCATTGTAAAAGAAACTCAATATAGTAACCTTTAAGTTTTTTGCAATGTCTCCATTTTTGTATTTTATCTGATCTACACCTAATTTAATAGCAATTATTTTAGCAACTAGTTTTTCTTCAAGTATTTTCTAGAAATAATAGACTTCTTTTTGCTCTTATATATTATTATTTAACCAGGTTGCATAATGGTAATAACGAGTACAATGGCAATAAAGGAATATGGAGAAAAGCGGCTGATTCTTGCTAAGCGAAACTTAGTACCCCTGGGAGCAGAAGGCAACCTCCCCAGAATACTATTGCCGTCCAGCTGAAAATCTGAGCTGCACAGGTGGAGTTCAAATTTTCTAGAAGCCACATTAAAGCCGAAAGACAAAACGATGAAGCCAATCTTTCAACAAAAATCATTTTTAACAGTAAATATAAATATTTGTATATTTATATTCTTTCTTCATATGAAGACTTCTAGACCTAGTAGGTATTTTATACTCATAGCACTTCTCAATTCAGACTGGCACAAGGCAAGTGTTCAGTAGTCACATGTGTCCAGTGTCTTCTGCATTGAAGACATTTTGCACAAGTGACCAATGTGTTGTGAGATTTAGTCCATGCTTGTGCCAGGGTAATGAACGTCTCTGGTTCATCCAGTGAGGTGGTTAGAGGAAGATCTGTTAAAGCAGGCTACACCAGACCTACTTCACAGGCTGGTAATAAAGATCGAGAAGGTACTATAAACAATCAGTGCACTATGGGCATTCCACATGACATGGTATTAATCCTCACTAAAGCACCTGGAAGCAGATATTAGTCACATCTAGAAAACTAAGACTTGGAGGGATTGAAAGATGTGTCCTAAATCACAAGGTTAGTGAATACTAGAGCCATTCAACAACCAAGTTTTTCTAGCTCTAAAAGCATTGTTCTGAAAAATAAAAGACTAATATTATTTATTGTACTCATAATCAATGGCAAAAATTATAATTACATAATTGGGGATATGAATCAGTGGTAGAGCACTTGCCTGGTAGGTGTGAGGTCCTGGGTTGATTCGCAGTACTGTGCATGCACACACACACACACACACACACGCACGCACACAGACACACAAACAATTATGTATGCCTGACCTGCGGCCAAATAGTTCTCTAACCTTCCTATACTATCCTTGATGGATCTCAATCATTTGCCATCACCACTGCACAGTGACCAATTGTAAATTGTCCTTATTCAAATGCTTTTCTGCCTCCAGTTTTGGAATCTTTGCTAGTCGTGTTCCCTGGTTCTCGGTTTGAAATACTCTGAGCATTCCCCTCTCTGCCTGCATCTGACAGATTCAGGCTTAATTCTTTCTCCTTTCTAAGGTCTCCTGGACTCAGCTTACAACAACCTCTCTAGGTATTCTTATTAGGAATAGGACTATTTAATTTCTTTCCTTGAGAATATTTGTTGGCTTCCTTAGCACTCTGTTAATCTTGATGCTTTAAATGCATATAGCATTATCAGTTTCCATGTTGCTGCTCTGACAAATTACCATAAAGTTAATAACTTTTACCTACAGAAATGTATTCTTTTATACCTCTGAAAGCCAGAAATCTACATGGAATTCAGTGGGGCCAAACCAAGTTATCTGCAAGACTGCTCTCCCTCAGGAGGCTCTGGGGAGATGCTATTTTCTTTTTTTTTTTAAATTTTTAAAAAATTTGATCTAATTTGTTGTACATGATAGTAGAATGCATTTATGCATTTTGATAGATCATACATAAATGGAGTGTGAGCTCTCATTTTTCTGACTATACATATTGCAGTATCACATTGGTCATGCAGTCATACATGTACATGAGGTGATAATGTCTGTTTCACTCTACTATCATTCCTTCTCCCATACCCCTTTCCCTTCCTTCACTCCCCTCCACCTAATCTAAAGGAACTCTATTCTTCCATATCCCCACCCCTGCTTATTGTGAAGTTATTTTCTTACTTTTGGGCGTCTGGTCATTTCTGTCCTTCCTTGGTTTGTAGCCACATTGCTCTAATCTCTGTTTCCCTTGTCACAGCACCTTCTCTTTGTTCTGCAGTCACTGTTTTCCTCCCTCTTTAAAGGACATGTGATTACATTCATGCCTAACAAGATAACTCAGGATAATATTGCCATTTTAAGTTCCTTCACTTAATCATATCTGCAAAGTTTTTCTTGCCATATAAAGTACCATTAACATGTTCCAGAGATTAGGATTTGGGAATATTGAGGGTCCATTTCTCAGGGGACAATAATGAATGTGTCTTTGCATCCCATTGGCACCGAGGATAGTGTTATGCTTAAAATAAAAGCTCAGTATGTACTTGGTGTTTGCCAATTTTACTATGGGGCTTTGGTGATAAGGTTTCTATGTAATAAGGAACATATGTAGAATAGTTTCATGTGTAAGTGAAGGTAGGGCTGGTGAATAAAAATGTAAAATGACTGATATTTACTTCTAATCCCAATGATTTCTGAGAATAAATTAACTTCGAATATTAAATATGAAGATAAACCAAACTCTTGGTTTATCTTCAGCACTCTGTGCTGCCCAGCCCCAGGGGAAGCACACATGCTTTATTCCTTCCAGGTATTTCCTGGAGCCCACATTTCATACCTCATAGTCACAATGAGAGCGGTGCTTCCTGGACTTGCACAAGGAAATGATACTGTCATAGGGCAATGTAATGAGTGTGGCAGTTTTCCATGTATTACTACTACTTAACATGAATCTAGTAATATACTTAAGGGTAAATCACTCTGAAAACTAATTTGAATTTTTTTTTTTCTGTTTTCTTTTGTACTAGCTCTGTCTCACAGGCCTCCATATGGGACACATTTTAAAAGAAAATATTTCTGTGATGGATGGGACCCCAGTGTTTGTGATTTGTATAGATTTGTGGTTTGGGGTTATGATTTCAAGAGACAACTGAGATTGAGATTCTGGCAACTGTGATCCTGAAGAGTTCTATCTGATTCAATACCCCCACTATGACTACCGGAAGCCTTCTTTGCCATCTTCAGATCTGGTCACCAGTGAGTCAGCAGTCTCGCTTGGACTCCCACTAGGGACACTTTCACTGTGGCACCTGTACATCTGCTTGTCTGTTCCTTCCAGGACTGTAAGCTACTAGGCATAGGGTTCATCTGGTTCACCCCTTACTCATACCTGAGTCAGGCACTGTTTTTATGACAATATAATCTAATACAAACAACAGTTCTAGGCAAAGCCACTGTTGACCTATTGTGTTTATTGCATTCTAAACACTATGTGTGCTAACCCACTTAATCCTACCCCAAGGGTAGGTACTATATCTTTCTTTCACAGATGAGGAAACTGAGGCACATGGAAGTTAAGTGAGTCCCAGAATGTCACATAGCAGAGCTTGAATTTGAACCATGGTGATCCCAATTTAGGACTCATGATCTTTTTTTGCCATTGTTGTTCTAAATAGTTATACATGACAGTAAAGTGCATTTTGATACATCATATATAAATGAAGTATAACTTCTCATTCTTC
Source organism: Sciurus vulgaris (assembly GCF_902686455.1). NCBI lineage: Eukaryota > Metazoa > Chordata > Mammalia > Rodentia > Sciuridae > Sciurus > Sciurus vulgaris. The sequence goes on along the minus strand of NC_136473.1, from coordinate 84,809,825 downwards.
TGGTTATACATTGTTATGATTTAGATTTGGTGTTCCCCAAAAGCTCACGTGTGAGACAATGCAGAAGGTTTGGAGGAGAAATGATTAGGTTATAGCTTTAACACATTCGATGAATTAATCCCTGGTGGGATTAATTGAGTGGTAACTGGAGGGAAGAGGGGTGTGGCTGGAGGAAGTAGTTCATTGGGGGTGTGGTCATGGGGTATATTTTTATATCTGGAGAGTGGAGTCTCTCTCTGCTTCCTGATCACCACGTGAGCTGCTTCCCTCTGCCACTCTCTTCTGCCACGATGTTCTGCCTCACCTTGAGCTCCAAGGAATGGAGCTGACCTTCTATGGACTAAGACCTCTAAAACTATGAGCTCTCAAATAAACTTTTCCTCCTCTAAAATTGTTTGAGTGGGTCTTTTAGTCACAGCAACAAAAAAGCCGACTAAAACATACGATGTAAAATCACATAGGTCGTGTAATCATATATGCATTTAGGGAAATAATGTCTGATTCATTCTACTCTCCTTCCTACCCCAGTACCCACTTCCCTCCCTTTATTCCCCCCTAATTCAAAGAACCTCTATTGTTCCCTGTCCCACCTCCTTATTGTGAATTAGCATCCACATATCCAAGAGTACATTTGGCTGTTGGTTCTTTGGGATTGGCTTATTTTGCTTAGCACGATATTCTCCAGCTCCATCCATTTACTGACAAATGCCATAATTCCATTCTTCTTTAAGGCTGAGGACTCATGATCTTAAACTTTACATTATAGTGCTTCTTGGTTAGTGATTATAAGCATGTTGTGATGTAGGTGTGGACCTTACATTGAGGAGTGGATGAGACTAGTTTTAAGAAAATGGGAGGGTATTGAGGAAGTGAAACATGGGTCAACACGTTGTAAACAGCAGATTTAATATATCACTATAATTATATAAATAGAAAGAAATAATAGAGGACACTCAGTGAAACCTATCCAAGTTCTGAGAGACTCAGGATGGACTGTGTGTATACATACATAAAAACAGTGAACAGATCTAATGAAGACATAAATATGAAGAAGCAATAGATTATAGCCTGGCCAACCATGAAGAAAGAGAGAGGGAGAGAGAGAACACCAATGAGAGGGAGAGCAGTGGATCTCTAGGCAGACAGTGAGACAGTGATGGCCTGTGCAATCTATAGACAAGAGAGTATCTAGATGGTTAAGAAAATGGAGCAAACTGTCAGTGCTAGAGATGAGCAATTATGAGGGTGAAATAAAGGTGAAGATTAGTATGTTTGAAGTTTTTAACTCCAAAGCATAGAATAATCATAAACATAACCATGGTTCACAAATAACTCAGTGTATAAAGAAGTAAACAGACAGTACATGGCATGCTTTGTTGTATGTTGTTGATATTTTGGGATTTTTTTTTTTCCAGATCTTTCTGGATGTGTGAACAATTGATTATATGAGGTTCTTACCTAGAGCATCCAGAGAAAACTAGTTTTCAAAGACCTGGGACCATCCTTGTGAAACTACTCTATGCTATGACCCTTTGGCTACTCAGGCAGCCGTCTGGGGACTTGGAGTAACTCAGGTCTGTCATTATGATAATGGATTATCAGTGGACTTAGAAACGCACACCTCCTTCTTAACAGAAATTCCTGACTGGTAGAAGCCTGAGTGATAGCTTACTGTTTTGTTTCTCATTTCCTTATTTAATAAAAATTTATTTTTAATGTCCATTATCCAGTACTGTCTTAGAATCAAGAACAATTTTTGGAATCAACTTCTAAAGGTAATGCACAATAAATGAATAAACAAATAAATAAATATAGTAGGATACACTCAGGAGCCTATTTTCATTTGATTTTAGCCACAGTGGTAGCTGATTTCATTGAGTTCTCGGGGGATGGTGGATGGGGAGCACATGAAAGCTGACTTTTCAAGTTTTCCTTAAATATCCTCGGTGATGTGGTGAAATTGCTTCAGAGGAGGATGGCTTCCTGCAGAAACTGCATGCACACAGGAGGTAAAAGGGGATGAAATCAAAGTGAGGAGGAGGGGAAACATTATAATAAAAGACCCTTATGTTAAGGAATGTCATTTGGGGTTAGAGAATGGAATGTAAAAGGAAAGGAGATGAAATGGAGAAATATTGAAGACCATATAAAACAAAAGGCACTTGAAGAGAGATGGGCATCTTGAAGAACTGAAGACTGTTAGCCTAACAAGAAGGCTTTCTATTGGATCTATTTGCTCATTTAGAGCAGATGAGATAGTAAAATAAAGAATTTATGCCACGGTGTTTACAGCATCCGGACTTTTGCATTAGCTTTGAATCTATCTACCCAATATGTAGAAAAGGCTCAGACTTACACTATGATTTAAAAAATCTAATGTGAACCCAGCATTAAGTTCAAATCTTCGGATTGACTTTCTGAGAGATCATAATTCAGAATCACATTGTATTTCTCCCATTTCAATTCATTCTTCTTTGGAAAATGGGACATGAGTGGATGGCAAGAATTCAAATTGAGTTTGAGAAAAATAGGGGAAAATTTGTAAATACTTTGCAAATGGAAATTGGAAAAAGCCTCCAACTTCAATTCTACAATGGCCCTATAAGAATGTGGAAATGTTTAAGGTAAAGGAAAAAATTCAAATTGTATATGTATTATAATTACAACTCAGCAAACAAAAAGGAAATAATTGATATGATAGGGACAAGACAATTTTTTCCTATGTGCTATTTATATACATTTTAAAGGTTAATAAACAAAATTGATAGATACCCAGTTGTTTCTTCCTCCTTTACTTGGTCTTCACTTTAATGATGGTTTTAAAACATTGAGTTGAGAGGTTTCCTGTACTCATCTTGTGTCAGAGGAAGCCTCTGCCTTGATACAGAAAATATAAGTTTCTTTAGAGAAGCAGGTAGGGGCAAAATTTATACATTACTGTAATTTTGCTCCATTTATGTGTACCCATTTCTATTACTGACCCCTTTATCCCAATTTTGGTGCACAATTACAGCTCAGATCAAAACACAGGAGATCCCTGGAGAAAGACATTTTGAGTAGCTTCATTAAAATGTGTCCCCAAGTTATCATCCCTTTCAAAGAGTTCTTTTAAGAATCCCTTAAAGGTGTGTAAATAGGTCTGAGAGTGGCGTATTAATCAGCTTTTTGCCATTGTGACCAAAATACCTGACATTAACAACTTAAAAGAGGAAAAGTTTATTTCGACTCACTGTTTCAGAGGATCCATGGTGGGCAGATTCCATTGATTTGCAGCTGAGGTGAAGCAGAACATCATGACTGAAGGGCAAGGCAGAGGAAAAAAGGAAAAGCTGCTAAGCTCAGAGAAGCTGGGAAGGAGAGAGAGTGGGGGGCGGAGAAAGAGGGGCTTTAGGGAGGTCTAGGAACAGAAGACAAGAAATACCCTTCTAGTACACACCCCCAGTGATCTCCTTCCTCCAACCAGGTCCCACTGCCTTCAGTTTCCACTACTTCTCAATATTCCATTCAGCTATGATATGTTCAGACCCTCACTTTCCACCCTAAAACCCTGCCTCTGAACATTGCTGCATTGGAAAGCAAGCCTTCAACACATAAGCCTGTGGGGGACATTCCAGGTTCAAACACTAGCAAGTGGTGATGTAGCAAATCACTGCGCCTTGGTGTGGATGGATTCTTTGAAGGATCTGACATTAACAGATCTGCCCCTTGGAATTTTAGCTCTTGATCTTTTGCCCAGGCCACTACAGCCTCTGCCCCCAAATGATCTTCTGCCTCCAGCTTTTCCACTTTCTGAGACCTCTTCTATTCAGTTTCTAGTTCTTTTCCTAAAACTGAGATTAAATGTATCATTCTCATACAAAACCCATTGCCTGGGGCAATTTTTCTTTCAAATTGAGGCCACAATCAATGTGGTAGATCAAAATCAACCTTAAAAAATGAATTAGAACAGAATTAAATAAAATATCTGTGGGCTGCAAATCAAAAGGGTAAACTTTCTATATGAAACTTATAAATTATATTATTGTGTACTGGGTTACATATAGTAAGCACTTGATTTTACACATTGTTATTGAAATATTGAAAACTATCTGGCTTAAAGTTGCAGTGTGGTTTATAGGGCTTTTCACAGTTGGCTTCTTCTCTGCCTTCTGAATCTTTCTTCTTTGCTTCTCATTCCTTAAATGTAATTTCACTAGCTTTGTCCCAACATGACTCTCTCAACCTAGTCAATGCCTTCATGCCTTTGTTCATACCTCCACCAATTTCTTTGCTTGATAAAACTTCAAGGCCCAACTCAAATATAGTCTCCTCTGTGCTCCTCCTGGGTGGAACTCAGTGCTTCTGGTTGTGTTCTGGATTTATCTCTCTGGGAGTGTCCCTCATATCCTGTTATATTTAGTTCTTCACCTCTTTGCAATTAGAAAATCCTCAGAGAACTGCCTAATGAAACGTGGATGGGAATAAAAACAAAATCACTTTTTTAAAGTATAGAAAAGATTTTTTGTCCTCAGAATTATGGGATTTTGAGAAAATCTTGAAAGAAGGAACATGAGTAGTTTGGGAGAGAGCTTAAACTCTGTTAATAATGGCTGGGAATTTTATGAAGAAGAAGGATGTAAGATACGATAATCATAGATTTTCGACCGTCAGATTTAAAAACTTACGGGAACTAACAAATATCTGCGGAATACTTTATTACTTTTCAATATTTTTGCTGAGCAGCAATAACAATGTTGGTTCAATAATTTGATAATAATTATTACCAATAATTATAATCTGATGAATTAGAGATTATGCAATGACTCTTCATATCTCAGATGATTTGTCAATTTCTTCCTCAGTGATTTTTCTATCTCTTAGATGTTTTACTTCAAGTTACAAGTGCATTTTACTTACTTTTCCAAGTTTCATTATCTTGGGTTTAAAACATTCATTTTTATTTCAAAAAAACAAAGAATTTTCTGAATTTCACAGTTAATTTCTCATGAGACAGGATTCTGTTAATGTCGGTTAACCATTATCATTTGCTATACCTGATGTACTTACTCTGATTCAGACCTTTATTCACTAATATTTATATTTATATTCATTAAAATATTTCACTTGAGATTTTTGTGTTTAGGGGTTTTCACTTTTGTCCTTTTGTTGTTCCTGTTACTCCTTGCATATTGATAATCATCAGGTCTGTGGTTTATCTCATGTGAGTTGAGTAGAGCTGAACTAGATTAAGTCCAGAGAAAATTAGAGTAAATAAAGACAAAATCCTTGCATTAAAATTTAATTTTAATAAAAGCATGACATAAATTAGAATACAAGTATTGCATGTTGCCTTCAGTTCAAACCACATTAAGGAACAAAACCAACTTTGGATTTTTGGTGGGGAAAACAGATTTCTTCTCTCTTGACATAAGCATGTGCAAAATATGGCTGTACTTTTGTCTTTAATTTCCTTTGCATTTTTTCATTCACCATCAGTTCCTTCTTCCCCTCATTTGTAGATTGGATTCTTAAATTTTACCCATTTCTTTCTCCTCCTTTTTGTTTATCACCAATTTTCTCTCTTTCTTCCCTTTTCTGTTTCTTCTGCTTTCCTTTTTTTTCTTCTCTCTCTTTCCACCTTACAATGTTGTTTAAGCATGCTGTAAACTTATTCATTTCCCCAAAGGCAAAAACAGCTATCTGAGCAACACTTTGTCAGCATAATACATTTACAGAATGCATATTTATGAACCTTTGAGCTTTTATTGTTCCAGAGGGCAAATAAAAAACATGAAAAGTAGCAATATAGTGTTTCAAAGGTCCCTCAAGGAAAACAAAAGTAGCTGGAAATAAATTTGGAAAAAGGTTCTTCTGTAAAAACAGAACCTTGAATTTGCACATACAAAAGGTTGAATAGTAGAAACCATTTTTGCTCTTCCTCCTAAACTAAGGCTTAGGAAATTTTAAACTTTTTAATAGGTCTAGCCTCTTAAAGTCTGGAAAATAATAATTTTAAAAGAGGATTGCACATAAATGTTTATAATCCACAGAATCTTAAAACAGCATGTTGCATTTGGCTGTAATAAAAAAGGGGGAAGGAGGGAGACTTAAATTGAAAAGCCCATCTTACTTTCAAATTACAAGTTTGGCTTCCAGCATGGAGTCCTATGCTAAATTAGCCAAATTAAAGAGCTTGTGAGTAGGAATGAAAATCTTATAAAATGTCTTTTTGTAGTCTAATTTTAATTGATCTTAACAAAATAATTAAATTCTCATTGTATTCCTCAGCTCTCTGAAATGAATAGATTATTAATATTTAATGCATGATAGGGAAGTGGTCACATCTCCTACTGAGTATGTCCAAAATTGGCTAAACTGGAGCATATGAGAATTCTAGAGGCTAGAATTTTGGAGAATCCTAAGTGGAGGGCTATGAACCCCAAATCTTCACTTAAATATCAAGAACCAGGGTGTGGTGTTTCCAGGCTCATCTCTGTTCTTCCAAATATGTCATTTAATGACTGTTGGTTTCAAGCTCTTGATGAAACAGCAGATCCCCAACATCTGGACCCTGTAGTTTGAGCAGTTCAGAATGGGAGAGTCTCTATAACAATCATCCTGAAGTTAATCTTTACTTGCCAGGCAAATAGGTCTTGGTAATGGGCTGTCTCTAAATCAGATGCTATACTCCAAACAGAAAATAAGCTGCAACTAGATTCTTCATTCTATTTGTGGTGAGAAACACTACTGACATCTTGGACTGGAAACATTATAATAGGTTTCATTGAAGGAATATGTGTTAGAGGCAATACATCACTAATGACTATGCATTTTGTCATGGATATTTAATTTAAATACATAACAACACGCAGAAAGTTCTTTTTAGAGGACAGAAGGAAAGCCCTAGTTCTTGGTTTATTCTATACTTGTCTTCAGCAATAAGTTTTCTTGGTTCTACTTCCTTGCAATCAAGTCGTTGCCTTCCATTCAGAGAAAGAAAATAAACAAAACAAAAGCAAAACCCACAGGTCCTGAGAATGTGTGTGAAAGTCTTAATTACAGATTAGCCAAGCAGTCAAGGTAAGGTTGAGCTCTTTATTAAGTCTTAAGTTTTCCAAGAGAAGTTCCATTCTTTATCTCCTACTTTATCAATAAGAAAATTAACTTTGGGCAATGACTCAAGAGGTTTCCCTTAAAAACAATTGGGACAATAATGACTAGCATGGAGAACGTGGTAACAAATCCATTTCATTTATCACCACATGTATAATGTTCACTAATGTGTTCAGGAAGTAGTTGGCAATGGATATGGCTTTCTTGATTAGTATAAATGGAAGTCTTATCTCACAAATTGCTCTCCTTGTTACCTGCTGAATGCCTGTATTGCACATGCTGTTTGTTCTGCTGGTGTGCTTGCTAATCAACTGTCTCTGTATTTCATTGAGCAGAAATAAGAAATTAGTTTTTTATACTTTTGTCATTAAAGCATGTTGCATTTTCTTTTCCTTTTCTCTGTTTTATCGGCTTCTTCTGTCCCAGCTGCACCGATTATGGTCCAGTGTGGGAACTAGCAGCTGCCTGTAGAAAAACTCACATTAGGAAAATATTTTGAAGAGCAGTAATTAAATAATATTATTATCACTAAGAACTGTTGAATATAGTCTGCCTGTAGTGTTACTCATTGTAAAGAGACAATAGAACTGATAGTAAGGCAGAAAGAAACTATGACCTTAAGAAATAGTAACTTAGGGGTCACTGTTCTATTTCAGTGTCTCCTCATCTCCACTTGTAAAATACGTCTCCAAAGAATAGCATAGGAAGTCCTGCATATCTCTAGCTTTACATTGTGTATTTTCTACACATGCTACCTTCCCTATTCATGCTAAACTATTCTCATTTTTCTGAGCACTAAAATTGTTTCTTGCCTCCATGACTTTGAGTGTGTTCTATTCACCCAGTAAACTCCCCTCCTCTCTCAAGACTAGCTGCTGTTCTCTTTAGGAGTCTAATCTATCACTATGCCCCTGCAGAGGCTGAGCTAACAGCCCTCTTTATCTCTGTCACATCACTCCTTAAACTTTTGTTGCAATTACAGAATTGTGAGATTTTTGAAGGAAATAACTATGCATTGTTCACTTTTATATCACTGGGGTCTAGTACATTATCTGTCATACAAGGTGATCAAACTGTGTGTTGAATAAATGGATTAATGGTGGAAGGATAGATTTAATGAATGATGAAGAATCCATTGGGATGCTGTCACCGGGGCTAGAGATTATAATAATCAAAGATGACAAATACATAAGGCCAGGGAAGTTAGAGATGGTTAGGAAGGCACATCTTAGATCTATCACATTCCCCATGTGTGTATTTCACTTTTTCCAGGTCTCACAAATATTACTACCATCTCTTTGTTTGAAATCTCTTTTACTCATAAATGTTGCTGGACTGAGTTTAAGATCATCAGATGATTGACAATTCAGAGAGTATTCATCATTGCTGATATTATTGTTTTCCAGAGATATCAAAGTATTTTCAACTCAGAGACACTCTACTACTGAGCTCCATCCCCAGCCCTATTTTGTATTTTATTTAGAAACAGGGTCTCACTGAGTTGTTTAGCACCTCACTGTTACTGAGACTGGCTTTGAACTCAAGATCTTCCTGTCTCAACCTCCTGAGTCGCTGGGATTATAGGCATGTACCACCACCATGCTTGGCATAAAGTATCTTGTATAAAGCATCCTGTGATAAATTAAAGATGTTCAAGAATTCCTTCTCACCAATGAAGTCTGTTTCTCATCCTCTTGAATCAGGGTTGGGTTAGTTAATTGCTTTAACACAGAATGTAGTGATAGTGAGCATGTGTCAAGGCCTTCCAAGGCCTGGCAGCTCCCAGTATCTTCTCCGGGAATCCTAAGCAACTTTGGTAAAAAGTTCTTATTACTCTTCTTGAGAGATCATACCCACAGAGAAAGAGACAGCCAGCACCTATCCAGCTATTCTTGCCCTTCTTTCCAAGGTGACAGACAAGTAAATGTAAACAACTTGGATTTCCATTCATAGTCAATGACCCCAATGATTGCAGCAAAATGAGTGACATCAAGTGAGATCAGAAGAAGAACCATAAAGCTGAGCACAGCCCAGATCATAGAATTATGATTCAACAAATTATTGTGGTACTAAACCACTGAGTTTCCAGGTAGTTTATTATGTAGCAACAGACAACAGGAATAAACACAAAGAGTCCATTGGTGATTATTTATGTTAGCATTACAATGACGTCCTAAATGATGTATTCCTCAGCAGTATTTTGGCTACCACTTACTACATGTAAAATATCCATTATAATTAAAAATCAGTGTTGTAGCCATATTTCACAGTTTGCTCTTACAAGCCTTTGGATGTGTTCTTTCTTTTCCCACTGCTCTGCTTAGTGGCTATCTTTTAAGCTTGTGTCAATGCTTCAAGAATAATGCTCTTCTGAAATTTATAACTTAGCCATAAGACTTTGACCTAGGCCACACCGTGGTATCTAAAGTATCAGAAGAGGGACATTTTTATGTTTATCTTGTAATAGGATCAGAGGAGTGTATACAAACCCTATATCTTTTTCAATGTGCACTTTCCCAGTAGAGCAGCTTTCAGTGTCTGAGGGCATGTGAAAACATCTGACTTTTATAGAATCAGGGATCAATTTGTCACTCGACTTTTCCACCGTAGTTCAGGTTATTCTATCAGGTATGCTGAGTTGAAAATTTTGCAGAAGTGAGTGTGTGATGTCTTCTAAGGAGCTAGCTTGAAAATGACTTCTTAACTCTTGGCTCATGTGTTACTCAGCTTTTGTTACTGGAACAAAAGACCAGACGAGAACAACCTAGAGGAGAAAAAGTTTATTTTGGTTCATGGTTTCAAGTTTCAGTCTATGGTGGGCCAACTACATCGAGGTAAGGAAGAAATATCATGGCAGAAGGGTGTAGTGGAGGAAAGCTGCTCTGATCACACATCCAGGAAGCAAAAAGAGTCAGTGAGGAGTCAGGGCAAAATATAACCCCCAAAGCCATGCCCCAGTTACCTACTTTTTCCAGTCATGCCCCACCTGCCTCTAGTTACCACCAAACCATCCATTTAAATTAGTGTTCCACCGAAAGGATGAACCTATTCATTAGGTTTCAGTTCTCATGATCTAATCATGTCACCTATGAATGTTCCCACATCGCCTAACGCATGAGCTTTGCAGGGGATAGTCATATCCAAACTATAACAGCCCACATCCATACCAGGGGAATTCAGAGGTTCTGGTTGATGAACAAAGAGATTTTCCTGGCAAAGATTTCTTGTCCCTCCTTTGTCCAGAGGAACCATGGCTATGAGGTCTTCAGACAAAGGAAAGGTAGGAAATCTTTGCCTTTGTATACCAATTTTAGTGAGGAACTTCAATGGGACAATGGTGGAGTATGTGGGGTGTTTCCCTGAAGTCCTGGAGGCACAGTGACTTGACTCTATAACCACAGGGGTGCCTCTGAGAGTATACCACGGCATCTTCCAACAGTGAGTTAAGTTAGAGAATAACAGGACAGCCTAATTATCACACTTTTTAAAAAAACAATATTGTTTTTTTAGTTGATACAGAATAACTTTACATATTCATGGGGTACCATGTAAGATCTCCACACATGTGCCTGATGTGTGAATATCCAATCAGGATAAGGTGCATATATGTCAAGTCAAACATTGATCATTTCTTTGTGTTGGGAATAACCAAAATCATTTCTTCTAGCTATTTTATACTGTACAGAAAATTATTTTTAACAACAATCAACCTACGTTGCTATAGAACACTAGAACTCATTCATTCAATCTTAACAATTTTATGCTGCTTAACCAAACTGTCCTATTTGAAGGGGGTCCTGCTCAGTAGGGAAGATTTGCAGGCCAGGGTACCCCAGAAATAAGGGACATGGGGTTTCAGCAAGGAATGAAGCAGTGTCGGGGGAGCCAGTCCAAAGAGTCCCTCTGTGTTCTGATTACATCAGGGCCTTGAGTCCCAGGAAGCCAGGGGAAGTACAAGAACCTGGGAGAGAAATTCATCATTGATAACTGTAGCCAGAAAGCACGAAAGCTGCTTTTAACAGTCCCAGGCAGGCTAGAACTTTCTTCACTCCTTCTTCCTCTGCCCCTGGCTAGGTCAGACGCGGCTGCCAGGGGGGGCGCAGGAAGAAGAAGGAAAGAATCGCTTCTTCTTCCCCCATAGAAACAGCCAGTCACAGCAGCCCCCACTGGAAAGAGGGAAGTTTTCACTTGGATCAAGAATGAAGTTTTTTTTATATGAGAGTGCAAATACTTTTGCCTGATTTGAGATTGTGCTTTTTAACTTATAAACATTGTAGCATGATCTTTAACTCAAGACAGACTAGAAGTCATGGGAGAAGAGAAGAGGAAGAACTACGTCCTGAATAAATTTTAAAGGAGCAGGAGACAAAAAAGAATGTGTTGTGTCCACATTCCATATAATTAGATGTGTGTAATTCCATATATTGGTTACATCATTCAATGGAGTCTTTTAAGAACTGATAGCTTAAAATATTTGTAATACTACTAAAATTTGTTCTTATATCCTTTCATAGCAATACAACATGTATTTTCCATACCTTTACTTTTCAAGAAATATGGTAAATTCTGAATGAGGCACTTTAGAATAATTTGAATAATAAGAATTTTTAAAGCCCAAACTATTGTTTATTAATATTAAATAATATGCTGTCTTTTTTTTCCTGGAATATCCTTGATCAAAATCTAGTATGATCTCACATCTAGACTTCTTAATTGGTATGATTTTTTTTTTTTTTTTTTTTTTTTTTTTTTTTTGTACCAGGGATTGAACTCAAGGGCACTCAACCACTGATCCATATCCCCAGTCCTATTTTGTATTTTATTTAGAGACAGGGTCTCACTGAGTTGCTTAGCACCTTGCTTTTGCTGAGGCTGGCTTTGAACTTGTGATCCTCCTGCCTCAGCCTCCTGAGCTGTTGGGATTACAGTTGTGCACCACTATGGCTGGCAATTGGGGTGATTTATTGGTACATTATAGACAGTGATGAACTCTGCTTTTATGCATGTTGTGACATACAGTGGTAAATAGTATGTTGACTACACAGATAGGAAGCTTGTAACCTTTTCAAAATGTTTAGTAGGGGTTGTTCACAAATTTTTGTAATTCAATGTATCTATTACAGTAAAACATCATGAATATACACATTTTCTATACACATATGAAATAATTCAATTGACAAAGATAAAGTGTCTAATATAATTAGTTTATTTTTATCTGAAATAATATTCCTTATTAATAATTTTTCTCCAAGAGTTTCTACATTTTTGCCCAAATCATTTTATTTTTACTTACAAAAAGTAGACAAGGGCTACAGCATGGCTCACTGACTTGCCCGAGGTTAGATACCCAATCAATGAAAAGAAACCCAAAAAATGCTACCTGAAAATCTCAAACCACTGGACTAAACATAAAATCTGGTTAAGACATAGGGAATCAACACAGCTTCAGTGGAAAATGGGAAGGAGGGATGTACCCAAGGGGTGAAGTGTTAGGCCTTTTCTAGTTCTCGTTTTGCAGCTTATTTGAGTTTTTATGGATCTTTAAGAATAGATATATCTGATATGTATCTAATAAATTAATTCCTGGATGCACATTTTGGCATGCATACCATGCCTTGCTTACACTGTCTATAATAGAGGGTACAGAACTTATCCTCAACTTTGCCAACAGAAGTAAAAGGAATAAAACACTTTCTCGGAAGTAAAACACAGAGATTGACATCACAAAGAGGAGATTTTTAAAGTAAATGGAAAAAAATATGCAGAAAAATGAAAGTAATGAGAAAAGTAGTTCTCAGAGAATAGCTTTTGAAACGCCATCCACAAGATGAAACAAACCCTCAGGACCTCATCCTAATGTTTTAATCATCTATGACTGAGTAAAAAATTGCACTAAAATTTGGTTATTTAAAATGTTTATGACTTCAGGATTTCTGCCAGTCAAGAATTCACGAGGAGTTTAGCTGAGTTCTTGCTTTCAGACTTTCACAAAGTTGTAATTCAAGGGTTGGCCTGGGTTATGGTCTCATTTGAAGACTTGACTGAGGAAGGATCTGCTTCCAAATGCATTTATGCTGTTGCTAGTAAGATTCAATTCCTAAGCACGCTGTTGAATTGAGGGCTTCAGTTTCTCACTGAGTATTGGACAGAAGCCTTGCAGTTTTTGTCCATGTAGGTGTCTCCAGAAGGAACTCATAACATGACATCTGGCTTCCATCAGTCATCTGAGAGTGTAAGAGAGGGTGAGTAGGGGAGAATAAATAAGACAGAGCTGGGGTCTTTTTGTGTCCTTTTCAGTAATAACATTCATCATGTATGCACTATTTTATTAGATGCCAGTTACCAAGTCTAACCCACACTCATGGGGAGATTACTCAAGGGCATGAACATCGGTAGGCAAGGACCATAGGGGTCTGTGTACCACACTTAAGCCTGCAAGTTGATGAATTATGTGATTTGGGCAAGTCACCTGAAAGAAGAATTTAGATCCCCATCTATGAGATGAGGGAGTTGGACTATACATACCTGTTATAGAAATTTCTACTTCCATTGTTCCTATTAATAATTTTGTTATGACAGGCATGGTGGTGCACACCTGTAATCCCAGCCGCTCAGGAGACTAAGACAGAAGGATCATGAGTTCAAACCCAGTCTCAGCATAAAGTGAGACTCTGTCTCTAAATAAAATACAAAATAGGACTGGGGATGTGGCTCATTGGTTGAGTGCCCTCGAGTTCAATCCCTGGTACCCACCACCCACAAAAATTAGTTTAGTTAAATTAAACTAAATGGCAGGTTGAAACATGGTAGGCACTGTATCAAATCCTGTGAGGATAGTAATTACTCTCGTGCTCAAGTATCTCAGTCACTTAACCCCCACCTCACCTTAATGGGGACACTGATGCGGCCTTTTAAACCTTAGCTAAACACAAGCTCTTGTTCCAGCATCTGCCCTGGTGCATTCTGGTAGAAATACTTTGTTGCAGTGATATAAAACAGATTTTAGAACTAATAGTAGATAAATGCAATAGGGCAAGGTAAGTCAAGTGTATCTTGTTTTCTGGAAAAATAAATTTCTGAAGTGTTGAACAAATAAAATTAATTGCTCAAACTAAAACTTTATTTATGCTGAAAATGCTTTGTTTTACTTTTAACAAAATTTAAGTTATTCTTTTGACAAAAGAGAGTGAATATATATGTGGAATTAATTTTGTACAGAAATACCACTGATGTGTGAGTGAATGGCTTTTAGGGAAATGGGTTGGGAGAGTGTTTAATTCTCTGTATTTTCTTCTAGGAGAGGAATGAAGAACAAGGGACAAATGAAACTGGATGCCCCTGATATACAAGGGAAATTCCTAAGGGCTTTCCTTTTCATAATTTCTATCCTTTTTGTTTATTCTTACACCACATTTATGAGCAGAATCCCAGTCATTTCATCTCCCTAATCTTTTTTTTTTCCCATCCAAACATAAAAGTTTCCACCTCTAAGAATCTTTAGAATATCTCTGCACTGACCTAGCTCTGTTCCTGATCAATTTTCGAGATATACTTTGTCCAGAAGCTGCTGGAGAGCAAAGGGCAGCCAGAGAAGCTGTAGAAGCAGCTACAACTCTGCTGACAAGGAGCCTGGGTAACAATAAAAAAGGTTCACTTAGGATGTGCTGTGTGCCATGCCCTGTGCAAGCACTATCTCATTTATTTTTCATTTACCAGTATCATTCACAATGTATAGATGAGAAAATGCAGACTTGGTGTCTGAGCCAAGTCTAGAAACCAAGATCTGAATCCAAAGCTCTACCGAATACAGGAAGTACAAACTTTCAGGCAAAATACTAAGTGAAAGACATGAGAAAGTTGATGGTAACTCTGCACCTCCATCTCCAGCCTTCTGAAAACTTTCTCATTGTTGTTTAAAAGTTGCCTATATTTCCATTGCTGAAAACCTAAGAACAGAAACATTTACTGAACACCTGCTATGCATTGTTGCATTTTTTTCACCCTTGCTTTTACAATTACTCCTAGAGGTATTCACTCAGTTGTCAGATATATATTAAATCCTGTCAGGGGCAGGCTCTGTGGACGGCATTAAAGATACAGAAGTGAAGGAGACAGACATAGCTCCCACCTGTGGTGCAAACAGGGAAGTAAAAAGGCATTTATAATACCCTGTGATAAATGCTGTAATAGTCAAGGTTCAAGTGCCTACAGATGTAGAAAGAGAAATTCCCAAGTGTTGGCCATTAAAAATTGCATTGTTTTTTCTCATCTGTAAACTTGGCATTTTATGTGGCTCCTTCAAAAATGGGTATATATGTGTTTACAAGTGTAATGTATCAGTCAGAATGAAGGCATAATGCCATCCTTAAAATTGATCCCAGAGCATCAGATGGCACTTGTGGAAGTTGGGTAGCCATTTTGATCACATTACCTGGGTCAGTAGGCTTCCCTTTTTTAAGAGGATGGCGAAGCTCCTACCCACTCTTTGGATGGTTATCAAAGCACATAAATTTACTGTTAATTGGCACAGGGATTTCATCTAGGGAATATAACCTTGAATTGTCTCCGTGCTTCTTTCCCATTCTTAAGAGTTTGGTTGCAAGATCATGAAACTCATTTAAAGGATATTCAATCTATAAATTCTTGGTGGTTGACAATTCATTCTTTAATCAATGCAGTTCAATAGAATGTTACAAGTAGAATAATGAAAATTTGTTTTACTGAATGGCATGTTGGCACCGTAACATTGACTTTCCTAAAGAATACTGCCAAAATAAGACTTTTGTGACCTTGTAGAGATGTTCCCATATCCCATAGTGTCATCTTTATGAGGATCCAGGGAGATAACTTGAAAAATCTATACTTCTGAATAGCAACTTTGCTTTGAATGCCAGAAACTTAGAATCAAATCCACAATATAATTCTTGAAACTGTACAAAACCTTTTAATAGTCACAGCATGTATTATTCTTGGCACTGGTCTCGTTTTCTTTTTCTACCTTCATTTTATTCCAATTCAAAATTTTTCAATTTTTATATTTTTAGCATGATTGCATGTTAAAAGTAAACCATCTCCGATCCTCTTTGGAAAAACATGGAGTCAGTTCATGAGGAGTGTTGGTCAGTGAAACTTTGGGAACAATTCCTAAATTTAATAATATGTATAAAGTGTGTAACGCCTTCAGTTGATTACCAGCATTCCTTATGAGTTTTCATTTTGCTATCCACAATGTCATGATTTTCCATAGTAATAGAAAGGAAGATTGTGCAAAGTTATCCTAAAATATAAGCAGCCCATAAATAACTTTTTATATGAATTTTAACATTCACTGGTGACTATGAGTTCATCGCAGTTCTCATTCAAAATTTTTTAAAACGAACCTTTAAGTCAAAGTACAATCCTGACTTAGGAATATCTGCAGAATTACCCACCCTGTAATTTCTATTACCCTCTGCTCTTCACCTCCCTCTTTTCCTACAAAGAAGGGAAGTAACTCATTCTTTCAATCTGATGTAGGAATGCAGCTTGAACTGAACAGTAGTTCAGTGTCTCTGTCTCTGTCCTTCTGACTCTTGATCCTGCTTAATCTTAATCTCTCTCTTTGTGTTATTGGTGTGGTTTAAATGTTAACTGCTTTAGCAGAGAGAATATTTTGTCTTTAACCTTCTTGCAGTAATTAAAGATAAAAATGAAAGGTACTAACAAAGGACAAGCCTACTTAATTAACCAATGAGAACATGGAAGTATCAAATCCATTTTAAAGGATGTGAGTACAAAAATTATTTTTCCAGTGTTCTCCTATTGTATTTGATCTGTGTGCATGTGTATGTGTATGCACTGTTACATATATTTAGGACAGTTTTCTTCCCATATCATCCAAATATTTTTAGAAATTAAAATGGAATTATAATACATATCCAGGACCACGTGACCAATCACTTGTATATACAGCATGTTTTGCCTCTGTTTTCAAATTGCCTTAATTTATTTACCTTTTTTTCACAGAGTTCATATATTATAAATCACAGAGATGTTTTAGGGCATGACAGATCCTCATTTCTGAACTGAATACTCTCTCATGCATAACTTTCTTTGATCAATAACTCACGCCAAATGAATTTACAGTGATAAGAACATTGAATGTTAAAAAGAAGGGAGATGACAACATATGGACTATTCAACAATTCTTTAGTATGAGAGAAATCTGTTAGCTTGGTGTTTCGGTTTTACTCTTTATGAAAACAAATAGATTACTCAGTGGGACATAGCTAATTGATTTTAAATACTATGACACTTAATCATTCTTATGGTGAGTCATAAAGTTTTGGCCTGATTTTAACAACAATAAATATGAAAAAATCTGAATTGGTTTTTATTTAGTTCTTAGAAATAGATTAAATTGGTATGGATCTATCCTAACTCAAAAGGTGAATTTTTTCTTTAGGTAACATCTTTGGTAAGGTGAGTAAATCTTAATCCACAAAGAAAGCTTTGACTAGATGCAATAAATCCACATTTATAAAAATATAATAGATAATTCAATTCTTGGTGCTTGAAAACATTACATAAATTTAGTTTGAGATTAAGAGAATGACTTGACTACTTTCAAGTTGAATGGAACACACTTCCAGGAGTTAGACCCTCCCTAAAATAAACTTAGTGTTTTGGATTGATCTAATGTTTTTCTGTTTTTGAGGAGAGATTTATTTTTACTTCATCACCAACATAATCCCTTTGATTTATCCATATTAGGTGGGTCTTTTTGCTAATAAAGTTAGTTGATGTAATGTTTACCAAATTCCCATTAGCCGAAACTCTAATTGGCATCTTCTGTATGTTTTCAGTATACTTATATGAGTTTTGGCAGGAATTTTATTGGAATGTCTACAGTTTGGTTATATATTGGCATGGTAAACAGACATTTTCTGTTTTAGGACATGATCCTCATTTAAACTAACTATGCAATTACATAGAGAGTTCTGGAATAATTCCAACTTCTCAGGTAAATAATATGGTATAAATGTTTAATAAGGATGGAAGGGATAATTGCAAATTTATCAGAAAGGCAATTTTTTTTTACAATTAATATATTTGGGCACCTTAGATAAAATAGTTTTGGTAAATAAACTTCAAGAGTTGAAAACGAAGGTAAATCTTAACTTGAATAATACGCATCAACTCAAAGCTGTGCCATTCAGGAAGGTTAATGTTAAGTCTCTTATAAATAAAAGTCCATGGTTTAATCTTCTAAATAGTTATTTTGCTGTAATTCATAAAAGATCCAAAAATATTTTCAATCCTCTATTGTCCTAAATCTAATTTTTCAGTTTTAGTTGCAAATTCTATTTCAGGACAAAATAGTTTAGTATGTGTAATTAAATATGTATACATTTAAATGTATTTAGACCATTTGATAAACATGTGAATTATGATATGTTTAATTCAACATATTTATATGGCTATACAAGCAGGAATTTGTTGTCAGTAATTAATTTATCTCTTGGTGTGTTCTGAATGTTTTTGTTTACATATTTTTATCAAGACCATTTGAGACTATTAGCTAATGCTTAGTTGTTCAGAAATTGATTTTTCAGGTTATGATTTGTTGAGGTCCATAAGCCTAGTTTCTCACCTCATCGATGACTGCTTTTTAGCTATCCATCTATCCATCCATCTATCCATTTGGTCGTCCATTCTATGCTATTTACAATGTACCTACTGTGTACAAGGTACTATATTATCCCACGGATAAACCAGTACTCAAGGTAGGCATGTTTCCTCTCTCATGATTTTTTTTGACACAAATTAAATAAGCAATTAAACACATGTTTATTTAATCATCATTTGATAGATGGTGCAAAGTACTCAAAACATTTAATCTAAATATTTCAGCCAGGAGGAACTGCCAGCTTGGGGGACAAGGAAGCAACCCAGAAGACCAGTTTTGAAATTTAGACTTCAAGGATGCTAGGAGTTGGTCTTGAGAAAGAGGGCAACGGATTGGCAGAAGAGCATTCCTGGAAGAGGAAAGAGTAAGAAATGCAAAGGTCTAGAAATGCAAAGAGGATTTGTGTTTGCTATATAGAAATGCAGGCATGGGGCAGGTGACCAGAGGTGAAGAAGCTTGATAGTGGCCTGGTGCTTACAGCACCTACCAGAAGGACATGGAATGATAATGACATCAACTGTTGGTTTGTTGTATTTCTCAAAGCAGATCCTTCAGAAGGTTTGAGGGAGAGAAAAGGAAGGAAACAGCAGGGATACACATTTTACTAAGTGTTTTCAAAGGGCTCAGAGAAGAATTCTGGAATTTTTGCTTTATCCTCTTGTGGCCATAGAATTTCAGCCCCTCTCCGCCCTCCCCCCCAGCCCCCACTCGCCTGTATTGTGAGAAGGTCTCCTCCTGGGAAAACACAAGGAGGTGACTGAATAGTAAGCTCCAGCTCTACTCCTAGATGATCATCTCCTTTGCCTTCCATTTGCCTTTCATCTCCCCTCAGTGCTGCCTCCTTGTGTTTTAGTACTCAGACATTCGCCGTCACTCACATCCACACTCCGCATCTTGGCCCTGCATTCTCCCGAATTCACTTACTTTCTGTGACCCACTATTTCAAGGTCCTATTTCTAAATGACTTCTAGTTGCTTAAAGAAAAATTATTAACTGTTGTTTGCTTCCAGGACACAGATAGTGGGTGGTGTTTGAATGAATGATGCCTACTCATGGGTATGTCCCCAGATGTTTTTCTTTCAGGACTGTAGCCCAAGTGAGGTGCACTTCATGTTATAGTCAATTTCCAGTGTACTCACCATTACTCAGTTCCAGATTCCTACCCCCATTTTGTAGATTTTCCACAAGTCTCTATGAACATTTAAAATGTACTTACCCTCTTACAAAATCATGCCATTTGTAGGAAATCGCCTTTCAGAAAAACTTCTACATGTTCCCAAGGATATATGTGCTGGAATTTTAGTTGGAATTTTTTTTTTCATAATAGTAAAAATCACAGACAAATTGGATGTCTATCAGTAGTTAATTGGGAGTGGTATTTATCAAATTTTTAGAAGCACATTCCCTTTGACCCAACAATTCTACTTCTAAAAATGTCATCTTATATAAATGCTCAAGCATAGGTACAAACTTTATTTGAAATAGCAAAAGATGTCCTCCATTATCATGTCTGGTGGAGCACTGCACTCTTCAAATTAGCCATGATGATTTGCTACTGAAATTTTAGTTTGTGGCAGGATGTATGCAGTTGGATGGATGAAGCAGTCTCAGTGTGGCTGAGTGATTATTAAACCTCAGGAAATAACAAAATGGTATGTTTTAAAGGGGTTCTTTACATCCAGGGTGTGATGCCCCTTACGGGCATCTCCTGTCTGCCAGGGCTTCAGATCTCCAAGGGACTTCAAACTAATTTCAATTTTATGAACATCTGAATTGAGATGACCTTTTGATGCAATAGCAACATTAAAGAAGATTACAGGACCAAATCTGAAAGCAACTACACTCTCAGGTCCTTATTCTTGAAAATGGCAGAGCTTCTGGAATTCTGCCAGGGAACCCCACCGAAGCAAGAGACATGAATAAATAATAATTTTAGGTGTCTCATCTGCCTTTGTTTGAGTTCTGAGGGGCAAAGGTAGCACCACTGATTACAATAGATTTTATATTTATTTTTGCTTTAAAATTAATTTTGTTCTTCTCTACTTTTCAACTTCTTTCCTTTTGTGTATTACCTATCACTTATCTTTTCATGGTTCTGTTGTTTTTAATGTCCCTATTTCCATCTATGTTTTTCATTTTTTCTTCTTCAAACATGTCACCTTGATTCTAACTTCATTTTCATTCTATTTCATGGGTAGCTACTAGTTCCTTAGTTATTATTTTCCTTCATGTTGATCCTGTCACAAAATGTTCCCTGTGTTTATGCTACACTGTCCTTCCCTCACCTACCACTCCTTTGTTCTTCTTCATATTTTCTTATTGAGGTAAAATTTTACACAGTGAATTAAAGAGATCTTCTGTGTACAACCCTTCTTTATTTTTTGGCCCTTGGCTTATAAATTGTCTCTCAACTTTCATTGAAAATGTCAATCTTGTACCCATGAAAGTCATCTAAGTTTGAATATTAAGGGAGTAACAAGCCTCAGGGGCAAGAAGACCCTGTAAATGTCAGAATAGAAAACTATTTCAGGGAGGTCTGAAGTGCCTGTGTGTGGCTCCATGACTTTGGGTCCCTTCCTGTTTGTGAATCTTACCTGGCAAAATGCATGATTTGCCAGCTAACACTTTGCATCCTCTTCAACATTTACAAATAAAGGATCTGGTATAGTTTTCCTAAACTTGCTTTCCTTTACCTTCCAGAGTTGAAGTAATTCCTTTGTCCATTGAAGTTGAAGTAGATTTTGTCTTCAGAGTTGCTAAGACTGAAGAATGCCCTGGGAGAAGCTGGTGTTTACGGGATTGTGCCCAATTAACCCTGGGATTTTGTGGCATCCCTCATGCCTGCCAAACAGATTATGGCTTAGCGGTGGTATGAAATCTTGCCAAAGCCAATGTGCTGCACAGCAGACTTGTGTCGTCTCAGTGGGAGGATCCCCCTCCGGCAGATATTAGCAGAGCATGTGTTTCCAAGTGCACCAGCACACAGGCCTGCACCCCTATGGGCCTGTGCTGCTGGAGAGTCTCTGCACAACCCCCTCATGGCAATGATCCTGAAATGCTGCTTGCTGAGGTGTGACTCAGGTCGATGTCTCAGCTTTCCTCGATGAATCAAGGTATCTTTTTTGCTTAATAAACATTTAAAAATTCCTAGTAAGGTTTATGGAGACACTCATACAGACCAAGGCATGAAGGATATAAACTCATCAGCTACCATAGCACAGGGCATTTCAAACACAGCATCCCAGAATTTGGAGAGCCTTAAATGTTGCCTGGTTAGCCTCTGCATGATGTCAGTCAGTGCCTCTGCAGGGTCCCCCATGGAACTCTCCCAAAGGCTTTGAATGCAGTTGGTAATGGGAACTCACTGCACTGCAGTGAGAACAGAATTTCAATCCACCAGTCTTGGTTCCTAGATTTTCCCTGGGGCAACTAAGTTTTGATCCTGAAGCTAACTCACATCACTGAAGGCCGAGACTTGAAGCGCTCTGGTCATGCTTCCTTGTTTCTCCTCTTCCTTTGTATAAATCCTGAGTGTGTGGCAGTGTTCTGGGGGAAGGGACAGGACCTGGACACTTGGTGCCTCTGTCAGTTCAGAAGGTTGGTGAAGGAAAAATTCCCTTGGGAGAGGGAGAGGGTAGCCAAATGGGCTTCTTGCACGGGGACCTACATCCCCCTTGACTGAGTGGGGCCACAGCCCTCCTGTCCTGTTTCTCTGCTTCTCTGTGGAAAATTAGAGAAAACTTTCCTTGTGGCATCAGCTCAGCCAGCTCTTAACTTAAACTTCAGAATATATTTGACCTTTCTAATGTCAGCTTTTAATGGAGGTGAACAGAGGTGAGATTTTCATATATATACATGGTATCATATATATGGAAGGCTACAAATAACTATGTAATACATGTAAATGTTAAAGCCCACACTCATAAACAAGATCTCCACATCATTCTTGAAACAGAGGTAGTTGCTACAATATGTCATTAGCAGTTGAAAAGTTGGCAGAGAGGAGACATTGGCAAGTTGGGGGTTTCCCTCAATCCCCTCTTCACCCTTACCACTTCCCAGGGCAATTTAAATACCTGGCAGACTCGTCATTCTTATGTGAGTTGAAATTTGTCTTCCTGAGTTTCCCAATGTCTCTTGGACCTTACACAGAGCACCTTTAATTCCTCTTTTACAGCCCTCCAGGTAATAGGAGACACGACTGTGTTTCCTGCTTCCTTTCTTCATGAAGAAAAGCAACCTCAGTACCTTCTATCCTTCCTCTTGTGACATTTGAATCATTTTGGGGTCTTATTTCCCTTCTCCGTATATATATTCTCAATTATTATATTATACCTTCTTATAAATCATGACATCTATACCTCAGTTCATATGTATTTGTGTGTGTGTATGTGTATATGTGTGGAAGAATGTGTTGTATGTGCCTAGAGTGATAGAATATTTCATATCTATATATACTTATTATTCATAATAATTATATAAAATATAAATAAATATTTATATTATCCTCTATTCTACTTTCATAAAATTTATTTGGAATATTCAAAACTAGACTATTTCAATTTTCACTTTCCTAGATGCAGGTCATCATTTCAACTTAAGACATTCCTTTTGAATCCTAACTTAACAATTCAAGGAGCTAACTACTTTTGTAAGCCAGAAATTTGATAAGCTTGTCCTCTAAATCTTCATCCAAATTATTAAAGATAAAGTTGAAACAGGCCAAGGACTAATCTTGTAGCACTGGAGACCTGCTTAAGATTGATATCAGCATATTGACTATTCAGTGCTCTTTGGATATGCTAGTTTAACCTGTTAACTTCTTAACTAATGCCTCTTATATCCCGACCATATCACTTCATCTTTCCACCAAGGATATTATCTTGATCATAAGAAATGTGTTGCAGAAATTTTAAATATCAACCAGACTATGAAGTTCTTGAGAACAAAGATATGTGTCAATCAGCTTTGTACCTTGAGGGGACAGCACATGGAATGACACCCAGTGGATGCCTAATAAATTATTCTTCAAAAAATGTTATGAGGAAGACACTGCTAGATTCTATGAAAAATCCTAAAGAATGGAAAATTTAATGTCTTTCTTGAACTATCTTAGAAAGATGAATTTTACACATGAATATGAAATTATCCAAGTTATGATTTAATTACCAAATAAGTGGAATAGGCAATATAGTTGATGGAAAGGAGAGAGAGAGAGAGAGAGAGAGAGAGAGAGAGAGAGAGAGAGAGAGAGAGAGAGGGGGGAGAGAGAGAAGAGAAGGAAAGGGAAGAGACAAGTCTATTGGGGGTGATTGACACATCAGGTAGGCTTTTTTTTGTTCTCTCACAGGAAGGAAATAAGAAGAAATTTACTTGACCAACTCTAATTTTTCTTCCATTTAAAAGATTCTGTAATCTTAGACCACAAAAATGTCTAGGGGGCTGGGGATATAGCTCAGTTGGTACGGGTGCTTGCCTTGCATGCACAAGGCCCTGGTTCAATCCCCAGCACTAAAAAAAAAAGGTCTAGGAATACAAAAATGAAGTAATAATTCCATCCAGATTTCATCTAGAAAGAGAATGGGGAAAAACACATTGGGGAGCCAATAGCAAATTCAGGTCATCAGGGGATCTAATGTTAACTGATTTTTCTCAATAACTTCCATTTACCTGAAGAAGTAGGGAATAGATTTATTTCTTAGTACCAAGAGCTGGGGAAGAATGGCTTGCAATTCACTTTTTGAATGTATCTTAGGCTCTGACTTTTTACTTCTCATATTCACAGCACCAGTGGAGTGTATATATTCCAAGTGCCTTTAATTATGGGTCCTAGAGTGTCTTAGACGAGACTTCAGGGATCATTTCCGCATCCTTCAGATGAGATTACTCTGAATGAGAGGAGTCAGAGGATGACTCAGCGAAATGCAGAGCCTGAGATTCACCTAGAGCTCGGAAACTCCTCCTTTTATCACACGGTAGAGGACTTGCAGTTCAGTATTTTTCAGAGAGCTGTGGTATCAATGTCTGCATTATCTTTGTGGCAATGTCATTTTTTATTTTTAATTTTATTTTGTTAAATTTCACCACAATCCTGAAAAATTTTAGGGACTCAAAAAATGTTAGAAGAATTAAATTAAAAATTGAATGGTAGCCAATAAGTGAGTCTTTGTGAAGGCAAACAAACACATGATTTAATCCTTGGCCCTTGAAACTTGGAAAAAGATTAAAATGTAAAATGAATGCCTATATTGTTCTCTATTTCAATCAAACAATGCTTTCTAGAGCTATGTAATCAGATGACCTTGTTCTTTTTAATAAAACTTGGGGGGCTGGGGATATAGCTCAATGGTAAACTACTTGTCTGACATGTGTGAAGCACTGGATTCAAACCCCAGCACACAAATAAATAAAATAAATAAATACGATTATAGGAGGTCATTGTTTAAAAAAAAAAAAAACAAAACTTGGAACCCCTGGCTAGAAGTAACCACGATATTTTGTAATGGGTCAGTGTATTCTCATGTAAGTTTAGAAGATGATTTCTTTTAGGGCATATCCAAGACACATTGTTCCCTCAGTCAGATCAGTGATACCTTTTGCTCCTCTCGTGTCTTCAAGCCACCTTTCTTTATTTCAGTTCGCATATTTCTGAGACTCATCCAAGAGCAGTCATGCTTAAAAAGTGGCAGAATTCATCCCTCCCAATTCCAAATATCTTAGTCGCAAAAGACACTTTATTTACATATGAAAATTTCTTACATGGCTATATTTCAACAGTAGACTCTTGCTTTAGGGTGATAGTAGAATAGATGATTGACATTAAACATTCCTTTTTTTTTTTTTTTTTTTTTTAAACATGAACGGAATCTAAAAATCTGTTTCACCTACTTTACTAGCACGGTCTCACTCAGCATCATTCCTGGTTCTTTATTACCACCCACAGGCTAAAACTCAGACTGTGAAGCTTGGCTCCATAATTAAAGGAGGACCTCACTTCAGTCAGAGATTCAGCAGCGGCTGCATGGGCAGGCCCACCAGCTGTGGATTTGCTAACCCAGAGAGCCACTGTGATTGTGGTGCACAGAATTTCTCCCAGTCATTCCCGTCTTATTAATGCTTCAGTGTAGCATAAAGCTTCATTCATTATTCATAATAATCCAGTCAGAGGGCACTTGGAGACCTGATAAATTCTCACCTAAGTGACAACGGCTGACAGGGCCTAGGGTTTTATAGCCCTTCTCCTGCCATAGCAAGGAGCTGTGGGCAAAGGTCCAGAATGATCCTCCACTAATGACCAGTGTGATATACGAGCAGCTGCTGATTTCCTGACACCAAGGCTCCTCAGCTGAGGCTCCCACCTGCAAGCTGTGAGCCAGAGATGAATATCTGTCAGACTATAAAATGCAGGAACAAGACCACAGCGTGGCATATTCTTGGGCATTAACAGGTTAACTCTGAGAGTGGGAACGTAAGCATTAAGGCTGAGAAGAAAAGAAGAAAAACCACCGGCCCAAATCCCACAACAGAATAGGTGTAAATTTGGGATTGTGTCAATGGACTCAACCATGGAGTTCTCAATTCTGCAAACTCTACTTTGTAGCACCCGGAGGGTCTGAATGATCACCACGTTTTAGGAACTGGGAAATTGGTTTCTAAAAATCGGTGATCAGATTTTGAAGACCGTTAGTTGCAATTTTCACAAAGGTTTAAAACTTTGGGATATTTTGTTAGTTTTTGACACCATCATTGCTATCATAGGACATGGGGGAAGAGCTATTTTCTTTTGCCCACACTAGACTTACTTTTAATAAAGTGCGTGCATCTGTCTTTCAATACTGCAAATTCTGATTAGGTGTAGATGTAGTTACATTTTCCTTGACTTCTTGTTTTAAGAACACTGACCACTATGAAGAAGTTCTTAATTCACATTTTTAAAATTTCGCTTTTTTTATGCTTCTTTGGCTCTATCTCTGAATTTTAAATTTAAGGTAAAATTTTCTGGATTTAGAAGAGTGATGGAAGAAAGTAAACCATGGAAATTAGGCATATGTTAAGCATCTATTATTTTTTAAATTCTGGTTAGTGTCTCTTTCTCTCTCTCTCGGTAGTTAAATAATCTCCATACATAAGATTTCTGTAACAAGAGTTTCTTTAAATATTCTTGCCTCTTGTCCTAACTTCTCACTCACGGCTCTTCCCTGAAGAAGAGTGAATTTGAATTTAATGGTATATTTGGAAGGGAAAGTAGACATACATTTCAAGACTCTGTCTTTCTCCCAAAACTTCTGTCTGGTCTTGTCTTCTGTGCAGAAAGTTTTACAGGTCATGCACCTGAGGGAGACCTGAAATGGGACAGGTAAGTTCTGTATTGGAAAGTCCATGACTGCTGCAGAACGGAGCTGTGCATTACAACTTAGCCTTTATCTCTGATAAAGCTTGTACTTTTGTTCCTTGGCCCATTACTTTCTTTCCACCATTGGGCTCATTTAGAACTCAAGTGTGGGAAAAGAGTAGTATTATTTTATTTTTATTTGTACATCTTTATGGAGTACTTTATGGCAATTCAACACATGTATACAATGTGTAATGACCAAATCAGGGCAATAAACATTTCTGTCTCCTTAACCACTGATCATGTGATGTGTCGGGAATATTGTGCTCTTCTAGTCATTTTGGAGTATATCATAGATTATTTTAACTATTAGTTACCTTACTATACTAAAGAATCAGAATTGGAAGTGATTGCTATGTGTTTTTGGTGCCCCCCTTATTGGACTTCTTTCTGTCCCCCTGGTTTTTGCAATCTCTATTATTATTGATATTATTATTATTATTATTATTTTGATTCTCCTTAAAACCCCAAAGTTGTCTATTTTAGTAATAGAAAGTTAGAATTGGTGAAGTGAAGGACAGAGTACATGAAGCAAAGCTCTGTCCCTTTAGTTAATAATCTAGAGTTGCTGCCACGGCAGTGTCTTCCTGAGTTGGGTAGACACACGCACTCAGATTCAAATGTTGAATTCGGGTAACTGGCACTCTCCAGGAAAGCAATTGAACTTCGAAGAAAATTTCCACCTTAGGGAAAACAGAAGCTTTAAAACTGAAATCCACTCTAGTTCTCTGTGTACCATTCTGAATGCCAACCTTTTTCTACTTGCCTACAACCTTTATGTGTCAGACATGATTTCCAGTATAGACTTTTGAATCTACTTGAGTAGTGAAGGCTTACTTTCTGGTTATCTTTATATCTTACTTGGAAATAAGAACCAATATGAACAACACCCTGGAACCACAACAACATCACAATGGTTGAAAACTCTTTGAACTGTAGTGCCAAGCAATAGGTTTCTTTTCCCCCTTATAGTTAACATACTGCTAGGCCATAGAAATCCTCTTAAAAATATATTAAAAAATGTTTTTATTTTCAAAGATCAACTTGCAAAGGAGGATCCTTGTTGTATCTCATCTTTTCCTTCTGGCTTATGGTAGTTTCAAAAACAAAACAAAACAAAACAGAACAAAAGACCACTGTCATTTCCTTTCCTCTGTCCTTTCCTCCTGTCAGCCCTAGCAAATGAAGAAGTGGAATCCATTTCCCCTCCTTTTAAATCTGGCATAGCCTTGTTACTTGTTTTGACTACAGAATATGGTAAAAATAAGGATGTGCTAATTCTGGGACTAGCCTAAAAGCAGGCTGGAAGCTTTCACCTTCTTAATTTTAGAAGTTATTTTTGAAATACACTGAAGTCACTCAGACCACCACACTATGAGGAAGCTCAAGTATTTGCATGAAGGAGTCACAGGTGGAAAGCTGGAGGGCTCAGCTGGGAGAAGGGAACCTCCTTGGACCTTTCAACCCAGGGCCTGGACCAGCTGAATGCAGCAGAGCACGTGATTGCAGCAAACATTTTGTGAAGCAGAACAACATTCTGCATGAGCCCAGTTAACCCAGAGTTGATAATTTTAATATTCAATATGTGATTATTTAAACTACTAAGTTATGGGGTAGTTTGAATTAAAAAGCAGTAAGTGAAGTACTGATTTACTGAGTCCTGCTCTGTCTCTAAAACCTAACTCAATTCCATCTGCTACACAAAACATTCTCTTGATCAGTTTTGACGGAGGAATGTCTTGCTCACTCTCCATGTCCTAACTTACTGCTTATATGCCTTATCTAACTTACTGCTCATATGCCTTATCTAACATTATTTTCTAGAAAGATTAGTTGCCTTTCTGTAAGTTCAAGTTTTATACCACTGAGTTATATGCTTGTTAAAGGCAAGTCCTATTTGTTTTTCTTTTTTGTATACTTTTTAAAGCCTAACTAGGAGTTTGCATATTTTAGCAATGCAATAAATATTACTATGGCTCATTCATTATTAGTAGCCTTTAATAAATTTTTCACCTTAAAAAAAAACTTAGTGATTGTTTATCACAAATACTAATAAAATATTTAAGAATAAACATTTTGGTTTCTCATTTGTTTCTCCACGACCACAAACTTTCAGGATATCAACACAGTCAAAAAGTTAACTCAAATATGCATCTCCATACCCACTTTTCTTTAATCTTCTTCAAAGACTTGGTATGAAATTTTTATTTTTGCTTGTCACTTTTTATACCAAAAAAAAAAAAAAAAAAAAAAAGAGAGAGAACAAACTGTGTACTCTAGAGGGAAAGGGGACTATTTAAGATTTAAGGAAGAATTCTTGATGAGGATGAGTGTTTTTTTTTTTTTTTAACACAACAATCACTTGTTTAATTATCAATTAACATTCTACTTTAATGGAAAAATTACTGATTTCTTCAAATAGCCTCTCCATAAGAAATGTTTTGTATGAAGTTCTAGAGACTTCTGGTCCTTGGTGGAGGAAGGAAACAGCACAGCACATCATTGGTGTACATGAGCTTTAATTCCCTTTAGAAGTTTTCCTTATACTCTTTGTCCCCATAAATCCTGCATAGACACATTAAACAGGGACAATTCTCTTTCTCATTCTGTCATCTTCCTTAATTTATTAGGTTAGCTAATTTATTTTCAAAAGGAAACTGCTTTTTCTTTCACCTGGGGTCCCTAGGCCCTCATGACTGGGAATTCTTGTTTACAGCTCTTTGCTTAATTTGCAGGCCTGTGTACAGACTCTTTGGTCTTTTTCTGAGTAAAAGGAACAGTGTCTTTAGTGGAAGTATTCTATTCCTTCACAAAGTAAGCAGAGGAAAATACCTGTATTCTGAAGGTAATGACTAGAAAAGTTTTCTTAGGGATTTTTGGTAGGAATTTTCCTGGGAGAAGGTGGTGCTCTTCATGTCTTTGGGTAAACCCTGGGCCTTGTAGGAACTGTGATTGACAAAGGAAAACCTTTGAGTTGAAGCTAAGACACTGATAAAACTCATTTTACCTGCCGCCCAAAGCTGCAAGTGTAATAGCTATAATGAGGCTTCTACCTGAACAATTGAGGACTCCTGTGGACGAATGGCTTTGTTGACAAGACAGAAAGCTGTTTTGGGGGTGCCCACCCTTTACGAAGGGCTGAAGTGCCCTTGAAGAGGCTATGTGAACAGAGTCCAGCCTTATCACAAAGCACCTTTAGCTGACTGTTTCCTCTTTTAGTTTTGTTTATTATGGTCTAAGTTTCCAAGCTCATCATTGATGGCAAATGGGATTCTTCAGTGGGGACTGGATGGGCACAAGCTTTTATTTCAAATACCATAACACAAAAAGATCAAAATAATAGAAAAAAAATATTGTAAGTCCCCAGACCTGCCTGCAGGTGCAGAGGGTGCTGGTTTCACTTTATCAAATCAACTACAATATCTGGACATAAATCCAAGCTTGAGTTCCTTTCACGGCAGGCCATAAGTACAGTTGTTCACACTTTGTGTTTGGGTATGGGGGTCACTTTTTCAGCAAGTTCTCATTTTCCCAGTCCTTGCCTTGGGCTAATAGTTAGTTACAAAGCTCCAGCTCAAAAATGTCAAACCTAATGGAAAAAAAGAGGAATCATAAAAGAGAAAGATGACGGCAGTTACCACCCTGGATGCCTCACACTCAGGTTTGGTAGATCCATCACCCAGGTAGAAGGGCAGGCTACTGCCTCCACAGCTCTGGCTACCATTGCCTCCCCAGCATCACTGGGGTACCATTCGTCAAAGAACACCTCTGGAAGAACAAGACAGCAAGACGTGGCTGCTGAGAAGCAAAAGAAATTGAAGCATGTTTTCACATTCCTTGGTCTATTCACAACAGCATTTATATCAACCATGAACTTTAAAAGCTGCAAACTTTTAATTTATAGAGCAGATGGCCTTTCTCTCCTTTGCTTTATAGACTAGGATACCTGAATTTAAAGAACATTTGATACATGAGGATTGAGAGAAAGATTATGACAGCCTGTTGAAGGTTTAGGCAGACATTCAACTTTCGAACTCTGATTTTGCCATAGCAGGGAGGTAGTTACCCAGTAAAAGAATCCAGTAAAGATCATCTCTGAAACTTAAGAAAAATCAGCTACAGTTATCTCTGACAAGAGGACAGGGGTGGCACAAACAATTCCCTTCCTTCCTTTCACACTTGTTTTTTAATACTTGTTATGTACCAGGCATAGAAGTATGTATCTGATTTATAACAGTGAGCAAAATAGAAATAGTCCCTCATGGAATGTATGTTTTAGTTGGGGAGAAACAACTCATAAGTAAATGCCGAAGTATTACTGGTTAGTGATAGTGGTTAGTGATATCAAGAAGGGGAGCATGGTGCCTTGCTAATATCTAATGATTTAGGCAGTTGGCCTGCATGTGTTTGTTGACTGCTGTCATCAGGAAATTCCTATAGATATCCCAAGTTTTAGAACCTCTAAGTTAGGCCTCAGAGTGGGATTGAGTAGAGGAGATGGTTGTATTCACCAGTGAAATCCAGAGAGGCAAAAGACCTGCGGGAAGTGTCCTCTGTTGCTCTCAGAGAACCTGGACTTACTTTTCTGCTTCACATTTGATCGCCCTTCTCAATCTGCTACGAAACCTGTGTGTGTGATGGAGGTGGGTGTTTCTTATCCCTTGAGTTACTCGCTTTCTAAGACATAATTGGGAATGTCAACAATGACCTGGCAAATGCAATAAGTGGTAAAGACAAAAATTGTGGAGGCTAAATTATGATCAAATAATGCCAAAAAAGGGGATTTGGGGAACTGATCTACTCAGCTAATCTCAACTCTCTTCTGTTTCTGGTTAATTAGATGTAATTCCAATGGATGTTAGTGGCTTCAGGAAGTGGATTGATTATTCATCTCAAGTTCAGAGAGGAAGAATGAAGAAAAGATTTCCTGCTGTGACAGTTGTCATGGGCGATGCCCTCTTCCTGCTGCCTCTTTATGTGAATGAACTTCACCTGGTGGTGGCCCAGTTACTGTCCCTGGTAGGACAGAGTAGACTTGCGGAGGCCCCTAAGGACCAGCTGACATGTGAATTGGTCCCAGACTAATCTTTTGGTCATTTTTAAGAGATTTTTTTTTTTGCAATATTTTACTCATTTATTTAACAGGTTATTGAGAATATTCTTGGTGCCAAGCACAGTTCTAGATTCTGGAGAGAGCAGTGAACAAAACAGAATCCCCTGCCCCTCAGTAGCATACATTGTAGTTCAACCATAAACAAGATCAAGAGCAAAATATCTATTAAATGTTGACCATCAGGAAAAAAATACTGCATGAATATTTTCCTAATTCTACACAGTCCAGGATTTCTAAGCAATAAATCTGGGTTAAGGGAGGGTAGAATAGCAGTCCTAAAGATAGAGACCTCTGGGGAGATTCATCCACTTATCTTCTCTGCCCTGGAGTCATTTATTTACATTCTATGGACAATGAAACCTCCCTGGAACTATTTGCTTATACTTTTGGGTAATGAAAACCTTGGAATGGTCCCTCCTGCTCCCCAGAAAGGATCTGTTTACAGTTCACAGCATAATTGCTGTCTATCCTGAGAAAATTGTGTCCGCCATCTTACATAAGCTCCAATCCTCCTAAGGTCCGAGCTCTTTTCTCGAGGTACACTATTCACACAGTGAACTTGGGTCTTTATCAGTCAGGTGACCACGTGGGGAGCAGGCACAACATTTTTGAGCATGTGGTGGCTGAATGGCAGTCCCTAAAAAGATACTCATGTTCTAATCTCAGAGCCTGTAAATATGATTTTCTATGACAAAGGACTGGATGCTACTTTATATGAAAAAGATGTGATGAAATTAAGATTTGGAGAGTGGAAGTTTATACTGGATTATCTGAGTTGTCCCAAGATTCAATCACATGCAACCTTAAAAGAGAGGCAGAGGGAGTTTGGAGACAGACCACAGGGGAGAAGAGGAAGCAGAGTGACCACTGGAGCAGAGATTGGGATGATGCAGCCACAAAACAAGAACACCTGGCGTCACCAGATGCTGGAAGAGGCAAGAAACAGATTCCCCCAAGGGCATCCACAGGGAGTGCATATCTGCTGGCACCTTGACTTTGGATGACTTTGGATGAATGCTTTCTAGGAGAAATAATTATGTTGTTTTAAGCAAGCACATTTGTGGCCATTTTCTATGGTAGACACAGGCAACAAACACATGAATAAAGATCTGTTCCTAATCCAGTCTTATTATTCTGATAGTGTGTTTATAGAACTATACAGATATACATGGTAACACTTCACTTTGGAAATTAATACACTTTGGAAATTAATATTAGTATGCCATGAAGAAAAATAAGTAAAGAGGGAGAGTAGAGCTGGTGAAGTATAATTTTTAAGTATGGCGGTCATGGAACACCTTCCCAAGAAGATGACAGAGACCTGAATATTTTCAGTGGACTTCCAATGAGTGGCATCATGCAATTTCCCTGATGCCAGAGTATTTTAGTCCCATTCTGAGACTGATGCCAGCAGACTTATTGCCACTAATCTATATCATTTGTCCTCAAACTCTTGGTACCATTTTCTAAGTCTTTCAGAAATGGAGACAATGCATGCATGTCTTTTAGCTGTCAGCACAAGATAAGAACTTGCTAAAGATTGTCAATAGCTATTTACTTAATATATTGTATTTTCTGCATCCAGAGTTAACCGGTATAATTGCAACTACCATTAAGAGGTAGCTAATTAGATATTATCAATCACATAATCAACGGAATTTCTTTGTACGTGTCAGCAAAATCTTTTCAGAATTGTGATATAAATTATGATTAATACATTTCAATACAGCAAGAAAGAAGCAAGATATGCTTTTATACCCAGACATGGAGACAGCTCCAGAGACTCAGAATAAGATGGGGAAGCAGGAAGGCACTAAAATGATTGGGGAACATGGTCTTTAGTGTTTGGGACACTAAAATCTTGTAAGGAGAATGACGATCCAAACAGAAAATTCAGCTGATTTCACACAGCTTTAATTTGAGCATATCTTCAGTTGTCAGAATACACCAAGGTTTTTGAAAGTAACTTCTGGCGTAATCACAAGGGGCAATTTTTCTGGGGGTCTGTTGAATAAAAGACATATGGACTTGCTTTGCATTTTTAACCATATTAGCATCAGTTACTAGTATTACCAGTAGTATTATTAGTGGGGCATTGGAAGAACCACAGTGTGATTCTGTGGTAGACTTTGGGATATAATCATATTAATTCAGTGTACACACAAGTATTAGTGGATTCATGAGAGGAAACCTTACGGAGCTGACTAATTTAGGTAGACTAAGTAATATAGGTAGATTAAATAATTCAATTTATATATGATCCCATGTTGTTCTGAATCTCTTTAAGTGTGCCTGCAAAATACACCCACACACCTTGATTACAGCTTTCTGTTGAGACCTTTATAATTTGGAGGGAATAAGGCCACACAGTTATTTTGACAAAATATGTATCCCTCCTCTATGGAGTAGATAGATACTCTGTTAATAAGCACATCTCAACTGGAAGGGGCTCTTGGCAAACTTTATGTTTAGCTTTTTCTTTGGGAGACCTGTCACAACTAAAAGGGAGACTTTGAGAAACCTTCTGGTTTATCCACTACCAACTCAATTAATCCTCTCAGAAGTCCTACCTGTGTCCAGGATGTGTCCATGATCACACTCTTCTCAATCTAGTAATAACTATTTTACTTTCAGGGTGAAGTTTTTTAAGCTTCCACATGTAAAGCAAATGTGTCTTTTAGAAGTACTTAATTCCATATCAACAGATGAATGGATAAATAAAATGTTATATATCCATTCATCTGTTGATGGGCACCTAGATTGATTCCATATGTTAGCAATTGTGAATACTGCCACAATAAACATGGGAATGTATCTATCTCTTGAGCATACTGATTTCATTTCCTGTGGATATATACCCAGAAATGGACTTGCTGTATCACATGGTAGTTTTGCTTTAGTTATTTGAGGAAACTCCACCCTGTTTTCCATAGTGGTTTTACTAATTTACATTCATACCCACAGTATACAAGGCTTCCTTTTTCTCCATATCCTTGCAAGCATTTATTATTTTCTGTTTTTTCAATAAGAGCCATTGTAACTGGGGTGAGATGGTATTTCATTGTAGTTTTTACTTGATAATATCTAATTGTAGTTCTAACTTACATGTTCCTGATGCTTCAAATTACTTCAAAATATTTCTTAAGACATATAGTAACAGCTTACAACAACTGAAAGAATGTCAGATGGCTTTCCAAGCACAATTTAATTTAGCAATTACTCATTTGATTTTAGGTGCAGTGTAAAGACAGAGGGTTCACCTCACTTGGTTAATTAACTTGTTATTACAAGAAGTTTGGAATAGTTTAGGAACTGAATAGATAACAAAATATGAATTGAATATAGGTATAATTTGAGATGTATTTTGAAGGGAGAAATAGTTTAATGAGTAGAGAACATTTCAGATTGTAATAATTATGAAATAATCTTATTAGAAGCCTCCTTTACAGAATTCAGATACTGTTTTCTCTAAATTTTTTTCTTAAATAAGGCATCAATTTTTTAAAATTTACACTTGAAGAAAATATATTTTATTCTTTCCCATTGCACAGAAATATAATATGATAAAGATAGACATAATGATGGAGTGTGTAAGAACTTAAAATAAGAACTTAGACAAAAGTTAGTTTATAATTCTTAGTGGGAGGGAACTAAGCTGCTATAGATTCAGTTTAATTTAGCTTACATCTTTTAAATGTCTGCAACAAGTTAAGGAACCAAAGTAGAAATGTAATGCTTAACCTCTGAACTTAAAGGGTTTTCTTTCTACAATGGAGAAAGAGAGAGGTAAGGAAAGAAATGAAATGTAACATATAGAAATTGTGTTACAATCTGAATTGGGAAATATAGAGTTATAAAAGGGAAGTTAGTAAGTTCAACCATACCATCAGAGTATTAAAATCTGGTTATAATTAATACATAAATAAGGCTTATTTAAGTGCTTACTATGCTTTCAGCACCTAGCTAGGTAGTGTGTAAAGTATGGTAAAAGTGTAAAACAAAATCTTTGCACTGAAGGTATTTAGAACTTAGCTGGAAAGATTAATACTATAGACACATGAAAACCCAGCAAACTATAACCTTAGAACTACTTAATTCCATATCAACCTAATGCAGGGCATGGATTGCTTGGACTCTGTCTGACTTAAACACAACTACTATAAAATACATTTATAAGAAACAGAAGTGACTATATGAAATGTTGTATGTTGTGTAAGAAGGGGCAACTATGAACATTTATAGCTATTTGTCTGTAGTTGAAAGAAACAATGAAATAGTAAGCCAAGAGTAATGTAACTGGTTATCTATAAAAATATGGAGGGAGGAAAGCTATAGTTCTCTGTACATTGTTTAATAACTTTGCATAGGGAGCCATTTAATGATTTATGAAATTAAAATAAAATCAAATAAAAATCAAAAAAATTTCCCCCAAATCAAAAATAAATTGAAGGAAATAAACCTAACTGTATATCCAATTACCAGAATAACTACACAGGGAATAATTATTTCAAGTTATTTTAAAACACAGTGTTTGGACTGTACATAATAAGAACAAGATAAAAAAGAAATTTTAAACTATAATCAAAGAACATGCTGGTAGTAATGTTGGCACTATTATTTGGGAAAATATATTATGATAAAGCAAATAAATAATCATTTTAATACTTTTAGGAATCATAGTAGAAAAAGACAAAATATAAAGTTTTGTGTACAATCCTGATAATTTTTACATGTGAATTTAAAATATTAGCATGAACTCAGGATTTCTTTTGTGTTTCTATCAAAAATATGTCATATTTCTATCCATTAAAAAGGTCTAGATTTAGTAATAAGTATATAGCAATAAATATCCATAATGTGATTTTTGTAGTGCCTCAATATGATTTTGCATTAAAAGAAACCAGGAATTGTTGCAAAAATGGTTGATTTCTAAACAGAAATAGGAATTGTACAAGATAAACATGCCCAATAGTAAGGAAGTTATCATATACTGTTGGGACAATGTAAACAAACAGCAGCAACAAAACATAGTCAACTTGAGGGCATTCTCATTAATCAAAGATGGGATAATTTCAACACCAAGCAGAAAAGTGCCTAAAAATGATTATTAAATAAAATACACAAAACTCCAGGAATTTGTAAGAATTCTCACAAATGAAACAAAAGTTAGCCAATTTTGGTGCTTACCCTGTCAACAATTCATATGGGAAAAATAATAAATAAAGAGAAAACTTCAAGCAGTTTTATTAACTTTCCTATGAATCATTTTTTCAGGGCAACCAATGGTTGATGAGAGAAAACTCTTATTTATGGAAGAATTGTAGCTATAGTAAAAAGAGAGCATTGTGATAAAGAGGTGAAGCTAAAATAAAATACTGAGCATTCAAAGTAGAGCTTTCAGATGATAGAAGCCTCTTGATGTGGTGTAAAGACTGCTACATGCACATCTTTGAAGTGTTTGCAAAAAATTCAACCTGAATCCAATCAAGATTCTAGATATGAATGATCAGGTCACAGGAAATACAGGAACTAATGAACTGTGTTAAATAATACCACAAGGATATGAGCAGCTGAATTCACAATGGGAGAATAATTGTAGGACAAATGAGCCATTTTTTCCCAATAAGAAAGTATTAATGAAAAAGGAAGTGACTTTTACAGACCTAAGAATACAGAAGAGAGTTATCTCAACCAAAGGAATTGTGTGCATTTTGGACTTTGACCCAACTATACAAGGACATTTTTGAGAAATTGGGGGAATTGTGATATATGTATTAGATTACATTAAGAAATTATTATAATTCTGGGGTTATGAAATTACATTATTGAAAAAAGATTATCTTTTAGAGATTAAAAAATCTGCTAAGAATATGGCTAAATGTTGTTAAATACTGGTGTGGGTATATGGACATCAATTATAGCATTCTCTTTTCTATATGTTTTAAGTGTGCATAATAGAAGTCTAAAAGTAAACAGTAAATGGTATTATACACCTGCGTATCTAATTTATTTAACAACCATGGATTATACAAACAATGGCATCATTTGGGGGCCTTTAAAATGGTAAAGATTAATAAAAAAAAAACTCCGCGTTAATGAATATGTTGCAAAATGGTCCTTTCATGCCGCTAGTAAAATGCTAATTTAATTGTAAACAAGAGAAAGTTCCTGGGAAGTATTTGGGAAATAAAAGCCTTAAAGTCTTACAAATATTCTTAGTCTCCCTTTGTGTTTATAGATGCCAATGCATGCTTTTCATAGTTATTCATTTTGTTAGCTTCATTTAGTCAGATGTAGGATTTAAGTGGGAGCTTATTGAATCATATTTCATTAATGTAAAATCTGGAATATGTCAAAGAGTTCAGACTCAAATGCACTTTTCTTCTGCATATGCAAGTTTAATAAA
The DNA here is from genome assembly GCF_902686455.1 of Sciurus vulgaris. Classification (NCBI taxonomy): domain Eukaryota; kingdom Metazoa; phylum Chordata; class Mammalia; order Rodentia; family Sciuridae; genus Sciurus; species Sciurus vulgaris. The sequence continues at coordinate 84,771,154 of NC_136473.1, read as the reverse complement.
CTAATCTATAGTCTAAATAATCCTCATTTAATTTTAAAGTCAAATAGACCAAACCAAGGTATTTCTTATTTTAAAAAAGTTAATATGTTAACAGAAAATAATTCTCTCCTATCTCATACTTAGAAATTTAAACTATAATAGTTTATGATTTTCTTGTTGGAATAAATGTTTTTGAAAATATAGTTATTCTATTTCTTTTCAAACATTTTTGAGTGTTCAATTGGAAGCAATTTAAACTGTTAAGAAAAATTTTGCTTGCCTTAAGGAGTATCAGGAGGGGTTTGGTTCATAAAAGTCCTATATTCTATTTTCCCTCAAAACATCTTAGTTTATAAGATTCAGTTATTCTCTTATTTGATATTCTAAAAGATGAGACAGACAGAAGAAAACTAGATTGCATTTATTTTCCCAAATTGTAATAAGAAATGTTGACTCCACTTGTATCACCGCTAAGAGAATCCTCACTGTTATCAACCTACAGGGCCATAAACAGGTAACTTTATTTGTTTTGCATTGTGATTTGAATTCTGTAGCATTGTTATATTCAAAGTCTTTTTATTATGGTTGTATTTTGGATAGCTTTCTCCTTTATTTCATTTCCTTTTCTTGCTCTTCCTTCTTTATCTTACATATCCCACAGGGGTGACAGGAAATGGTTCACAAGGGAGAGAAGGTATTCTGTTCATTAAGCAACCCCAAAAGACAGAGGGGGAAAAAGGAAGTCTTCTTCATATTTCAGACAGGTGAATTTCATTTTTGCCTTGGGTAAATAAAAAATGAATCCCATAGCCTCATATTGTGTTTTAAATTTAAAACCAATAATTTTCAAACTCAAGAACTTATTTTTCTAATTTTAAAAGGCCATAGAATTTGGTAAAAATAAGTGTTTCAAATACCTACAATATTCTTAATACTCATTTCCATACCAGGGGGTTAGAGGGTTCTCATAGGCTGGGTTGCATTCATATTTGGAGAATTTTTAAAAAGTGTTATGCAAAGACAATATAATATTCATACAGCTACTCTAGAGAGTTTTTTATTTTTTATTTTTGTAGAAAGAAAATAGTTCCTTTTTCTTAAAGCTTAGAAACAACACTAAACCTTGAATTATGCTCCAACGGAGGCCTGAATAATGAAATGGAAATAAGAAGGTCATCACTGTAGTGACATCCCACTAGAAATGTCACCACATTTTGTTGGTATATACAACAAAGACTGTGGGTTTGCATGTGTAATTCACCTGCTCCTGCAGGCACTGTGAACTTCCTGGAACTTTTTGCATTTTTTTCCTTCTATTTTTCTTTTTTGGAAACTAAGCCTGAAGGGAGCAAACTTCAGAGATTGACTGTGTGCAAGTCACTAGAGCCAGGAGTGAAACAAGCCTGTTCTGAAACCTCAGCCACAAGACGTTGAGATGAGTCTCATAAATCCATAGGTCAGGCTGGCAATCTCTTGCCTTTGGGCCTTCAAACAAATTTAGAAACATGATAACTCTGAGGAATGCTGATCTAGTGTCTCCTTCCTAACTCCCTATTTTGAGAAGGGAAAAATAACTTTTTTCCCCCCTAAAAGTATAAACTGCTATCTCCAGTGTTTGTATAGAAGTTGAAGTTCGACTTTGTGACTCTCCACATACTCTTAATCCAATACCAAATGGACACTCTCCTCCGCCTCCATCCTTTATGCCCAAGTGTTGCTGACTTTCCATCCCACCTCTTCATCCTTGGCCTAAATTTTTCCCTTTACAAGCAGTACACACTATCTCCTTGGAGTTTTTCCAGTATGAAAGCTAATGTCAAAATAAGTCAATAAGAACATCCTGCCACACAAACCATGTTTCCATTTTTGATAGTGTTAATACATTTAAGAATTTTCCATGGTGGTTATATACTTTACGTTTCCACCAACGGTCAGTAAGCATTTCTTTTTCTTCACATCCTCATCAACACTTACCTTTTGTCTTTTGATATTAGACAAATTAGTATGAAGTGATCGCTCATTGTGATTTTAATTTGCATTTCCTTTATGATTAATAATGCTGAAAATTTTTCATATACTTGTTGGACACTTGTATACCTTCATTCAAGAAATATATATTCAAATCCTTTGCCCATTTTAAAATTGTGCATGGTGTTGGTGGGTGGGTGGGTTGTTTTGTGTGTTTGTTTGTTTTGTTATAAGTTGTAGACATTCCTTAAGTATTTTGGATATTAACCCACTGTCAGGCATATGGTTTGAAATGTTTTCTCCCATACTGTGGAGATCTCTATATTCTGTTGAGTGTTTCTTTTTTCTGTGCAGCTTTTTACTTTTGTATAATTCCCTTTGTCTATCTTCCTTTTGCTGCTGTACTTTTGGGGTCATATCTAAAAAATCATTATCCACGTTAAACGTTTTGAAGCTTTTACCTTATGTTTTCTTCTAATGGTTTTAGAAATTCAGGTGTTACATTGAATTCTTCAATACACCTTGAGTTCATTCTTATATATAGTTAGATAGGAATCTAATTTCATTTTTCTGCATGTGGACATCTAGTGTTCCTGGCACTATTTACTGAAGTGACTGTTTTTTCTCCACTATATGTTATTGGCACATTTTTTTTTTTTTGTTTTTGAAAATGAGTTGACTGTAAATGCATGAATTTATTTCTGGGATCTTTATTCTGCTCCATTTTCTGTATGTCTGCTTTTTATTCCAGTACACTACTGTTTTGATTACCAGTTCTATAATATATTTTGAAGTCAGGTAATGTATGTCTCCAGATTTGTCTTTTTTGCTCAAGATTTCTTTGGCTATTCAAGGTCATTTTTGCTTCCACACAAATTTTCAGATTTTTTTCCCCTATGGCTTTGAAAAATGCCACTGGAATTTTGATATGATTGCATTGACTCTATATAGTATGTACATTTTAACTATATTAATTCTTCCAATCTATGAACATGGTATATCTTTCCATTTACTTGTGAGAGTAGTATTTCTATTGAATGTCAATATTTAAATAATAACCAGAGGAAGAGTTGAGATGAAATTTAGAGAGGTTAGTGGAGAATACAACAATAATATACGATGGAAGCTGAATTAGTTTAACAATGCATGGAAATTGCCCCCAAATTTAGCAACTTAAAACCATAAATAGAGTTTCTGAAAGAGTTACAGAGACTCAGAAATCCACATGTTGTTTATCTGTGTGGTTCTGGCTCAGCGTTCCTCATAAGGAAGTAGTCAAGATATTAGCTTGGACTGTGATCATTCCTTACCAAAATGTATAACTCTCCATGAATGATCTGAATGTCCTCACAATCTGACAGCTGGATTGATAAAGAGGGAGAGAAAGTGCCAGCCCAAAAATAAAGCTGGAGGTTTTAAAATTGTAAACTGTGCTATATAATATTCATCCCATAAACCACCCTGGTTAAACATAGGATGGGGCTTATCCTGCACAATGGCTTTCAAAGAAGCAAGGGGAAAAGAGGTATAAAAAGGAAGTACTCAGTAACTATTTTTAAAAATATTCCCATGGAATTTTTTTATTTCAAGAATAACCTTTACATATTACAGTCCAACCAAATGGTGAAGAGGCTGGAAATCTGATTCTATAAAGTACAAATATGTGCTATGGGGATGTTTAATATGACAAAAATCTAAGAAGAGCATTTTGGCTATATTTAATTATTTGTGGAGCTCTTAGATAAGATAATTTTTGCTTTTGAAGTTCTTTATTTGTTGTTGCTTTTGTTTTTTTTTTGTTTGTTTGTTTTTTGTTTTGTTTTTTATTTTTTATTTTTTGGTTCTTCAAGATTTAAAGAACAGAGACTTACTCAGGAAATGGAAACAGCTTATGGTTCATGGAAAAGGAAATGACTAGGGGAAACAAATATCAATAACCACAGTTTAAACCTCATATATAATAGAATTGTTTTCTGGTAGTAATCACAGCTGCATAGTCAGGTTTCATGAAGGATTGAAGCTTCTTTCTAGATACACTATAATATTAGGCCCTAATCTTCCCATCTTTAAGAATCTAGGACTAATTGATCCCAACTCTTAGGGTGACCTAGCAAATCTCAATCTCTACCTCCACTACTGCTATCCAACAAGAACATATTTACTTTTCTTTCTATATTTGCGTAGTCATTGCATGCACTGCCTCATAACTTTTGCCTATTCTTACTTTATTCTGTTATATTCAACCTAATACCTTCTATTGGTGTTTCTAAAAGGTTCTGCCCACCATACTATCTGTATGTTGCATCTATTGCACAAACTTGAGAAAGGAAAGGATTTTATTGGTTCACTTAATATTCAATAAAACTATATTTACTGGGTAGAGTTCTTCTATCATATTATCTAGTTGTCTTGATAATAAAGCTATTATTTGGTTTAGGCAGCAATCTTTTAGCTGTGGAAGAATTTAAAAATCACAAGGCATAAGGTGCCAGGATGACCTAAAAGCCACTTTTTTTTTCTCAGCAGGGTAAATGGATGTGGTAGGCACAGATGTTGTCATAATGAATTTCCTAGTAATTTGAAATGTTCCAAAGTAAAATGTGCTCAAAGGGAAGATTACTAACACCTTAATCTTGTAAGTATTCAAAGCAGAGTGACCACCTGAAAACGATAGGGAGAGGACTCTTGAACTGGAGTGTAGGGAGGATTCTACAATTCTGAATTGATGAGTACTAATGCCTTAATTCATTACTAATTATTTTCCTGTAAGGTACTGGAAGTTTCAATCCACTCAAAGAAAAAAAATCAACCCAATTTTCCCTTTTGGCCAAATATTGAATATCCATTAAGAACAAAGACTCTAAAGTCAAGAAAACTTTAGTACAAGTTCTCATTTTTTCCCTTGCCAGCTATGTGACTTCAGGCAAGTTAATTCACTTCTTTAATATTCAATTTCTCCATCGACAACATGGGGATAATAATGTTTCTACTTCATAGGACTCTCTTAGCACATAGTCTGGTAGATTGTTAAGAACTCAGAAAAGATTCCAAGATCCAGACAGAAAATCAGGAACCACTCACATACGTCAACTGGAGGGAATTTAATGTATGGAATTGGTTAATGAAGGTTCTGGAAAAGCTGAAAGAACAAGAGGGGAAAGGAGGGTTCTCAAGTTATTAATAAAAAGAAAGAGAAAAGAAGTACTGATTCTCCAGCGCTGGAACTCAGGTATTTACACCTGTTGCTGTTCTGCTGAAAGGATTGCCACTGTCAGTTCTGCATTCATTAAAGAGATGCTGCTTCCACGAAGGCTGAAACCCTTAATGAGATTTTGTCTTTTCATCCTACCCTCAGTGTCACCAGAGCAACCTCCAGCAACTGTCAGCAATTGCAATAAGTACCTGAGTCAGAAACAGGGAGCTTATCTCGCCTCTGGCTTCCTGATCAATGCTGTCCTATTTGCAGAGACTCAGCTGGCAAAAGAATCTGGAAAATGTGAATTGTCTAATCCTAGCCCACACAATACAGAGCGGACCATAACAAAAGTAAGAAAGCAGCTGAGAGCAACACAAACAGCTGGCATAGTATTTGGTTGTCATTATCATGACTACTAATACTGAAGTTAGCCAGCATCCCCAGTCACCAATGATTTTTCAAATCCCAAAGTCACTTCTAGGTCCTCATTCCATTGAGTCATTCAGCAGCTTAAGACAAATTTGAGCAGAAAATGCATTGTTTCTCACCCATACTGACTGTTCTCAGTTGATTTTGCTTATTCCTTCTCATCTTTCTGACTTCTTAATGATAGAGAAACTTAAGCCACCATTGTCACTCACCTGGTTGATTACAATAGTGTTGCAATAGCCTCTTAACTGGCCCCACTGTTTCCACACTTGTCCTGTACAACTTATTCTTTTCACAGTAGCCAGAATAATAACTTCTAAAATAGAAGTCCGATGATGTCATTCTTCTACTCCAAGACTCCCACTGGCTTCCCATTGCACTCAGAATAAATCCCATGTCCTTTCCATGGTTTCCAGAGCCCTGTTGGACCTGATCCTCTACTCCCTGTCCAATCGACTGCTCTGCTTCTGCCCCACTGACCTCCCATTCCTCATACATACAAAGGCTCTCCCTCTTGGGGCCTTTGTCCCTGCTCTGCTTAGGACTCCCATCTCCCACATTCATATGGTTTCTTCCTCATGTCCTCCAGGTCTCTCTTCAAATGTTACCTCATTATGGAGGTCTTCCCTGAACACCCTACTTCTCTCTCTCTCTCTCCCTGGTTCTCCATTCTCTTTTTCTCTTATCCTGCTTTATTTTCCTTTTTAGAAATTATGTTCACTGGCATGGGATGTGTGTGTGTGTGTGTGTGTGTGTGTGTGTATGTACGTATGGACTACTCTTTACTAGAATGCAACCCCATGAAATTAGGGTCTTAATTTGATTTACAGCTGTGTGTCCTGGCACACTAGATATTCAATACCCATTTGGTTTTTTTTTTTTTTTTTTTTTTTTTTTTTTAATAATTGTAGATGAGAGTTTAGTAGTAGACCATGGAAACTGTCTGACTTGCATTACTGGAGGCAATGTGTTTCTGGAGGTAGTAGCAAGTCTGGTTTTCCACTGCTCTATGCCATAGGTTGTCTGAGCACTATTATTATATTATTATAATTATGTATATTATATTATTATATCTGTTATAATATTATTATAATTATAAAATGTAATCCCTTTTAAATGAAAAACCATGATTTACTTCTGGAAGTATTGGCTCTTTACTTCTTTATTTATTCATTCATTTTAGTACTGGGTATTGAACCCAGGGGTTCCCTACCACTAGACTACATACCCAGTCCCTTTTTAATTTTATCTTGAGACAGGGTCTTACTAAGTTGCTCAGGCAGACTTCAAATTTAGGATCTTTCTGCCTCAGCCTCCAAAGTTGCTGGGATACAGGCATCACCACCATGCTGGCTAGTGTTGGCTATTTAAACAAACATATTATTGCATTTAAAGAGAAGTGTAGAACAGTAATCACAAAATTTCAAAAATTTCATGTTTTGTAGAAGATAAAATGTCTTGTATCCTATACCCATTAAAAAGTAAGACTTCTTTATTACTAGTGGAACTTCAGTTTGAGTAAATTAGCTTCTTGAAAATAAAAAAATAAAATGATAATCAGCAAATAATGGATGCATTATGAAACAGTAGCTTAGTATTATTTATCATATCCATCTTTAGTTCTTCTTTTCTTAAGAAACTTCAAAGACTACTCTAGTTCAGTGTGAGGCATTAACTTCTCTAAATCTGTATTTTTAAAACTAAATTTTCATAAGATAAATATTATTACATTGAAATTATTAATTTTCCAAAAATCACAAGTATAATATCCTCTTCCTTGATAAACTATAGGTTTTTTGTATGATTCCCATTTTTAAAATTTTAAGTCAAAGACCATGACTTACACTATTTTAGCTACATTGTTAAACCACAGAGCCTCATGCCTACTACATAATTGATGCTTAAGAAAGAATAATACTGATGATAATTAATAGCTACTCTATGACACTGTTTAAAACATTATGTGTTTATTAATTCTCTATGAAAATCTTATGAAGAAGGCACTATTAATAAAGAAACTGGGCTGGAGAAGTTAGGCAAAAGTTTCACAGAGGCAAAGGTGTACGCTGTATCTTCATCTAGTTTGCTGATTGATCTCCAGAATATTGAAGGCACCTTGGATGACGTTGACTTTTTAAGAGAGAAAGTTCCTGGTCCCCTCTCCTGATAGACTGTGATACACTATTTACAGTAGCTGTGAGGTCAAGTCTTTTCAGATGTGAATCATTAAGAATCACTTAGATTATCTTCAGCTGATGTCCTAAATTTATTTAGGTAGTGAAGTCACTGTTGATATTTTCCTAAAAAACACACATTTTATAATATTTCCTAGTTATTTTGTAGAATTTTTAAAGAGTATGACTCTTTTAAAAATACTAAAGAGTATGACTCTCATTAGCTGAGCACATTATAATAGTATACTCTTAAATAAAGTTCTTATTCTTATTTATAGCAATCCCTAAAAGATACTGTGGTATCTAATATTTTGCTGGATATATTTCTAAAAGGACAACAACAAAAACATGTTCCCCAAATCAAGAGATAAGTATAATTATTCTACAAGTAATTAGTACTTTGAACTTCTCTTTAGGCACATTGCCATATTTTGAAATGAACTAAAGTGGCTCATTGATTAAGTCACAGCTCATGACTTTTCCTAAATAACAAGGCATAGTTCACCAGGAATACATAGTGCCTAGAGGCTTTTAAGAAATGTATATAGACAAAAAAGCTCTAAGGTTTTTAAAAACTAAAGATAAAGGGAAAATCTATTGAGGTATTTGACTTTTAACTTTCAACAATAGAAAGAAAATACACTGAACAATTGGCAAAAATGATTATTTTCTTCCCTTTGCTTAAATATTTTCCCTGTAAAATAAAGACATTAGACAAAGCAATCTTTGTTTCCTTTTTGCTTTCTTGCTCTACGATTTTATAATATTCCAGTACAATACTGCAGAAGTAAAATGAAAAGACATTTCAACTATCTATAAAGGTATCAAAGGGGAGAAGCGAAAACCTTTATCAACATAAATAGTATAAGCCTATTCCAGCACTTTAAATTCTAATGACCTCTGTTTTAATACAGGATTAAACATCACAGCTATATGGTGGTTTTTTAGAAAATTAAGCAAAGCTTTCATAACAACCATTGATTATTTTAAAAATAAAGTCATTTGACCATATTCTAAAAGAATTAAAAATGGGTTACATGCTGTATATTTAAATTATCTTGATTAATTACTCTGAAAGGCAAACTTTCAAATTTTCTGTTTATTTGGTTTTTAAAAAAATTCTTATCACTCTGGACTTTTGAGGTTTTTTACAGTAATAAAGAAGATATGAGAGTATGGAATAAAATATTTTCCTTTGCGTTTTTTCCTGATCCCTTTCTCTCAAGAATTTCTGTCTTCAGCAACTTTTCAACAAACACTTATTTAATGTCTGCTGTGGGTCAGGTCCTGAGCTGAGCTGAGCAGATGATTCCCAGTCTTATATACTTGAGGCTCCAACTCTGACCTCTTTTTAGTTCCAGAACCAACCTTATAGCTGCTTGCAGGGTATCTTCATTTGATTGTGCTGCTTTTATCTCAAACTCTACATACACGGGATTGAGCTCTTTGTGATTTTTCTTCTAAAATGTGGTCTCAGATGTTTGTTTACTATTGTAGTCATTTTATTCATTAACACATTAATTTAGCTCCTCCTACATGACAGGTGCTTGGCTAGGCTTTGGAGAGAGTAGAGAAAGAGAGTGGCAAGATTTCTGTTGTCATTTTATCTGCAGACAATAACAAACTGCTGAATGTAAAAAAAAATGCAAGAAGTATCTCCATTGTGGACATAACCTGTGGAGGGCACTTCAGTGCTGGCAGGGGATGTGTCCCTCAGATGTGAAAAATTATGATGCCCTCCCAGTCCTTGAGTTACTTCAAGTAGTAACCGTGGAATCATCTTTATTTTTCCATTCATTCATTTATTCATACATTTATTGAGTACTCACTTGATAATCAGCACTATTAACATACTTGAGAGGCAAAAATTAATAAAACATGGTTTTTGCCCTCCATGGACAATACAGTTAACAAAGAGACAGATCAATAATCGAATACAGTCAATAAGTGTTACAGTGATTTCAATAGATACCTATGTGCAATTCAGTAGCGGTAAACAGGGTAAAGGTGCTTACTGGAGTATAACCTAAAATGTTTTAGTACTCTTAATAAACTCAACTACAGGACATAGAAATAGAAATGCAAAGGAATATGATCAATATATAATATATATGATATAATATATAGTATAATGTACAACATGATGAGAAAAAAATATATATATATTTTACCAAATAGTTATTTAGGCTGGAGTTTAGACTAACTAGGACTCCTATTGGTTTGCTTTACTTCTACATGATTCTACTCTCCTAAATATGGAAAGTTTCTCTCAATTTACCCTTAAGTATTTTATGTTACTCATAATTGTTTATCTGTCATTTTAAAACCCTTTCTTCTCTGGAGATTTCTTTTATCTTCATGCCAGTTTCCTTATAACAAAGGTTTACAGTCATACCTTTGAAGAAATGCCTAAAACTTTCCCCTCAAGTATTGAACCAATCAGTGTCTAATCCAGAATCTGTTTCCTGGTGGGTGACCTAATGCACTCTCCAAATCTCCAAGAAGGACAAGCCAGTTGTGGTGGAGCAGGTTTTAAAGTTTTAATCCCAGGATCCATGGATGTTTCTGTGGTACAAAAGCTAAAATATTTCACATCTGAAAACAGCAAGAGACAAAGACTATAGTATCGAAATTAAAAAACAAAAACAAAAACAAAACAAAAAAAACCTAATGTTAGGTAATGGATTCTGTCACATCTATTTTTTTACTCACAATATCCTAGGGAAGTTGATATTTCTATTTTCCAGATGAAGAAACTGAGTCACAGAAAAACTGAGTAATTTCCTCAAGTCATAGGATGTATAAATAGCATACTGAACAATGGGAACCCTGGTTGCTGACATAGACTCCAAAAGATGGCTCTTCCCTCTCTCCCCACACCTGATGGATAGCAGAGGGCTAGGATCCTGAGGCATGGGTCCACTTTCAGTCCTGCAAATGCTAACACTGTTTGTATCTTTCATAATTGTTTTTAATTTTGCTCCTCATTACTAAGTATAACTGGAAATACTTTCATCGTTTCTTAGCATTGGTATATTGGGAGAACAATAGGTTATCTTTATTTCATAAGAACTTTTCAAAGATGGAACAATGAACTCACTCTTCAATTATCTTTTCATCCAGGTAAGCCATCCTCTCTGATTGTTTCGGTTCAGTTTTTTTAAAAGCTATCTTTAATTTTGAGGAAGGTTAATTAATTCTTGTTGTAACAAAGGATGTTTACCTCACTCTTGTGTCAGAAGGAAACCAATGTCTTTTATAATTTTCAATAATATGTTCACATTTGGAAGAGATTTGCTACACAATTCACTGGAAAATTCTTACTGATAATATTCATATTTTATTTGTTTATGGCTTGTTTATTATAATGACCTGGAAACTGAGTAGATTTAGTTTATATATAAATATGAATGTTCACTGTAATGTTTTATTTAATCCATGTTAATTTATATAATCATCCACACAAATATATTCAGAATGCACTTTGTCCCTCTGATATATTTTATCTTCTAGAATAGCAATGTAATATAGAAAGTGGTAGTCATTTTTTAAATCTATTTTTAAAAATTCAAACATCTGGTTTATTATATTCACTGTAGACTATAAATTTGATGGTCAAATAAGGTGAAACAAAAACCTTTTGAGGAATTTTAACACTTATATAGGAAGAATACTTTAATGAGACTTGTGATCAACGAATTTTCTTCATAGTGTTCAAGTTCATAGGCAGTTAATTACTCTCACTGCAAAAATCTTGATTTCTTTTCAAGAATATATCAAGTTGAGTATAGCTCTATGCAAGTCGTTGGTTACTTACCCTGCTCACTCCTTGGGAGCCTAAGAACTCAGTTGCCTATGTACATAACTAATGGTTGGGGGAAACATCCTTTTGCATAATTGAACCTGAAAAACAAAATAGGATTCACTCTTTTTTTTTTTTCTCATCCTGAACTTGAGATTGCAAAATTGGATGGTAAGTCACAATCCTAATGATTTCCCTACAACAGCTATGAAAGTGTCTTGCTAAAAGAAGGAAGAAGATACTGCACTGGAAGCAATGATAGAGAAAAAGCCATAGTTTGAGAATGCCAAGAGTGAAAAGCAGAAACTTAATTGTAAGGCCTGCTGCCACAAGCATGCACAGAAAGTAACTCAGGTCTGAGGTCCTCTGGAATAAATCTTTGGTGATAACAACACAATCCTCAACAGGGATACTTTTATATTTATTTTATTCTCCATTATTGCCAGAGGCCTCAAATCCCACATAGTCAAAATCTCCATTCACTGCTGCCTGCTGGGCGTTTAACAAGGGCTCTTGTAACAGGACCCAGAACAAGTATGAACAAGAATAAAAAGTGCAGGGGCCAGCCAGGCACCACAGGCTGTGAGGTAGCCAAGTGGAGGCATTGGACAGAAACAGAGAAAGCAGACAATGACCCTCACCGCCTCAAGGCATGGCTTCAAAAGGTGTCAACACCAATTAAATTGTAAAAGCTCTGTCAGCTTCTGAAAAGTCATCCAGACAGGGACAAGACAGTACATAATCAAAGGACTGGGACGTGATTCTGTATGGTCCACGCTAGGCCTGGTATACACATGCACGCCTGGACATTTGTGATCCATATGTGAGCCTTCAAGATTAGGCTGTCCTTAAAGATGCAAATACTCTTCTGCTGGGAGCCCACTTGGTTTACTGCTGTCGAGTCTCACAAACCTTTATTAGCAGGTACCTAATGGTGATCCCATAGGTGAATTGCCTGAAATACAACTGTAACTAAAAATGTACCATTGATTATACCCATCCATAAGTGAAAGGATAATTGCCTAATCTGTTGGCTTGACAGTGACAGTTAGACCATCTATAACAAACAATATTATGGAGAGTTTTGTTGACAAAGACTCCATGAAATCTATTCTTTATGGCAATAAGACATTCTGACAATAATGAATTTGCAGGGAATTTGTTGCAGTTACATCAGTAAGGAGATCATTTTGCAATTTTTATTTGGCCTTGGAGAATGTTAATGTGGCTTTAAAGAAAGGAACCCTAATCTCAATTCATGAGATAATCTCTCTCCCTCTCTCTTTTTTCTACCTCTGTCTCTTTTGCCTTCGGGTAACTATGATAGGTATGACCAATTTATTGGATGGTTTTCAAAGTGACAGGAGAGTTGGGGAGGAGAAGAAATGCATTTTATAGCTAGGGGGAAAAAGATAGGAAGAACTGTCAAAGTATTTCTCACATATTTTATAGCTAAGTAATTTTCTTGGTCTACAGAACTTTTTCACTCACCAGATCAAGTAAAATGCCTGGGGTTTGAGGTAGATGGATTCATGCAGAAAAACAGACTTTAATGACATTAAAGTTTCAAGCATGGTCATTTTAAAAAATTACTTGAAAAGATTACTGTTACTATGGGGTTCCCCCCCACTTTGAGGAGAATGACTACTTATAAAAAAATTTAGAATGCACTGTCATTTTAAAAATTAAATTGTTTGAATGCTCTCAATGTATTACGTTGAAGAAAAGATTAATGAGATATAAAATAACATACCATATTGTGTTTCAGGTTAAAACTATAATTTTTAGGTTGTCTGTTATATAATTTCTTTTAAAATATTACAGTTCCTTAGAAAATAACTTCACTATTCACATGAAGTTAGAAAATTGGGGCACGTATTTATTCCACTGTTAGTATTAATCCTGAGTTAGTCAAGATGGGCTAAGTTATGCTACAGTAACAAAGAAAGAAATACCAGTGACTCAGGGCAGAAACTATTTCTCATTTTTATCATTCTTCTATGGGTCTGGGGGCACTATGCAGCAGTGTTCCTCTGCTTGATTACTTAGCATGGCACCTGTTTATTAGTATATGCTTCCAAAATTGTCACAGTAGGTAATAGGAGTTACAAGATTGGATACTTGAAATTATAAACACTTCTCAAAGTTACACCCATCATTTCTCCTTTAACTTCTGACGGGAAATACAATTACTTTGGGAACCTGGGAGAAGGCATTGGTATTGATATATAGTTGTTAAGTTTGCTGGAGGTCACTCTTCTGATTACCAAATGTTCTTTCCTTCCTTCTTTCTCTATCCTAAATTCAACCCTTCAGTAAGAGAGATAATCCAAGAATCTCTTCCCTGCTCCTCATCCAGCACAAAGTTCAGGAGTTTGGCATGGTGCCTAGAAGTCAGATACAATTGTGACTCCTCTTGGTATGGAGACATGTAAACTTAAAGCAAGTTAGTATTTCCCCTCACAATCAATATATCTTGAAGAAATAACAATGACAACGAGCCAGGTGCAGTGGCACAAACCTGTAATCCCAGCAGTTTGGGAGGCTGGGGCAGGGGCATCATGAGTTCAAAGCCAGCCTCAGCAAAAGCGAGGCCCTAAGCAACTCAGTGAGACCCTGTCTCTAAATAAAATACAAAATAGGGCTGGGGATGTGGCTCAGTGGTGGAGTGCCTCCAAGTTAAATCCCTGGTACCGGGAAAAAAAAAAAAAAAAGAATCCCAGCCTACCATTCTTGGTGATTCCTGACTTCACTGTTCAGAAGGTTCAATTCATCCCTTATGCTCCTTTGTTACCTTTGTAATGGACATTGGGGCAAGTCTTTCTTGAAAAATAAGCAGTTTTCTGAGTCTGTGTCCTGACAGAGAGGTTAGTTACCAAAAGTGATTTTATATCACAAATAGCCACTGTCTTTTGTACCCAGCCATAGGCTTCCTCTGGCAGTGAAATTCTCTCAAAAGTTTATAGACTTCTTATGTAGTTCATCCTGCTCAGCTCCATGTACAAAATCAGCGCCACCCTTTTTCTAAGATTTGGTTTTACAAATATTCTTTGCCACCCCCGCCCCCTATTTCCTTCTTCCTCTTCCCTTTTTTTCTTCTTTGTATTTGCTTGTCTAAGTCTGTTGAGATTCAGGGGACTCTTTGCTTTAGCCATTTTTACCAAAATGAAAGGATGATTGGGGGTGCTCTAACTTTAATGGTCTCTTTATTGAGACATTTTAACTCATTTCCAGATTTTAACACAGATGTGGTAGCCATACCCTTGATTTGATCCTTGCCTGAAGACTTAGATTTTGTATTTCTGCTTTGCAAAAGGCACATCTCAGTTTCATCTTTCTCTCTTTTGTAGCTGAGATGCAATTGCTTTTTCTAACCTGGCTGGTTCTCCATTGTATGTTTCTACTTCTGTTTAATTCAGATTTCAGATCAGTCTATTATTTACAGACATGATCTCTTCTTCTTTTTTACCATACCTTGCCAATTGCTACCCAAATCTATTAGCAGACACTCTAATGTTTCTAGAGTGATGTTTATTTTGCAAAAGGTACCTTATAAATTTTCATAGGTGGTAATATTACCAAATGGTTTGTCACTGCATGTGACTGATTTCCATTTTACAGTCTCCACAGGGAGTGGTCATTCACCAGCCCCACCCCTTGTAGGATCAACCATGAAGCCACTGCTATATGTTTTAGTGTTTGTTATGTCAGCATTCAATCTTAGTATAAATAACTGTTTAAGTCATCCCAGATTAGGCTTGGCTATTCAAACAGAGGACTCACAATTTACACAAAGATTTATTTCTCTCTCATGCAAAGCCCACTATGTTCTTAGAGAACATTCAGGTCTGCTGAATTGTTTTCCATTGAGGGTCCAGCGTTATCTCCCTTAGCAAGTAGTTTTAGAAGAGCCATAGCAGAGAAAAGGTGGGAACAGAGTTGAGCACCAATAATTAAAATGTTTTTTTTTTTCTATCATTTTTTCCTATCTCTAGATCCTAGGAAGTGGGGGTATATATTCTTCTTACATACCCAGAAGGACTGGAGAACTGGTTATTGTTAGCAGAGGTTATGTCTACCAAATATCCTGACTCTGTGACCTGAGGAATGGGAACACTTGTTCAGGTAGTAGCTCCTGAGCAGCTACTGCTAGAGGCACATTATTTCTGCTTTCTTAAATTCACTATTTTAATTTTAGCTGACAAATTTTGTATACTTATTAACTCAAAAGTATTTAAGGGTTTTAATATAACTTTGGGGCAGTGGCTTACATCTTCTACTCACCTAGACTCCAAGTGACTTTCAAAATGGGTTCTATACTATGTTACTTATTTAAAATTTTTGAATTAAAGCTGTCTGCTACTATATAAGAACACTATACTATTCTGTCTTAGTATTATTTAGGAATAAGCACCTATACTGAATTAAATGGTGATCGCCCCACCACTACCACCAGGATAAGGTCCTGTCGTGAATGCTATGAATGTGACTTTATTTCAAAAAAGAGTCTTTGCAGGTGTAATTAAATTAAGAATCTAGAGATGAAGAGGTCATTGGGGATTAGAGTGAGTTCCAATTCAGTGATAAATATCCTTATAAGAACAGAGAGAAGACACAGAGAAGGGCGTGTGAAGTAGAAAACAGAGATGGGAGTGAGCAGATATACCAAATGCAGAGAGCCAGCAGTAGCCGGAGGACATAAGAGAATTCCTCCAAAAGCCTTCAGAGGGAGCACAGGCTTCCAATGCCTTCATGTTGGACTTCTTGCTTCCAGAATTATGAGAGAATAAATTTATGTGGTTTTAAGCCACTGGGTTTGTGATAATTTGCTTCTGCAGCCTTAGGAAATGAATACAGTATTAATCTGAGCTTTAGGCTTTTTAGAATAAAAGATGCAAAGAATACATATTATTGAATATTATATTTGCTGAAATAAAAAGAGTGAGTTAGACAGTATCATGAGAAAGTAATGCAATTTAGTAGAGTCCTAGTTTTAAATTTAGATAATCTGAGTTTCAATTTTAACATTTTAAAGTGTAAAATCTTTTAAACATTTGAACTAAATCATTTTCTTCATCTTCATAAGAGAGAAATTTATGAAAATCCCAGCCCTTCCAACCTGGGGGAATCATTTTATGAATCAAATGAGTTTATTGATGTTGGTGCCTTGAAATCAATAATTCATCAGACAAAGAAAGTTTTAATTATGGTGATGGTGGACAACAGGAAACAAGAGGTACAAATAAACCCTGGGCCACATGTTATAATTTCTAAACATTTTCCATTTAAAATGGAAGTTCTTTAATTTGCAACAAAAAGATAAAAGGTTCTAAGCATTGGGAAAATAAAAACCTTTTCATATTTTGAGAAAAGACCCTTGACTTTAAACCTCTATTTTCTATTTTTTATTGTAGAATACATTTGAAAAGTAGAAAAGAACTGGAAAAAATCAGATTTTTTCTTCATGTATTCAAGGAAAATGCAAGCATGATGAAATTAAAAAAAAAAATCTAGCTAAAAATGTCTGAAGTTTTACCTCATAGAAACCACACCAGAAGATCTGTCCTCATGCTATAACAGTATGTTGAGAAAGACATGGTCTTGTTTCTAAATCTTCCCTCCTGTAACCAATTTCAAACATACTGCAGAATATTAACTTCTAAATTCTCATTTTCCTTCACTGACATTGTTTCTACTTTAAATAAGCTAGGAAGGACATCACAAATCTAGAGTCAATTGAGAAAAAACTGTCATTCATTCAATTTTGAGGTAGCAGTGGCAATATCTTCTAGAAGATTTTGCTTTTGGAAATGGAAGCTTGAATGTCAGCAAGGGTGGAAAATGAATCCTGAAGGCAGAACATCCCCCCTAGTCAGTTGCTCCTGGGTTACTGATGTCTAGGTACTTGATGTTCAATCTATGCAGCTGATTAAGTTGGGTGGCTGAAGCAAACATGGACCCCATGAGCAGATTTTGCCTATCTTATGACAAGGGTCTTGTCCAAATAGTGAAAATGGAATTCTGTTTCGTACTCTCTTTAAATACTCCTGCATTTCTTTGGTAGAAATTTTATCTCTGTGAATTTGGTATTAAACTTATGCATTCCCTTCTCTCATAAAATTGCTAAGGAGGATTGTCATGCTGAATGCAGCAACTTAAATTTTACAGGAACTCCAGCTGTCTTTAAAGAGACAGAAGCAATTGGCTTATTGGGAGTTCTTTGATATTGCACATTATAAGCCTTGGTAGGATTCAAAATCAATGTTACAAACTTTAGTTCAAATAATCTAGGAACAAAGGCATATTATAAATTCAGGAAGTTGAAGAGACTTAAAGAGAGATCCCCACTGGAAGATACCAGGAGCGCGTGACAATTGGCGCAAAGTTTTTATAGCCCTCTGATGTTGATCAGCTAGATGCCTCCTTGGCAAGAACTTTACCCAAACACCTCTGCAGCCTTCTGCTGCTATTTCTGCTACCATGTCTCACATCTCTGTGCTCAGAAGCCCCATGGTAGATATTGATCTGTTATCATTGTGGTGTTCGTTTTCAATGAACATTTTCATTTTAAGTGAAGCTCTCGGCTCTTCCTTTGATCTAATCAATCTAACCCCTTATCCTCCCTCCTTCCCAAAACTTTTGGAACTTTAACTCCTTAATTAATAAACCCATCTGTACCATCAATCTCTCTGAATATTCCTTAAAAAATAAATGACTTAACTGAAAGACGGCAACCTCCTAAGCCTCCTCGGTCCCAGAAAGACTGATAAGGAGAGGTGATTTTTCCTCTCCTGCTTATCATTGCAAGGTCAGGGGATGGGATAGGTTGGACTTGGGGTTTCAATTGCTTGTTCTCCCTTCCCAGCTCTTGAGATGCTTGTGTCATCCCGTCTACCATCTCTTCACCAGCTTCCGTGAAGACTTTAGCTTCTCACCCACTGCCTAATTTTTGAGCTCGATTTCTGTCATTTGTCAGAAATTTCACCCTTTACATTATGGGGTCTATTCAACTGATGTTTATTTTTTTTTTTTTATTTTTATTTTTTATATTGTAAACAAATGGGATACATGTTGTTTCTCTGTTTGTACATGGCGTAAAGGCATACCATTTGTGTAATCATAAATTTACATAGAGCAATGTTGTTTGATTCATTCTGTTATTTTTTTCCCTTTGATGTTTATTTTTTGTAATCCCAACCTCAAACATGTTTTTTGGACTTGGGTATAGCTCAGTGGACAGCACTTACCTAGCATGCATAAGGCCCTGGGTTCACTCTGCAGCATCTCTCTTTCTCTCACACGAAAGGAAGGAAGAAAGAATCTCATGCTCACTTACACTTCTAACTTCCATGACCAACCTGACCAGGGGTCACCAGGGGTCATTGCTCCCCCCTCCAAAACCTCTGATTTCAAGCATTCCATTATGTGACCACACTCTCCTATTCTGGCTCCCTCACAAGACAATTAAGTAGGTAGCAAAATCTATGGGATTTTCTGATGGACTCAACTGTAGTTTTGATTTTAAGTGTCCCCTGAAAATCCACGTGATAAAGGTTTGGTCTTCACAGTGGCACTATTGGCAAGTGGTAAAGTCTCTAGAGGGTGGAGCCTTCATAAAGATGAAGTTCACTGTGATTTATTCATATTTGTACATGACAAAATTTTATCGATTTCATTCCACTGTTCCTCTTTACCTGTTCCTCCTCTTCCCCCTATTCTCCTCTTTTTAACTCCACTGATCTCCCTTCTATTTTCATAGGACTCCCCCCCCAACCACTTTTTCTTTGATTTTGCTCTTGCTTCCACATATGACAGAGAACATTTGACAGTTGACTTCTGAGTCTGGTTTATTTCACTTAGCATGATGTTCTCCAGTTCCAACCATTTACCAGCAAATACCATGTTTCATTCTTCTTTATGGCTGAGTAAAACTCCTTTGTGTATATATACCACATTTTCTTTATCCATTCATCTGTTGATGGGTACCAGGTCACGTTCTATAACTTGGCTCACGTGAATTATGCTGCTGTAAATATTGGTGTGCCTGTATAACTACCGTATGTTGAAGTAACAATTCTTACATTGAGAACAATTAAAGAATAAAATATTGTGCAATGAATGAATACTCATTATTTTTGTAGTTTAAAAAACAGCAAAAATCTGACTTTAGCATTCATTTTAAGTTTAGCAAAATTAAATTTCATATCAGTACCTGTCAAAGAGCAGGATAATAGCATTTGAGGTTCTCAGTAAAAGAAAAGTCTGAGAATTAAAGTGGATTCATTATCTGTTATTCTGTTTCTATTTTTCACTTTCTGTTCCTTTCTCCTTCCCAAAGATATCCATTTTTATTTTACTTATTTGTGTTATATTTCAGTATGCACAGCAGCCCAGTCAGACAAATATCAAATTACCATAATACCCTTGTATAGAAAATGCTGTAACTTAGATTCTTACAAACAAAATATGAATTTGATGTGTCACCTGACAGTTACTCATATCAATGCTTGTGTATTTTCCATGGAGGGGGAGGGTTCATAGTTTTAGGAATTTTTTTTTTAAGCTGGAAATGAACGTGAGTAAATACAAATATAGAAAATTTTGCACAATCTAAAGTGTAACCCAAATAATGCACAAAAATTTTATGTGGCTTATAAAATTCTTATTGACTAATGATATCATCAGCTACCAACTTCTATTTATCCACAGGGTGGGTTTAGGAGCATGATATCTGTCAACTTTATCTCATTTTAAGGTTGGCAATCTGATTATTTTCTATTGGGTGTTTTACTTTCAAAGGGCTCATTCAATTGCAAATGATAATGAACCAATTCAGATACTTGTTAACAGAAAAGATAATTTAACTGAAAAATACAAGGATAGCTTTGATATGCTGAGATCTAGGAGCTCACTTTCCAACTCTCCTTTTCTTCTCCATTTCCCTTGAATTACCACACCTCCCCCCTTATTAATCCTCTCTGTGGCTTTATTCATGGTTCCCTCTGGGTGGTGGTGGCAAGCAATTTTAAAGTCCTAAATTTATATCAATTTAAGATTGATAATCTGATTAGAATATTCTATTACTTTCCTAATAGTTCATAGAAGTTTTAGGATTAATTCCAATGGACAGGACCTTATTTACATGCTTATTCATAAACCAACCAATGTGAACAAGAGATAGAACATTCTCATTAGAATAATTAATTCTTGAGCTGGAGGTCTGGGTTCAAATTCTCCTTGAATCAAATGAACTAAGAATGGAAGACAAAAATTTCCCAAACAAAAGCTGGGATACAATTATTAAAAAGCAGAGGTTGGACAAAGAGAGCAATGTTGTGTATATGGAACTCATCAGTATGCAACACCCAAATTGTTAATTTTATAGCCGAGCACCCTTATATAAGTTTGATTCATTTCCCGAGTTCTAGACACACATGGAAACTTCACAGTGGCTTAGTACAAGTGTTCCAATCAAATAGTTATCAATTTTTGTTTTCAAAAGTTCAGTTCCCAATCAAGTAGGAAGATTTTGAAAAGAAGAAGAAAAAAATGAGAGAACAGACTATGCAAATACCCAGTTAGGGCTTTATTGGATAAGAGCAATAGTGGTGTTTGTTGATTGGGTCAAAGTTAAAACAGTATTTTTTGAGAAACTTTGAACACCTAATCATTGACTTCTTTTTCTTCTCCACTTTCAAATCCTTGAGAATTTTGTGTAGACAGCATTTCTCCACAAACACCTAATAAAAAGGAGAATAGGAAGCAGAGGTAGGGAATTTTAAATAGAGTTTTGAGCTGCAGCCTGGTTTTTATCAAACTCACACTCTGATATTCATTAGCCTGCCTTGATGTCTTTTAGTTTTCATGAACATAAGATAGTGCTTATTTTAATGACTGCAGAGAACGGGCTTGGTTTTGAAGCCAATAATAATTTTGAATCATTTAATCTGGATCTCATGTCTTCTTTGAAAAAAACGAAAAGATTGGCTTAGTTCAGCCACTGGCCATTTATATGAGCCCATGGGTTATGGTCACAAAGAGACCTAGAAATAACACATGGAAGTGAAAAAGTCCTTAGGCACAGGACAGCTCTCCCTTCAGGCAGAAGAACAACTTCAGTTATTCTGCTTGCACTGTGCATTTTCAATGCATAATGACTGAGTTCACAGTCATTATTTTCATTTATGTTGAATGAAAATTTATGTGGCAAACATCCCAGGTATGGTTAATATTTATGTGGCAAATATCCTAGGTACAGTTGATAATTAACGAGATAGACTAATCATTACTTCTATCAAAGTATGCCTACACATTTTACAAAATGGTTTAGCCTTGTCTGTTTGCAAATCTTGTTTATATCAAGAAATTAAATACTAAAACTTAGGATTTTTAAAAGAATCCCAGCACCTATTATTTAATTGGGGCATTGATTAGAGTTAGAATATGTTGGCTGAAGTCATGTATTTTTAGTAGAGTTTGAATGCTCCAATAAGATTATATTCAAGGTATGATTTGAAGCGGCAAATTAAGAAAGAGGGAGGGTCAAGTTTAAGGTGCCTGAAGAGTAAATTGGAGTAAGTCAGCTGGAAAAGAAGATGGGGGACAGGGGAAGGAAGAGGGTATTTCCAGAAGGAATATCATAAACAGAAGAAAGAAAATTGCCCCACAAAACAGTTGTAGATGCCCTGAGAATCTCTAGCCTGGAAAGGCTACAGGCTGAAGGTGGAGTAGGCAGTGTTGAGGGGCAGTTGAAGACAGTACTGCAAACAGAACAGGCCACAGGGCTAGGACTCATGAGCAGCCTCATAGTTCACACCTTAAGCCATTATATTCCCCTATAGGGATTGATAGCAAGAGGAGTGTGTTGGGTGTATCTGAATTATATGGTCACATCCTCTCGCTCCCTTTGGATGCTTTCTTCTTTGGACAGAATACAATTTAATAAAATTTAACCCTTTAGCTCAGAGGGAATACCTTCTATGCCTCAAGATGTTCCCTCAGTCATGAGAAGGTCCCAAGTCCCTATTTCTACAACATTGCTATAATTTTGTTGTGTTGTGCCTTCTGTCTAGAATCCCTCCTCCTGCTTTCCACCAATGAAATCCATACCCATTTTAAAAGACAACTCAAATGCCACCTTCTAAAGAATTTGCTCATTCCCACTGCTTCTCCATCTTTTTTTTTTTTTTTTTTTACCATGGCAACAGTGCTTTTTTTTTTTTTGTGAATGATATGTTTTTTTTTTTTATTGTAAACAAATGGGATACATGTTGTTTCAGTTTGTACATGGAGTAACAGTATACCATTTCCATATTCATACATTTACATAGAGTAATGATGTTTGATTCATTCCGTTATTTTTTCCTTCCCCCCACCCCTCCCACCTCTCTTTTCCCTCTATACAGTCCCTTCTTCCTCCATTCTTGCCCCCCTCCCATCCCCCATTACGCTTCTCCATCTTACACCCAGGAAAACACATTCTTTTTCAGGCATGCTTGTGAAATACTTTCCTTTTTCTATCTTCTTCAAGACATTTCTCACCCTCTTTCTTCAATTATGAGTAAATATATAATAAATAATATATAGCACATAGCATGTGCATATTATGTATTATCTATGAGTCCTTCCATTATACATAATATATATATATATGTGTGGGCATGTATATGTGTATATGTTTTGAATCCCGTCACTAAATTATAAGATCCCAGGTAGCAGGAATTGTGTATGCATTGTACTAATTCTTCTTTTAGTAGTAATTAGCACAGTGCTTGTACTTGGTGCTTAGTTGAGAGGCAGGGCACACTGTCTCAATGAGAGAGAGTATAGATGCAAGAACCATTTTATGCTTTTCAAGAATGACAGGTGAAAAGATCAATTAGTAAGGCAAATTTCAAGTCGATTTAGAGCAGCTGTCAGAACAAAACAATGGGTCTTTTAAACCACTTTTCAAATTACAGACACTACAGAGATTACTTTTAAGAAAGTTCTTGCTTGGGCAAGAATTTATTCAGTCAAATGGAATGGGGAAAAATATATAATAGATCTCATGATTTTCAGTAACTGTTACCTCACCTTTGAAAAGGTGAGGTGAATTGAAATGTGGTTGTTTCTTGATGAATTTGTGAAATTGGACCAACCCAAGTGTCTATACAGCCCAGATATACTATGCATTGCCCACATCTTTTTGGATGCTGAGGTTTAAAATACATTTTATCATTGGAGCCTGTATGTACATTTCAGTCTCTCCCTATTGATGCCAAAAGGGGGAAAAAAAAAAAAAATGCTTTGGCCTTACCGCTCAATGGAAAATCCATTCTTGGATATGCTGGGACACAGCAGACGCATGGGGCACGTGTGAGTTTAACAGACAGATTTAGTGGGCTGTTTAGCGGCAGAGAGATTAAGAAGTTAAACTCGGTAGTTTCATAGACGCTGACGTTATTCAACTTCTGGTAAAAAGCATTGCATATGTTAAAAGTCTGGTCCGTTTTTTATCCATGTAGAGTAATTTAGACACTTTGAGCTCAGCAGTTCTATTTAATCAAAACCATATTCTTTGACTACTTGGAAACAATTATCAGAAAGAAAAGTTCCAACGTATTCTACAGAACAAAACATTTTAATAAATTCTATCAATTGGAATCTGAGAGACAAAGCATTTAGTATTACTTTTAAAAATATTTGACTGATTTCAGAAAATAAGTGGTTTTGGATGACTTTGAGACAAATTGCCAAAGTTTTATATTATCTTGAAGAAATGTCACTAGCCCACCAATAGATTTTCGGTTATGGAAGGTTTTCCAAACCACGCCCTTTCCCAATGTCCCTTCCTTTGCTTTTCTTTCCACTCTGCTTTTTAATTAGACTGATTTCATTCTCCTACTCTGTCTGATTGAACTCAGTTTCCTCTTGTGCTTTTCCTATCCTGGCTTGAGTCAATTATACTTACCTATTATTATATTAAGAATTAACATAATATTCTGTTGGAAACATTGAAAAGCAAAATTATTTTGGCATTTCAAAATCTTTCTTTTCTTTCCCTCTCCTTCCTGTTCTATTTTTTCAGTTCTTCTTTCTTCTTTCCTTTCTTACATCTTTCCTTATTTTCTAGGAAATCTGGCAGCATTCTTTATAGTTTGATTTCTTTAAGCTTTCTAGTAATTTACTGTACTAAAAAGATTTGTTTTGAAGTCAGAAGATGCTTTTGACTTAACTCCAATAAAAGTCATAGAAATGAAGCATTTGCTTTTAAGCATTATTTGTAATATATAGTCTGTTTTGATTTCTATAGGACTTTGGGGTTGGAGAGGACATAAAGGCTTTAATTTAATGTTTGAATCCTTTTATAAAAGATTTCATCCATTACTACCATTGCTTGACAATCTTCCTTACTCTGCAATATCTCCTTTTATGAGGCTTATTATCTCCATAGAAGGACCTTCCTTATATTGAGCTTCAGTTTCTATTTGTATGTCTCTCCTGCCTGCCCATCCTACTTTTTCTCTTTCAGTCACTTAGAAAAACAACACTTTTTGTTTTTTTAAACACAAGTGAGGCTGGGCTTGGTGGCACATGCCTGTAATCCCAGCAGCTGGGGAAACTGAGGCAGGGAGATTGAGAGTTCAAAACCAGCCTCAGCAATTTAGCAAGGCACTAAGCAACTCAGTGGGATCTGTCTCTAAATAAAATACAAAAAGGTTGTGGCTCAGTGGTGAAGTTCCCCTGAGTTAAATCCCCTGGTTAAAAAAGCAAAACAAAACAAAACAAAACAAACAAAAGAAACCCAATAAAACAGAAGTGAGCATTCCAGATATTTTAAAACATCCTAGAAGGGTGCACAAAAACTTTCAAAAGTGACTACTTCTGTGAAGTAAGACGAAGGACAAAGGAAGGTGATAAGGGAGAAAATTCTGGAAATCAAGACTCAGAATTGCCTACACATTCATGTATTGATATAATTTCATAATAGTAATAGTTATTTTAAAAGGATCATGATTATGCCCTCTATCACCTTTAAAAAAATGTAAATAGAGGAATTTTTTGATTTTTTCTCATATAATAATTATTTTTAAGCCACATTTATTTCTATTTTCTCTGCTCAAGCTATACTCCTATGCAAAAGATATTTGAGTGTAGCAACCAGAATGGAACCAAAATGACTGATTTAGTTGATAGAGGTTTAATTGTAATCTATGTATAAATCTCTAGATTTACTCATATTTTTAAAATAGACAATATTTGACATACAGCCCTTGTGAGAGCATGTAGAACAATCCAACCTTAAAAATGCACAGAATAAATTATGAAAATTACTAAAAGTTAGAAAAAGGATTTTAGAAGACAAAAAGTCTTAACAATATAGTATTTCTATACATAATGAAAATATGATTGTTATTTTTATGTTTTGGCTTTTCTGCCTGTATTTATTAAATAGAGAAAAATCCAATATATTATTCTCAACATGAGT
This sequence comes from Sciurus vulgaris, assembly GCF_902686455.1. Taxonomy (NCBI): domain Eukaryota; kingdom Metazoa; phylum Chordata; class Mammalia; order Rodentia; family Sciuridae; genus Sciurus; species Sciurus vulgaris. Next base: position 84,745,136 of record NC_136473.1, on the reverse strand, counting down.
AAAAAATGTTTTAAAATACACATTATTTTTCAAATACACTTTTTTTTTTATACTGGTTTTATAATAAAGTCTACTTTTCTTAGCAGACACCTCATCTTTTTAAATTTTTTGATTTGACTACTTAAATTTTTTAGTTTTTCTCTTTAGTCTTCTTAACATATATAAGTGGTAGCATCTAAGAAGGTCAAGAAGACTAGTACCTTTCAGACCTTCCAAAAGAAGGTCTGAAATAAAGGTTTTATGGTTTTATAGGTTTTATGGTGAAATAAAGGCAAAAGCAGAGTATTTATAAAGGCAATATGAGATTGTCACAGTCACAAAGGTAAAGAATGTACCATTTCAGCTCAGGCTGACCAATCACCCTCTTCACAGGGCAGTGACATGGGAGTAAATGAAGTCTTGGGACTGGCACAAGGGTGTTGTATGGCAGGATGTTGCAAGACACAGCTTTTGTGCTACTTGTTGACTCTATGAGTCAATTCTGAGTCAGCTCCAGAAAAATCTACTTGGAATCTAATAAGCAGGCCTCATGAAATGGAATTACTCCAGGAGAAGTTTGTTGATGAAGGAATTCTGAGCTTTGAGCTTCAGGTTCAGTTCTAGCATTGAAACTAATTAGGGTACCAGTAACCTCTTGGCTCCAGTTTCTTCATCTGCAAAATGAGAAGATTAAACTACATCAACAAGAAGCTTTATGCTTCTGAACATTTGTGATTCTAGGGTATTACTATGGAAAATCTGAAAGACTACATCTAGCAGGAAAACAAAACAACATATGCTATATTGGAACACCAGCCACCTTCTGGGTTGTCAACATTTCTGAAAAATGATAATAACCATGTCATGAGCTGATTTCTACTCTCTCTAATAGTGAAAAAGAGAAAGTTATGAAGAAGATATAAAGCAATTAGAGATCAGCTATACAAACAGTTTAGAACATCAGACCATTGCTGCCTTGTTTTTACTAATTATGTATATTCTGTTATAAAACAGCTCATGCTTGTAAAATTTCTCATTCAGTGTCTGCAGAAAAACGTAGGCAGAAGAGTTAAAAATGATTCATCTGTAAATATGCAGGATTGGAAATGGATACAAACAGTTTTAAATGTTCAATAATTCAATCTGTTTGTTTTAAGAAAAGTTGGAAATTGCAATGGAAATCAATATCCAAAACCCATTCAGTATTATGAAACATCAATTCTTAATGAGTTTGTTTTAAAATGTGCAGTATTTTCTGTTCAATTAAACATTTGTACTGATTTCGTTTCACTATTGGGAAGAAAATTGATGCATATCATCCATGAAAGTAGTAAATATCAAAGAAGGTGACAGATGGAACCTTTCTTCACTCTGGTTGAAATATAGTCTATTTCAAAATGAAATGCTTTAGAATAGAACTGTTCATACTATTCAATGAGAAGAATTCTTACCTTTGTAGCAGAATTCTACTGGGGGCAAAAGAATTTTTGAAAAACTAAAACAAGTTCCAGAATTTTGGTATGTAATTTTTCTTTTTATTTTCACATTAAAGTTAAAAGCAATTAGCAAGCTAATTTTACTGAGACTTGATTTCTGAAATGTGAATAAGTAAAATATATTTTATGAAAATTTCTTGTGCAAATCTTGAAAATTGAAGAATTATGCTTATTAAAAAAAAGAATATTAAAATGAATAGCATATTGAATGAGTGACCCAACAGATGATGACCAGGGCTTGCATATTGTTGGAGAAATTTGCTTGTTATTAAAATTTGTTCCTTCATTCAACCTCTATCTGAGAAGACCAATCTTAATTTTTGGAACATAAACCAGGATAAAGTAAGATCAAAAATAATAAAACTGATTTTTTTAAATCATTCTCTGTTATCATGAATTCTTCCCATAATAGAAATTATTCTGAAGTAACAATTGAAGAATTCTGTGTCTTAGTTTGTATCCTTCCCCACCCTCATGGTTGAAATAAGACTGGCAAATTCTTGGGATTAGGCATTCCCATAAGACTGCAAGAGCTTCCTGGCTTTATGCTGGCCAGAAATAACACCAGGGAATGTTTTTAAAATAATTCTACTTTTGGGTAAAAACAGGAAAGGGAGAGGCATGTTAAAATTAAACTTTTAATAAGATGAACAGAACAAAAAAAAAAAAATTGGAGAAGTTTCCTTTCAGTTTGGGGAAAATGAAAATTTACTTTGATCATTCAAATTATTTACTTACCTGTTTTTGAATGGAAACATTATCCTGATATGATCTTGAGATGTTATAAAATTTCTGTTCATTTTTGTTTTCCTGAAACTGTGCAACTGAGCTAAGGTGACAATATTTAATTCATCTCTCTGGCCTACTTATAATATTCACTACATAGGAAAGATACACATTGCCAACTGACATCAATTCCAAGATCAGATCCAATATTTTACACCATGTGGATTTTCCAGTATCCTCAGGATTGAAATAGGTTTATGCTTTACATTTTGTTATATCTCTAATTATCAGCAATCAACAGTTATCAAATATGCATTACTCAGTGATCACAGCATTTACTATTTCAATGTCCTAATTCTAGTGCACTCTAAATGACATAGGAAAATAAAAAAAGCAGTGTTAGTAAATACTATATTTCTTAAATTTTGAAGGGGAGAATGTTATCATCTAAATGGACTCTCAGGAACGGATGATATTTTGCTTTTTTGTGCTTTTCTTTGGGTATCTGTTATCAGACAATAAACATTTTTCCTGTATCTGACGATCATGGTATTTCCCTCTATTTCTTTTGAAAAGGCATCGGTTTTCTTCTGACAATACTGTTATCCTTTCTAACATGGCAAACTTGGCTAACAGCATAAATCAGTAAATGCTAAGCTTTTTCTTTAAGGCTTTTCTAATTTGTAATTAAAAAGAAAAGCTAGATTCTTGCTGATTACCTACAGGAGTGTGACTCTCCATGGTTACCTGTCACTCAAAGAGCTCCAGCACTGAGGAATGCTAATTAGCCCTGCAAAGCACCATAATTGAAATGGAGAGACGATTGCTGAAGGTGCAGGTCTGCCTTCATTCACAACAGTCATGCCATCTGAATGGATGGAGCCATTCTGACAATGTGAGGAAATAAAGGGAGATGGGGAGGAACAAGAAAAACAACAACATTCCATCTGCCATTTTTTACTTTCAGTTTTAAAGTGATTATCAAGATGTAACCTGGATACCATGCAAATACATAAAAAAAAAGAAAGTGTTTTTTTTAGCCATAAGAGAATGTGCCATAGCACCTGTTTGACAATGATCTCCATGGTGGTGAATGCATTGAACTGTATAAAAATGAATCATCTGAAACAAATGGATGTATTGGGACATCAATGCAGATAATCATAGTGATGATAATGGATGCATGTTTTATGGAAAACAGTTTTTATTTAAATGATAATTGACCTTACAGAAATGCTTGGTAAAAGAAAGTTTTGGGCATTGCGATGTCCCTGAAACATATGCACATTAAAATTTAGACAACTTAAATGAGAATATAAGGTTTAGTGGGGAAAATCTTGGGCTATCATGTAACAGTAAAGGAGACAAGATGATTGAGTTCCAAACAGGTGTCATCTCTGCAGCTCAGTTCTAGTTCTTAACATGGAAAATAAGCTGCTTGCAAAATAGAACAGCATAATGTTTCATATCATCATAGAATCAAGTTTTGGAACTGCAGAGACTTTAGATTTATTGCAAAAAAAAAAAAAAAAAAAAAATTGCTAGGTGTGGTGCCATAGGACTATAATCCTCGCTACCCCGAAGGATGAGGCAGGAAGTTTGCAAGTTCCAGGCCAGCCTGGGCAACTTTGTGAAACCCTGTTTCAAGATTAAAAATAAAAGTTCTGGGAATGTAGCTCAGTAGTAAAGTACTTCTGCATTCAATTGCCAGTATCATGAAAGAAAAAGAAAATTAAATTTAACTTAATTGATTTTGAGAAAGAAGCAATTAAAAAATCAAACAGCCCTCAAAACCAAGCAGCTGAAAACCAGAGAGCTCTATTCTGCAACTTGTTCAGACAGCACTTATAGATATAGAAAAGGGAAGTGAGGACCAGAGGCTGCTTTATGAGTTATAGTTCCAAGTTTGCCTTATTTGAACATGATCTGATTGGTTGGCTGCCTGTGCTTGAAGTATACTGCTATGATTGGCTCAAACCCTGCTAGTTCTCACCAAAGCTATACTCCTTACTTTAGACTTGCAGTTAGTTTATGTACTAAGTTGGGCTGCAGTTAATTATGTTGGGACTGGACGTATAGAGGTAGCCTCAGACCATGTTTAGTTTAACACTAAAGCTATGTTACATAGCCTTGGAAACGAAGACACAGAAAAGCTGACACTAGTCCCAAACTAAATAACGGTTAAAGCTCAGAGTAGAATCCAAGTACCTTACCCCAAGTTTATCATTTGGGCATAGAACACCAAGGCAATAGATAAAATGTAATTTGATTCTAAGATGAGGGAGTGAGCAGTAGGAGAGACACTAAATCAGAGGGCTTTGTCTTGTCCTTTGCTCTAATGCAGTATTTTACTTTAAGCAATGACTGGTGCCCCATATATATGTATTGAATGGTGTTGAGTGAATAAATTAACAGGCACATTCTTACACAATTACTTTCAGAATTTAAAATATTGAACCACTCGGTAAGATAATTCTTACTTTTCTTCTCATTTATCCTTCCTTCTTTCTTTCCTTTCTTCTACCTTTTCTTTCTCTTTCTTGTTCATGTTAAGTTGATTTAGTCTAGAAGTTTACATTGGGTGTGGTGACTTTGACAAATGTCTTAAAGAATAACAGGGGATGCTGGGTTGTAGCTCAGTGGTAGAGCACTTGCCTAGCACAGGTGAATCACTGGGTTTGATCCTCCACATAAAAAACAAATAAATAAAAAATAAAGGTTTAATTCTTAATTTAAAAAAAAAGAATAATAGGGAGGGAACCACTGTTATCCTAGCTTTCTTAGCTACTGTTGTAGACTAGCTACTTTCTCCTTCAGAGAAATAACAACATACTTAAGAAATGTAGATTGAAAGCCTGATATGAGAATAAAGAACCAAAACCAAAAATATGGTCCCATTAAACAGCTACTCTATTCCAGGTAAACATATTATTTTATGTAATTCTTATAACAAATACTTTTGATATTATATGCACACTTTACAGATGAGGAAACCAAATGTCAAGATGTGTTAAGTAATTTCCTCAAGGCCATAAAGTTAGTGAGTGAAAGACCTAACATTGAAACCCGATCAGTTTTCCTCCCAAACCAGTTCCTTCCACAATACTGTGTTTCATTATAACTTCCAACTTAGATCTTTTTGGTCTTCTCAACATGTAAATCCACTCAACTGAAAATCTGAAGGTCTTTGTTTTGTTGTTTTTTGTTTTAGGATTCTCAAAGAGTTGTGATAATTTGCATCAGACTGCCTGCAGGCAAGTTACCTGTAGAGTGGTAGAGTGAGATGCATCCAGTTCTTAGGGTGGTCAGGGAAGACTTCTTTGAGATAGTTACTGTAGAGTTGAGACCCAAAGGAAGAAAAGGAGCTATAGAGGCTGCCACCTTGGGGAGAAGAATTCAAATACAAGGAACAAAGGTACAAAGATCCTAGGAGAGAAGTAAGATTTGTATGTTTGAAGAACATATAAAGGGGCCAAATACAAAGAACAAACTCAATAGGGCACAGGGGCAAGAAAGATAAGATCAGAAAGACAAATCAGTCAGTTCTTGTAAACTAAGGAATTAATTTTATTTCAAGTGTAGTAGTACACACACATGGAGTTTTAATTTTTTTTTTTTTAATCATGGGTGAGTCATTTATACTTTTAAAAAAGATCACTAAGAAGATAAAAAATTATAGGGAGCAAGAGGGAAAGTAAGGGATTCCACTGGGAGATTCTCCCATTACTGCCAGACACCTCTGGAGTTTCAGAGGTGGAGAGGGCGGGAGATCATCCATTCAGGATACATGTCAGAGGCCATGCTGACTTGATTTGGAGATGCTAGGAAGTGAGTATGAGAGGAAACTGGAATTTAGGATATGGATAATGGTGTCGACCTCAAAATGGGTGGATGTTAGTGCTATGTACCAGATCATAAATGAGAAAGAAAAAAAATTGAGGACATATTAAAGATAGTGCTTTTTGATTAGAAGGTTCCATATACATTTAAAAAAGGAATGAAGGAAGAATAGAGATGCTGTTAGATTTTGACCATTCAATGAATACTTCTCTGTGACAGTTTGAAAACTGATATCACAGAGTAAGGCAACAGTCTTAAACTAAGGAAAAAAAGCAGTCATTATAAAAAATGGCAAAGTCTATCAATACTATCATTCAAGAAAATTTATTCATGAAAAGCAAGGTTAAATGATTGTAAAATGTCCTCTCAAGGTAATTTGGGAAGGTTACAGGAAGAGAAAAGCAAAGCAAAGAAAGATTAAAAGCATGTTAAGGGAAGCATTCACCACATCTCTTCCTACCCAGTTAGTTAAGAAATCCCATCTGTCAAATCTGCATTGTTCATGTGAATGGAATGTGGCAAAGAGAGCAACCCTTTTTCAACATCCTAAACTCCGTTTTTCACTCTTAAGTAAAATATAAGTAACATTTGACTTTTGGTCAAATTACTTACCACAATTATTGAAAAATAGTGTTTTGTGGCATCTACTTTGAATTTGTGTGTGTGTGTGTGTGTGTTTATGTGCATAAAGGTGTTTTCTTGTCTTCCAAAAGCACATTCTGTCATTATTATTTTAACGGATGAAATTTTAGCTTCTTTAATAAACATATCAACACATATAATCTTGGTTAATAACCAACAACACCAGAATTTAAAATTTGTTCTAAAATCATTGAAAGTCTTTTTGCTGAAATTACTCCTTAAAATCCTTTTTCATTTCTGGGCTTTTGCCAGAGAATTTCATAGCCATTACTCACATCCACCTACCTTATCTAATTATAATTTTCTTCCTCTTGCCTTTAAAACAAACATTTAATTTCTACTATATTCATTTTTCTTTCTTTTTTTTTTGATACTTTGCTTTGTAAGTGGTCCCTCTCTTTGTTGTCACCTGTGTTCAAGCCTCCTTAAATCTTTTTCTGAACTGTGTGTGGGTGAAGCATGGGGTAGAATGGGTTCAATAGTAGACATGTCACATTGGCACTTGTATTTCCTCTGTCCTTATGATTCAGATGTTGAGACCACAGACTGGGTTCTGTGAGCCCAGGGAGTTCATGCCATTTCTTGCAAGTCGAATGCGTACCGATCATCAGGTGATGTAAGAGCAACAGATGGTTCCAACATTCAATATGTCTCCATGGTGGATCATTCCATCATTTCTGCTATTTGTTTACATGTTGACTATGTCTACCCTCCTTTCATATTCCTAACCCCCTTGAACTGTTTCTCTGATCTTCATTATTACAGAGGAAACTGAGACCCATTAAATTAAGTGATACTTCTATGATTGAGGAGGCTGAGAAAAACACAAGTGACACTAAGTAATAAACCCAGGCCTATTGAGAGAGATGGGTGAAAAACATCTCTAGTTTCTGAAATTAAAATACTTAAGGTAACCACTTATTATCTCCATGTATTCCAAATTTATTATATTTGGAATTAAAAATGTAAATAATCATCAAAATAAAGTATCTGAAAAGAATTTTTATGTTGAATGACATTTACTTTTTGACATTTAAAATTGCTCTCTGTTGGCAGACATTGTGTGACCATCCCTTGACATCTTCCACAGTAGTAGTAAAGACTGCATTTCCAGTCCTCCTCATGAGTACAGTGACGATGTGACTGAATTCCAGACAACCAGACGTAAATAGATGTAAGTGTGCAATTTCCAGGTTTAAGGAGATGGGGCATGTTGTTCTCTTCTGTTTTACGCTTTTCTAATGTTAGGGATGTGACCTAGTGGTGAGTTATTTTGTCCAATATGAGTGAAGCCAACTTTCTAGGCACGTCAAAACAATATGCCTGAAGAGCATCTGAGCTTTTCATGATTTTTTTGGAGTATAGCTATTGTTTTGCTTAACTTTTTGCCCCTGTGACTAAGATACCTGACAAGAATAAGTTAGAGGAGGAATAGTTTATTTTGGCTCATGGTATCAGGTGTCTCAGTCCACACATGGCTCACTCCCTTGCTCTGGGCCCAAGGTGAGGTTGAATATCATGGGAAAGGCATGGCAGAGGGACGCTAGTCTCCTCATGGCAGCAGAGAAGCAGGAGTGGGTGAAGGGCCATGGGGGAGATGCACCCTTCCAGGGCATACCCGCTATGACCCACCTCCTCCAGCCACACTCCACCTGTCTACATTAACAACCCAGTAAGTCCATCAAACTAGGATGAGTGATTAGATTACAGCTCTCACAATCCAATCATTTCACCCCTGAACATTACTATATTAACACAAGAGCTTTGGGGGCACACTTTACATTCCAAGCATAACAGCCACAAAGTAACTCAGACTCATGTATAATATCAAAATATTCCATTAAAATAGTATAAAATTCAGAGAAATTAATTTTTGGAATGACGATTAAAAAGTATTTTTTAAAAAACCCCCTAAAATGTTGAATTCTGTCTCATGTCTTTGCATAAGTCATCCCAGCTTAAGCTATGCTGTTTGTGTTACATATGAGAGATGAATTTATATTTAGGTCAACAGGAAATGTTTTAGCTATTCTTTTAGGTTAATTTGCATTGTACATTATAGAAGTAGTAATGTCTTTCTATTAAAAACTTGTTTTGATAACAAAAAATTAATTTGGGTGGAAGTACTCATATTTGAACCCATATTTTGATATTAGGAATTAGAAGTAGTTATAAAATAATAATTTTGTTGTGCCTTAGAAAATGCCTCACCTTTGAAAAATGAGAGTGGACACTTATATGGCTGAAGAATACACCCTGACTTTCCTGAATCTAATTTAGAGATATAATTTTACATAAAGCATATACATTAGAAAGATAAAAAAAAATTAGGTAGCCTCTTCAGACCCTTAATGAGAAGACATGCATGAGTGGAAATGGAGAGGGCTCCACAAAACCAGGAGATACTATAGCTGCTGTGGCTGCTGAGGGGCCCGCTTGCTAGTTAAGCACCTCATTCCACGCATCATACCCAGAGAGCATCTATGCCATCAGATCTGTGTTGTAGAACAATCCCAGGTTGTTTGTGTCACAGAATTTGGAAGTTGCTTGAGAATTAAAAACTTGAATCATGGATGTCTGAGGCCAAGGGTCTGCTCTGTGGCATTTTATTATGTTGGTTCTGTTTGATCCTCTGGGGAGCATTTTATGGCAGATGCTATCTAATGATCCCTTTAGTGATTAAGCCAGCCATACCCCGTAACTACCCTGAGACAGAAACCACTGTAAATGTAATAAGAGACAACCATGATAGTTGCTGTTTAAAGGCACCAAGCAGGCCTTCCCTCGTCAGCTTGTGAGGTTTCCCGCTTGCTGGCCGTCTTTACAGCTGCTGCTTGGGAAGGGTAGTGGTAGGTGGATAAGCCTGTAGCATAAAACTCAAAGGGTGTAGATAAACATTTTGCTTACAAATGCTTACTCTCAGTAACTCTGGGAACTTACTAGTTAGTCATAACTGCTAGTTGTCAGATATTGACCAGAAATTGATAGTGAATAAGGAACTTGGGGATCATTAAATAATAACGAACTACAGAATTGTAACTAGAACACTGTGATATGGTAACTGAAGGGCTCACGACAGAAAGGTGTGGTTTTGACTGGAGGGAATTGGCACAGGTCTCTGAATGTAGGTATCATTAAATACTTAAAAAGATTCAAAAACATGATAAATACTTTAAACAGATTATCTCATTGATTCTTTCTCTATTATTATTATTAATTTTTGCAGTGCTAGGGATAGAACTCAGGGACTCTTACACCAAGAAAGTGCTCTACCACTGAGCTACGTTATCAGCCTTTAGAGTCATGAGAGAAACTCCATGTAGTTACCATTGTTTAAAAACAGAAACTGAGATATAGAGAGTTTTAAGTATATTACCTCAAATTACATAACTAACAATTGGCAGTACCAGGATACAAACCCAGATTTGTCTGTCTTCAAAGTTCATACCCTTAATATGAAATATCAATGTATTCATCAACAGAAATAATGGTCATATACTATTTCAGAAATTGAGTCAATGTGATTCATATTTTAAGACAAAGTAGCAAAATGATCTTATCTAGCAAATATCATTTCCAAATAAGTAGTTGCATCTATTTAATATACTCTGAACCTCTTTGAATCTCCCTTTATGAAAACCTTTCAGCAAAATGCATGTGGTCTTCCAATACATCGCTCAGTTCCTGATGAGCTCTGCTGTTCCCATGGAGATCTTCAGGGACTTGCTCCAGTGATCCCTTAGCTGTGGAGCACCCTTTGCAGTTTCTGAAGCTATGCGATGTCATTAGGTGGCTGCAGGCGTCCTAAAGAGAAGAAAATGCAAATATTTGTATCTTGTGTCCTACTTGGGCCAATATAAATGATCAGGAGTTAAATACATATTTGAAAATAGTTAGAATTTGGAATTGAGATCATCCTTGTAAGTTGAAATAATGTAGCCCAAACAATGTTCAAGATTTATTTGCAGGACTGAAAGATTTAGAGAAGAAACAGAGTTGGAAGAAATAGAGCAAGAGGAATAATTTTATAGGATGTTATGGTACATATAAATTATTTCTAAAAATAGGTGGAAAGATTTTGTGGCAATCAAAATTCTATGACAGGGCTGGGGTTGTAGCTCAGTGGTAGAGAGATTGCCTAGCACATGTGAAGCAGTGGGTTTGATTCTCAGTACTGCATATAAATGAATAAGTAAAAATAAAAGGTCCATTGACAACTAAAAAAAAATTTTAAAAATTCTGTGAGAGACCCAAAGCAATTATAAGACATTTAAAGCGCAGGCAAATTGATAATAATATATCATATTATTGCCTCTATTTCTTACAAACTTCAGTCTATTTGTAAACTGTATTCTGAACTTTTTCACAGTGCATTTCGGTAACATTTCATTTCTCATGGTTTAAAACATTTTAGGATCAACTGCATGGAAAAATTATGAAGAAAATTGAGGCAGTAAGTATGACTTCAGTTGAGTATCTTCAAAGAAATTGCTTATGAAATTTAAAGTAGATTGTATTTGATTATTAACAATATTCCCTTACTTTATGACATTTATTTTATTTTAATTTTGTGCAATGTTGAGGATTGAACCCAGGGTTTTGCACATACACTCTGCCACTGAGCTACATCTTTAGCCTTTACATCTTTATACATGGTATATATCTTAGGCATCAGTTAGTACCTGCAGATTTCCAAACAACAGAAGAATTTGAACATTTCTTGTGAGTTAATTTGTGATTTTGGTCTGTATTTCTCTTTCTGTGGGGAGAATATGTTGTCCCCTTGTGTTTAAATGGTTGCTTTCCTCCTGCTTCCATGTTCTCTTCCCATGCTCACTGAAGTCAGAAGCATACACTGGAGAACTACTGTAGTTCTTCAGATTTGAACATGGTCTGTGGTGGATTTTCTACTATAGCAAAAACAAAAACAAAAGAAAATGAATGTCAAAAAGTAGTTAAAATCTCTAACAGAAAACCCCCCAAAAGAATTGCAGTAGAAATAAGGCACCTTATTATTATCTTCTTACCAGATAACGCATGTAGTAAAAAGTCAGTATAATCAGTGTACTGCGAGAGGAAGCAGAGATTATTTTCACTTAAGGAAAAGGAAGGAGATGCACAAAGGTTGGATTGTTTTCTATAGTTTCTCATTGAGTCAATAGAACAAAAACCAAATAGCAGTGTTTCTGACCAAGTGCTGGAAATTCTATCCTTCCTAGGCTTGGCTGCCTCCATAAAAATGACGCAGCCCCACTTAGCAGTCACTCATTTTACAAATCAAGAAAATGAGGTCGAGTCGATGCTATTTGTATAGAACTTCATTCCAGATAAAAGCAGATAAGGGAAATAGGTGACCCAGTGTTTACTTTGACTTTACACAGAGCAGTCGCTAAAATCATGAAAACACATCCTCAGAACATGTAGCCTTCCCTCTGCTGAGCCCTGCTGATTACTTTATAAAATACCTTCCATGTGGGTGTAGAGGAAAATTCTCCAGCATGGCATTAGGTTGCAAACCTGGCTGAGCTAAATGCATTAGGTTATGAGATGTGAGAAGGAAAAATCTATTTAGCTAATAAAGTTCCTGCCTGTAAGAATTTCTCTGGCATCTGTAACTAATTGAATAATGTCCACTGACTTCTTCTACTGAGACATCCGAATAAGAGCTCCTCTGATTTCAAAATATTGCTTATGATTTTTCTGCCAGCATACAGGACAATAAATATATTTAGTTCTGGATGATGATCAGTTTTACTAATTTCTTTGGGGAACACACACACACACACACACATACATAGTGTGTATGCACAAACAGTATTTTGTGAAAAAATGTATAGAAATATATAAAAATAGATCCCCAAATGTTAATCATTGTATTATTGAATATAGTTAATGATGGTTTCAAAGAAAAAAAATAAATTTTAATTCTGGGTCAAATGTGTGTTGTTATAAAACTCATAAAATTTGATTTTAATGTGATACTTAATCTAAGAATTCTTTAATATTGTTAGCTTTTCATATCACAATGTTATTATTGTCTCTCTTTTTGTGCAGAATTAATCTGGAGTAGAAATGTATCCATTTATAATTATGGTAATGAACATGGAGATCGGGTTCACATTGCAAGGAAATGAAGTTGCAAAGTAGTGTCAGGATGTAAGTTTGAAAACCTAGAACTCACCTTAGCTTACGAATCCTGGCAGAATCGTGTCATGGAGCCCACAGAGTTGAGTGGAGGCTGGTGTTACAGGCAGTGCATAGGCTTCTAAGGGAAATTCAGAGGATCTCACCTGAGCGTATATCTGTATAATAGCATATGCAAGTAATTCATCCATTTGAATAAATTGACAGGAAACTGTTAACTCAGCCATCATGGTGGAATCAATTGTGTGGTCAGCAAAACCTGAAAAACTTCCAGTCGTTTCAGGACATTAAGGGCACCACTGTCATTTAAGCTGCCACATTTTTTGTATGGGCATGGCAGTGGGAAGAGGCAGCAAAGAAAAAAATTAAGTAGATGAAATATCTTATGCAGGATGGGAAAAAACTTAATCCAAGATTTTGAGTACCACTGGCTGTATTTTCTGGAAACTAAGGAGAAGGTGATTTCCAAAGGCATTCTGACTGTACTCATTTCTTTTTGTCTGAAATTTTAATACATCTCAGCTATTCAGTGCACTTAGCAATTGCACATATTTTGTTTTGTTACAACTTTTGTTATTTAACTTTTTAAAATTGAATTTTTTATCATTGGCGTTTACTTCTGGTTGTAAACTTCTCTAGTTGCTGGGCTTTGCTTTAAAATCCTTACACCACCTTCCGAGTGCCTTCACAGTATAGGAGTTCAGGTAAGTATTTTTAAAGTTAAGATTTGTGCCTTTATAGCAGGTTAAAATTTCAACTTAATTAAAACATACTGTTGCAGATTTTGTGTATTGCTGAAAGTAGCATGTGGCACACATGTTCAAAATTAGGAAAGGAACACACAGGATAAGATGTTTGATTTATTAGGAAAACAATTTCATTTTTAATTAAAACTAAGATCTACTTAAGTATATTAAAAGGTGCTTAAAAACAGGAATAATGTAATAGTCTTAAAGAATAGAAACATAAGGAAATAATTTGGGCCACTAAAAATTGAGTGTCTTTTGCAGAATTAGCATTTGTTTCTGCGTGAAAACTTTGGTAGTATTTCTACCACCTTTGGTGGAAAAGTAGGTTCTATTTTTTGTTCCATTTGGATAAATGCATCCTAATTTCCATGGATTTTGTGACAAATTAAGGAGAATCTCACACATTTGCTAAAAACAATTACTGTAAAGTGACTGTGAATTTTAAAATAGATTGCTAACCCATAGTAGTTTCTCCATACGCATTTTAAAAATAAATGGAAGAAATGAATGGATTGTTAATCAAAACCTCAAATAAAGGATTGCCAAATTCTAAGGCTTGCGGTGATATGTGAAAAGGGCAACTCAGTTGAAAATGCTTTCCCTCGTGGTAATTAGAAAGGGGAAGTCTCTTTCACTTTCATTCTTTTTATATAGTATTTGATAAGTAAAATAAGATGAATGTTTCATATTTATATATGGCAAAAATGGAAAATTTCGAGTACATTACGTAGATGGATGGGCAGAGAGTGCATGCCTGTGTGTGCTGAACCAGGTCTGTATCTGAGGGTCTAGTCAGAGCTGGCTTTTGCAGTTTCCTAAACATTCCATTTGCTTTCATGGCCTCAGGTATCTTATCATGACTGTCTCTTCGTTCTAGCCGTTTTCTCCACTTGGCAAGCTCCCATATTCCTTGAAGTCCAGCTCAAATATAATCTTCTTTCTGAAATTTTTTCTTGATCCTGTAGGGAGAATTAATGCCCTCCTTGTATAGATTCCCCATACAGAATTTTGCAAGTGCCGAGTAAAAAAGGATTCATTTTGGATCCTACTTTTTGTGTTGGTCTCCATCTCCCATTACACTGTAATTTTCTCAAGGACCAAATGGCAATCCTCAGACTATTACTTTGATATACTGCAATACAGAAAAGCAGTATCTGATTAGGATTAATGGTGAACTCAGGAGACATATTTTTAAGAGAGACACCTCTGTAAAGGATGTTTAGAAAGGTCACAAATAATTCATGAGAAAAGAAATATGAGGACACAATGAATGTTTAAAAATTATTAATTCACACAATCAAAGCTGATCATTACACATAAAAAGACAAATTGAAAACACTAAAAGATTAAAATAGCTTGTGTGGACAGGTTTGGGGAGGGCTCTCCTTCATTGATGAGAGTAAAAATGGCTACAATATATCTAGAGAGCATTTTGATGACAAATATTATGATCTTATAAATATAATTTGTTTTTTCTGTTCCAGAAATTCTGCATCATAAGTTTGAACTTTAGAATAAAAAAAATAGATACAATATTGATATTCAAAAATTTTAGTCATATAAATTAATAAGGGAAATAATATGCAATCATTAAAATGCTACCACAGAAGAATTCTTAAGATAAAAATAGGGAGTATTGGAAAAACAATATAAGATAGTCCTTAATGATGTAAGATGTGGATATTATAATCTCATTCATAATATTTCTCTACCTATCAAGAATAATACAGAAAAAGTTATCATACAATAAAATACAACAATTAATTTGGAACAGTGACATTTGCATTTTGCAAAATATCTACAATAAATATTTGTCTCCATTCGTTAACAGAAATATTTGATAAAACTAAAATTAAAAAAAAATCACTTAAGTTAATAATACAACAGGACCGTGGACTTACAGGTCCGAGGGGCTGAAATGATGATCACAGGGCTGGGGTCCAGCAAGTGACCAGTGGTTACAAGATGGGTTATATACAGAGGCATTGAACAGGCAAGTAAATATATCTGGCAGGTCCAATGATGAGTTTCAAATTTTGTATCTTTGGCAGAAGTGGGACAGATATGACACTGGGTCATTCTTATCACATCCTATCAGGGATCTCAAAATGTCAGCTTGTCCCATGATAGTGATGTTGATTTTGATCACTTGCTTGAAGTGATCCTTCTTGTGTTCTTCATAGTAAAGTTAAAGTCTTCTCTTTGCAATTAATGAAGATTTTGTTGGACCACCTCTTGATCTAAGTATCCCATTCCTAATCAATCTTCTAATTTAGTTAAGTAGTATCAGTGTTTATTCATGAATTAGTTTATCCAATGGATAATTATCTATTATTGTCATATTTTCAAGTTCATATTAGCTTAGATTTTGCCAGTGGGAACCTCTTCAAGATGATTAATGTGTCTTTATGATAACATTTCCATCATTCTTTGGGTACTTCCTTACTTGCTGGCAAAATCAAATGTCCCAGGCTTATCTGCCACTTTTGTTGTGTCAGCACTGAAATCTGCCATTTCTGCAGGTAGCTCTAAGAAGCACAGTGTTTAAAACTGCAATCTGACAGCTGGTTGTGTTCATTGCTACAAGGACAATATATTGCTGTTCCCATTGCCATATTGATGGACAAAGCTACATCAAGAGACAAAGCCAGGAATGTTTGGTGTATAAATGCATGCATTAATAAATATATATACACTTTTATCAACAATTCTGTATCTGCCCACATATATTAGTATATTCTTTTTAGAAAGAATATGAGTTCACACCAATGTTCCCAATTTCAACTCAAGACCAGGGTTTGTTTGTTTGTTTGTTTCTTTCACCTCTTCTGTACTCTTTAACATTAAAACCATTGTTATTAATATATTTACTCATTTCATCAAACCATGATATATATAACCAAGCTCCTATTGCTAGCCCTCATCCTGCCTGTATAACCCCCTCAACTCACTGAGATCTAAAATATCTTGTGTCAAGTTCTCTTCTGAATTTACCAACTCCCCCATGCCCATCAAGGGCCATTTCCTCAGCTCCCGTATCTCTGGCTACTGTAGTTCCTGCACCCCCACCTCCCAACACATGCAGATGCCTACCTTCCTTGGCCCTTTGGTATTTGGATTACAATGTATGGGAAGGAAAGGGGAAAGGTGGGAAGGGAAGAAAAAAATAGCAGAGAAAAGGGAGAATAGAAGAGGAACTGAAAGGAGAAAAGCAAGAAAGAAACTTAGACATTTTTACTTTGAAATCGTAAACATTAATTTCTAGAATTGTTATCTGAGAGTAAATCAAGATTCAAATTTATATTGAAGAAAATAATTACATAACTTCACAATTTATATAACCTATATTATTTATCATGTACAATCTGTCCATTTATATATTGTCCATTTTTATAATGTATTTCTGAAAATGTGTATTAAATAATTAGGTCCATGTCCTTTAAGCAGGTTTCATGAAATCAGAATCAATGAGCATCATATGTACTTATTAAATGTTTATTGAATTATAATTTTAGAAAATTTAATATATTAATCTTGATACATTCTGTAAAATATTACTACTTCTAAAGTTAAGGTAACTTTATTTGTCCAGTTTTTAAAAATTTTGCTGATGGTATATTTAAGGCAATCTTAGGATAATATAAAATCAGGATCTGAGGCATGTTAAAATGATTTTGTTGCTTATCAAAGTGTATGACTATATAATTTAGGAAAGTTCATTTATTTATTTTATTCAACAAAATGCATTATAAGCCTAAGAACATACTTAATATTATTTTAGTATAACACGTATAAAATATTTTAAAAAATCATTTTAGCTGAGTTGTGCCATGTGAGTATTTTGTGAGTTAATCAATATTGAAAATAATATTCTTTAAAGTGTAAGTTTTATAACATAATAATGGTGGCTTTCAGCTAGCATTGAATTAGTAAGAATAGAATAAATTGCACAATGAAAGCATACGTGTTGTTTTATGAAACTTTTGCTTGAAATAAATGGGTGTGTATGCCTATTTGAATCTATCTACTGGAACACAATATAAAATATTTCTTATTGAAATAATTTGTAAAAAAATTCAAAGTCGCTGAGCTCAAATAATAGTAAACATGTTTTATAAAACATCTTATATGAATGAAACTTCCCAGCAGACATATAAAAAAAATTACCAAATATGTACAGAAATTTAAAGCATAAATGTATCAAGAGTTATAATCAGAGGTAGTTTGTATTAATGAACTTGCACTAAGCATTGCCCAACAAGTATTTCTGAAAATGAATGTTCTTTACCTCCAATTGCTCCTAGTGGGCACATTGTGGTTTTGCCCTTGAGTTAATGCCCTGATGGTATTTCTTATTGCCAACATTAGCTACAAAATGAGCAAAAATGAATCTAGAGCCAGGCGAGGTGGTGCACACCTGTAATCCCTGTGGCTTGGGAGGCTGAGGTAGGAGGATTGCGTGTTCAAAGCCAGCCTCAGTGAAAATGATGCACTAAGCAACTCAGTGAGATTCTGTCTCCCTGTCTCTAAAAAAAATACACAATAGGACTGGGAATGTCGTTCAATGGTCGAGTGCCCCTAAGTTCAATCCTCAGTACAAAAAAAAAAAAAAAAAAAAAAGAATCTAGAAAAAATACAAGTACTTTTTGGTAATATTAAAAATGTCCTTGGTTTCATGGACACTTTTTCATAGTCCTAGTCCCTATTCAGTTGTCCACATTCAGGTAGAAAGAATTAGCATTTGGAAGACCTGGATTTGGTATGACTTTTGCAATCCTACAAGGTGAGACTGTTCCAGGTGGCACCCTCCACATGTCCTACAGCATACAGAGGAGACATTCTGCAACACAGGTGCTGAGACTACTGTTCCTCAGCCACTACTGCCACCATGGGAAACTTCCAAGAAAACAAGAGAGAATTTAGCTTCCAGACATTCATATACACTAGATCTCAAAGACTGACATTGGTTCAACTATGAAATGTGGACAAAGGCATTCCATGTGAAGAAGTAACTGTGTGGAGACAGAGATACGTGAGGGAGTGGTGTGTTTGGAACATACTTCCTGTGCCTGGAGTTTGGGTATGTAGTGGTGAGAGGCAGGAGCTGAGTTGGAAAGGTAAGGGGCCTAAATAAAATCAGGTAAGTACTCTGCAATTTCCAAACTGCTTCCTTGGCTGTTGATATATACTTCTCATGTTATTTATCACATTATCTCATATTTGCCTGTTTATCCTTGTAACTGAAGTCATTGTGATCCTCTTTGTTTCTTCCTCATTCCTCTCTCCTTCAATATCTAGCTCCCTGCCTGGCATAGAGTAGGTTCCTAACAATATATCTGGGCAGATGGATAAGGGATATTACTTGGCTAATTAATGGGGTTGATTTTAGAAGTGCTCTTGAGTCCTTTCTACAGAAATATGGCATGGTGGATCTGCTGTTAATAGGGCATATATTAGGGGTTGTTTTTAATCTTCTCATAATGATGTGTTTATTCTGATCATTTAGACTTCCATGTGCGGTACAGCTTTAAGATTGGGTGTCTGTGAGATGGCTGGCCAGTTAAGGACATGGTTCCCAGTGAAGGAGCAGCTTTTCCCCTGTGAGAAGAAATTATCCCCGCAGGCAGGGTTGAAAACCAGCATGACCTTGGCCTCATTAGTAGCCTGCCCTAACCAACTGAGCTAAGCAGCCAGACTACAAAGGAGACAGGAAAGAAATCTAACAACATAGATGTTCACTTCACAAGGTACAAATACAGCCTGTACTGACACACACAAACTGGCTTGACTGTTTTGACTGTCAAGTTAGTCAAGAAAATATTTAAGCCAGTCAAAAAGCAGTCGAGTTAGCCAACATGCCTGTCTGACTTTTTTTTTTTTTTTTTCCTCTCTCTCTGACTAGACTTTGAGTGCTGATTTGACTGGTTTGTGTTTGCAGAAACAGTCACATTTTTCTTGCCAAAAGAGGATGGTTTTTTTTCCCCACTGAAACTTAATGAAATAACTGTTACATCATATAAATTCACTTCCTTAAGAATATGTGTCAGACTATCAAATCAGTTAAGGAAAACTCTCATCTTTTTTTCTCTTTGAAATTATGGATGGGCTGGTTTTGTTCCAAATTAAGTGAATTCATAGTGCCATCTAGTGTTCAAAACAGAATTATCAGAGCAACAGCAGAGAAATTTAAAATCAGGCATAGGCTGTAAAAACTATATAGTCCATTCTGTTTGAGTCACTGGCTGGTGCAGGCTAGTGTTTCTCTGTTTGGATTACTACTCATAGTCAATTGGGTATTGAAATTTTATTATGCTTACTTCTGTGAGAAATCATTGACTAACATATAGCTTGCAAAGAATCCCCAAACATAACCAGAACATGTCCCTTTTCTTTTAAGAGTAGTAAGGAAGAAATGAACACACAAATAAAAACAAATGAAATAGCCCAAGAAAAATGATAAAAATTGCAACCCACTCAAAAACAATGATGTAAAATATAGAAATCTGAAGGCAGATATTATTTTATGCCATATAATTCTGAAATACATATTCTTTGAATCTGTTTGCAGCCAAGATACAAAGCAGAAAATGTTCCCTGAAGAGAAAACACAACTCATAGACGCGGAATGATTACTTGGCTCCCACTTTGAGTAAACAAAGATGAATCTATTTATCAAATAGTTTCTGTCTTGATTGTCCTTCATTCTCATATAAAATTGTGCTTACATTTTCAGAAATCTTTAAAAATTTTATCAAGGAAATAAACACAGTAAACATACTCCCAATTTGGAACCACTTCTATGAAGGCATAAAATGTGATATATTTATAATTTGGGGGAATCAAAAAATAATATTTTTTGAAATTTTTCTGTTACATTGAAAAGTTAAATACCTATATATGTTATTTCATCTCCCAGCAACACTGTGCAGTATGCTGAGCCCCATCTTACATCTGAAACCTGTGTCCTCTCCTGCAGGACACTGCCCTAGTTCCTGTTTCTTAGTGCAGTTTTGAGAGCTTAGATGTGAGACAGTCAGAAAAGGAGTTGGTACTGGAGGTAAGTGATGGGGGGGGAAGAAGAAAGTGCACTGGACAGAGGGAGGGTGGCTCAAGCCAGGCAAGCGAGGTCAACCTGAAAGCTTTATGCAGAGTCAATATGAGGCTTTATAACCCCAAAGTCATACTTCTCTGCAGCATACAATTATAACAATTGTTAACAATCTAACTTTAATGAAATATCCCTAAGTGGAATATTAATCATCATCACACATTAAAAAATTCACTAGAGTTGACAAACTTCAGTATGAAGGTTCTTTAATATATTGAGTAGTTTCACATGAGTTACAGCTAGCTAGTCTCATGCAATCAAATTTTTTTTTTCTTTTGCCTGTTCATTCTGATTCATTTCAGAGCATTCATTTTTTTTAGTTTTAATATTATTAGCGCTATGAAGTTGTATTTTATAAATACTTTGCAAAAATACTTAAATAGTATAAATTTCAAATGTGATAAAGCTTTAAGTAGAGCTTTGTTTTATTCATTATAGATCAGCCATTTATGTACTCAAGTGATTTTATTATTTCCATTAATGTTTCAATAGTTGTTTCCATCTATACCTGATTGCCTGTCCAAGGAGGAAATCTTTTCCCATTGTAGTATTGTGTTGCTGTGGATGAAAAAAAACACGCTTAAATGTTAAAACATTTATGATTGAGTCTACCTGCATTATCAACTCGTCGCCATTTATTGGTAAGCAATCACAATGCCTCTTGGCTAAAAATGCGATGCCAGAAGTGGTAAGACTCACGCTGACAGCCAGAACTGGGCTGCTGCTAGCTACTTCAGTACTCCTTGCCCTTGGCAAAGAACTTAGCCTGAGAACAATAAAACATATTGTTGTAAAACAATAAAATGTGCCCAGTTTGCCAGTTTGCATATTTCTGTGCGGTTGCCCATAATAGGGGTAGCTATGGGCAGAGCTTGCAGCTTCGCCAGCCTTGCTGGCTTTGAACAAAAGTATTTTGTTCCAGGCCATCCTATTGGGTGGGTTCCTGTGGGTATTTTGAGGAATACCAAGGAAAGAGGTATTTGCTCTTTTGCTTTGTTTTGTTTTCTATTAACAACAAATCATGAATTACTTTATCCCCCCACAAAATCTAAACAAAGGAAAAAGCGTTTGGGAATCGTCTTTGAAAGGAGCTGGCAGCCAGAAAGAGGAAAACATTCACCATAGCAGTTAGAGCATGTTTGTTTGACTGGGTTTACTTTTTTATCATCCAGCCTGTGTTTGACTTAGCTGTTGTGTTTGGTGGCACAGAGCTGTATCTGTCCACACCCTGGTGGCCCTCCATCCCAGAGTCTCAGTCCCCCAGCACAGCACAAGCTTGCATTTACAGTAACTGCCCAGAATACCTTGGCTGAGCTGTCAGAAAAAGCGAGCTGGTGCCAAGTGAGTTGTGACCACAAAATATTAGAAGAAACTTGTGATTCAGAGTGGGCTAATAAAATGATCATATTTATCTGCTTTTGGGAAAAAAATGAGTTATTTTAATTTGTATTTTTCTGCTTTCCTGAAAATGTCACACTTCTGTCTTGTCTAAACTTTCACCAGGCATTACCCAGAAACTCATCATTGGCACTGAGCATTTTAAACCATCAATATATTTTTGTCATTCTGGCCTCTGTGGGTAGATTCTGGAAATCCACTCATCATTGCATCAGTTGGAGTTAGCATAGGCCATGCAAGCAGTATCTGTTAAACAGCTATTTGTGAAAAGAATGAATTTGCAAAAACACACTAGCAACATAAAAACTTTTTGAAATAAGTTAAGGTAGAAAACAGTGAAAGAGAATCTTATGTACCAATAAAGAATCTTTTAGAAGTGTTATAACATATGCAAATCACGTACTTGGTGCAGGCATCAGCCTGAACACCCAAGTGAGTTTTATTCCTATATATATCAGGTCTTACATTCTTCCTTAATTATATTTTAGTTTTTCTATGAACCATCAAAAATGTCCAACTCGGTTGGGTGCAGTGGTGCACGCCTGTAATTCCAGCAGCTCGGGAGACTGAGGAAGGAAGATTGCAAGTTCAAAGTCAGCCTCAGCAATGGTGAGACTAAGCAACTCAGTGAGACCCTGTCTCTAAATAAAATACAAAATAGGGCTGGGGATGTGGCTCAGTGGTTGAGTGCCCCTGAGTTCAATCCTTGCTTATTCCCCCCCCACACAAAAAAAGATCCAACTCTATTTTAACAAAGATAGCTTTTTATTGTTTCTATCATTATAGAATAAAAATTTAATCTAAGAGTAAATAATAGTTTTAAAAGAAAATAGAAAACATTGGTTCAGGTCTAACCATGTTCTAACTTAATTTTGTGTGTGTTTGTATTGCCTATAAATAAGTCAGGATTCAATGATGAAATAGCAAATTCAAATGAATTAAAATGCAGACTGATGTAATTATGCTTACTGTAGGTGTAAGAAATATTTGATAAAAAACAGGAGAAAATTACAGGGCTTTTTCACCCTCTACTTCTCTCATTCCATTTCTTTCTTTTTTTCCTTTCCCTTTCTCCTTCTTTCTTTCCTTTCTTTCATACTGAGGGATTTATGGAGGAAGCATTAATCCAGAAGTTGTTCTCTTCCTGTCAAAATTTATAAAATTCATGCCAGGATAAAAAATCCCACTTAATATAATCGTATATGAAGAGATGATTTCCACTGCACTTGTGGAAGAATGTGCCATCTTCTCAGGTCCCCAGATTTGCATAGATCTGTGTTGTAAAAAGTAGAAAAGCAAACAACAATAAAAACCAACCTAGGGAAATGCCATATTTGAACACAGACTGAAGGACCTCTGTGTAATTAATACATTCAGGCAGACATAGGAAAATGCCCAGTTAAGATGAAACAATGCAGAATATTATCCAGTAGAAACCACATAAAAAACTGCTCATGTATACACAGGAAGCAAAGGAGAAACTAAACAGGACCAACACCAAAAAGTTTTTCTAAAATACATCTGGCTAAAGTTTCATCTCACTGAGGGAAGATTGTCATCTAAGAACAGTACTACGGTATAGTTATATCTGAGCAATTAATTAAAATACAACTACTATTTGGTTGGCATATATTATGAACTGAAAGTTTGTATCTCCCCAAAGTTCATATGTTGAAATTCTGACTCCCAGAGTGATAGTATTTGGAGGCAAGGCCTTTCAGGGATAATTAGAGTAAGTCAAGAGGGTGGGACCCTCACGATAGTGTTTCCTGAAGGACATTCTGCTAAGTGAAATAAGCCAGGCACAGAAAAGACAAATACTGTATCATCTCACTTACGTGTAGAACTTCCTAAACTTGAACTTCTGGAAACAGAGGGTAGAAGTGTGCTTACCAGAGGCTGCAGATTGGGGAGGGAAATGGGACGTTGGGCAAAGTTTACAACTTTTCAGTTTGACTATGAGTTTTAGTGATCTGTGTAACTGCGTGATGACCACAGTTAATAATAATGTATTGCTTGTCTCCAAATCGTTGAAAGAATAGATTTTACATGTTCTCACCAACCACACACACACACACACATAAAATAACTTGGTGAGGTGATGGAATTGTTAAGTAGCTTGATTTATTCTTTCTACAATATGTATAGGTATAAAAAGATCACACTGTGTTTCATAATTATAAACAATTATTATTTGTCCATTTTTAGATGAATGAATAATGAGAAAATTGGAAGATACATACATGCATACACAGAAGAAGGATACATAGGTCTCTTTGTCCTCTGCCAAAGTAGGTTTCTACAAGACAGCAGGTAGGTCCTTGCCAGGCAGAGGCTTTGAGGATGCCTTGATCTTGGACTCCCTGCCTACAAAGCTGAGGCATTTGTTGTTTTGTCTACCCCGTTTATGGTAATTGTTTATAACAGCCTGAATAAAGACAATATATGGACTTAGACTTAATTGTCTGATTAATTAACATTCCATGGTGTGAATTACGTTGTTCTATACAAAAATATTATAAATTTTACAAATTCAGCAAACAAGAAAGGCTAACACCTTATGTATACTGTTAAGAAAGGGCCCTGATCCCAGTGGGACCAAGAAGTCAAAGTGGGAAAGCCACCTTGGCTTGCTTGACTGGTGGCTTTTTGCTTTGTAGTGTCTCCATCCATCCTCCCAGAGCCATCTTTCAAATGTTCCTCCTTCTCCGTTTCCTCTCCTTGCACTGCCTCAGCTTAGGCCCTTCCCATCTTCCTTTGTTATAATAAGATGCCAGTTGCGACCATCTTGAAGTCTTCTGGTGACCTTCCATATTTTTACATATTGCAACAGCATCTCTTCTGTTCATGACCAAATCATTTCAGCAGTTCTACGACATCCAGCCCTTCAGTGAGGAAGAAGAATGTAAACTTTGGTGTTAGAAAGACATGAATTCAAATGCTAGCTTTTTCTCTTCCTGTGAGACTGTTTGACAGTTTTCTTATCTGTATAATGGAGATAAGGTCTGCTGTACAATTTGGAATGGAATTGTTCTACAATTAAATTGGAAATGGATTATATAAAATTCTTATGTTGATACCAGACAGAAAGTTCCAACTAAGCTGCTTCCTTTTCTGAGAAAGTGCCCTGCCCCAGAAATAATGTGTTGACTGTTGTGACAAATCAGTCACACTCATCACATTCATTATTAAAGCCCAGCAACTAGTAAGAGAGGAAAAAGCAAAGAGTATGATTCATCAACTATATTGGTTGTCATTTCCTCTTAGAAAAACAAAGAAAACTTTGTATTGTAGGTCAGTTCTTTGATAAGAGAATTTAGGGAATATTAATCCTAGTCAATGAAGGATTTACCTTGACTTTACAAGAACTTGGAGCTAAGTACATAGATTCAAGAGAACACTAGTGAATTTTTAACTCTGCATAGGAGGATAACATTCTATTACCTAAAACATCTTGCAAGTTGAATATGGGGCACAGAGTGGATTTTCTGAAAATATGACATCACCATATTTCTATAAATTGTTTTAGAGACATTGCTATCTTCTTTCTTTTTTGTATCTCTGTCTATAAGGACAAATTAATATATCCTTTCACATGGGGATATTCATCAATGGTCCCCTTTAAAGGGATGACCAACTATATCTTTCTATGTGATAGTATAATATTTTGAAATATTACTAAGTCTTCCTCCAAAGTGCTCTTTTAATTTTTGGCTTTATTGCAGCATTTCTTCCTAGGCATTTATCTACTCAAGGAAAGAATAATACAATAGAAAGAGCTTAACACTAGAAGTTTCACTTGACTACTGAGTTTTATGATTCATAGAAATGGATGGGAGTCATGGACAAAGACCACACAGTGCATTCTGTGGAATGTGTGATGTAAGTGCAATATATCTCATTAAGATTAGACAAGGTGTCTCAGCAGAGGAAAGAGAGAAAGGAAGAGGAAGTGAAAAACTGATTTTGTTGATTCCTAAAAAATAAGAGTTGCCTGTGCTTTACCCAATCCCTGTCTGATTTTCCAGGTTAAGGAACAGAATCTGTGACTGGGTCAGGGGATCTAATTGCAGAGGAGTCCAGTGCCTCATTTCCAGATGATATATATGGCAACCCCCAGACCATGTGTGACATGACATATCTAAGCTATTTATCACCTAATAGACTTCCCTATGCCTATGATGTTCAGGATCAGTGATGTGACAAGGGTGTGGAAAGGGCATTGGGTAGCATCAGGGTTTAAGGGAAGCAAACAATCCTTATGTTTTCATGTCAGAGGAGTGACAAGTTGAGAGTTTAATCTGCGACTATCTCGGGGACCATCAACAAGGGGTGACGTAGTAAGATTCTTTGCAGGCTGCCGAGGAACTGATGGAAATATTATCATTTTTGATCAGCATCCTCTCTCTATTTCTCCATTGTCATTGAGAATACATTGTCATTGTCATTGAGAATACATTGTCATTGTCTTGACCCTATTTATTGAATACCACACCAGTATTAGGGATCAGGGTTGCACACTTATTGAGATGATTGTAAGGCGTCACTGGATTTGGGGTAAAAAATGGAACTGATCTCTGTCCACCTTGTCACCATCTTCTCATCTCTCTTTCTCTCCCTTCCCCACCCACCCTTCTTTCTTCTCTATCATAACCCAGGCACACCAGTCCTATTTCTGACACTCCATTACATCATTCCTGTTTCTGGCTCAGGAATTCTGCTCTTGCTGCTTCCCAGATCCTTTCCTGTCGAATCTCCCTACCTTTCAGGCTGCAATCCCAACCTCTCTTTTGGGAGGCTGCTTTCTTGAATCACCTAACTGAAGTAGCCCTTCCCAATCTCTCAATAACTTTTTCCTGCTTCAAATTGTCCACAGTTCTTATTGCTTGCTGAAATTACTCTGCGTGTTTGGTCATGTACCCCCAACTAGAACATGCACTTTAGGAGATCAGTGGTGCAGCTATCTCCAGGGCTCTGAGCTGCACCTGCCTCAGTTCTTCACAGGCTTATACAGTACAAGGCCTCAAAACATTTATTAAGAGAATAGCCAGGTGTGCTGATGCACACCTGTACTCCCAACAACTCAGGAGGCTGAGGCAGGTGGATCACAAGTTCAAAGCCAGTTTCAGCAACTTGGTGAGACCCTCCCTGTCTCAAAATAAAAAGTTAAAAAACTGGCTGGGAATGTGGCTCAGTGGTTTAGTGTCCTGGGTTCAATCCTTGGTGCCGAGAAGCGGGGGTGGGGGGGTAGGGGGAGCGGGGAGAATATAAATTAAGCTATGACTTAACATTATTACTCTGGCTAAAATGAGGGAAAGTAATAGAAGAAAAGAATGATATTCAGGATCCATAGTCCTTGAACAAATCATTGCTGATATTAGAGGGAAATAAGGAACTATGCTGTCTTTCTTCAGAGAATTTTGGAGGATAAGAGAACTATATTCAGTTATTAATATAAGGAAGTATAAAATCACTATCTCTAGATCCATGAATTGGCAGGAAAAAGATCCTAGGTGCACTTTAGGTAAGTAAAAGTGACATCTAAAGTCCAGTAGTTTGAATTTTTGATATGCATTTCTAAATAATGGATAAAGATGTTCTAGTACCTAGAACATACTAAACATGTTCTGACCAGACTGGATTAAAAACACCTTCTGACCAGACTGGATTAAATACAGTCCAGTTGTTCAACTGCAATGGGACTCTACATTGCACCACCAAAGATTGTTTTCTCAACTGTGTCTTCCCTGGACACTCAGCTCTGTTTCTTATATGCCTTTGCTTTTCTAGAGGCAAACATAGGATCTGAACAAAAGAGACAACTGGAAATTATTTTGACCATTCCTTTGGGAAACCTCTATGCTGAGAGATTGTGACTACTGTAGAGTCAAGATGTAAAGTAGATGGATATGGATCCTGCTTCAGAGAATGTACAAAACACATACATAAACACATGCTAAATCTGTTTGTCGGTCTCAGCAATAACAATATGGATGAAGATACTGTTCATTTACAACTGTCAGACAGCAACTCAGTGTGGCAAAGAATCTAGAAGTGGGTGAGAAGAACTTCATTTGATTACAGAGGCAGGCATCATGCTAGATGATACATTTCTAATTGATTGTGATTAACCAAAATCATCACCTATTCTTACTAGAAATTTGATTTCAAAATGTGATATTTCTTACAACTAACTGTGGTAATCTTATTATTTTATTGGCAAGTTACTCTTCTGAAATATTAAAAATGACATTGTTACCTTCTGAAATATTAAAAAGACCTAAAATTTCCCGTGAAGGATTTGACTTCCAGAAAAATTCCCCTACAATCAAGCCTACAGTATAAGATTTCCTTTAGGCCTTCTCTGCTCTTTATATATCTTTTCAATATTTGCAAATTCTCACTCCTTCTACTATTAGCCTGAGATTAACCCAGGACTTTAATTGTAAATAAGAATTTGGATTCAATTATCCATTAATTCATACAGTAAGTCTTTATTGAGAATCTAGTATGTATCTGGCTTGGTTCTTTATTTTGAGAATCATAGTAATTTAATAGCAAAGATGAAAGTGAGTAATGCAAGTAAGCAGAGATGTGACCAGGATGGTTTTAAGTAGGGAAAGCATAAGGGAAAAATAAGGCAAGATGTTTGGGGAGGGAATTCATCAGCTGGGGTGGTCAAAGAAGATCTCTCTGGCATGTTAATTCAGGAAGGGAAGAGCTTGTGTGATCAAATAATGGGAAAATAGGAGACCAATCAACAAATATATGATTTAAGAATAGCACCATGTGATAGTATGTTTATCATGAAAGAAGTTCAGCCTAGGTCTCTATAAGCAGGCCTTAGATTGCATTGACAAGGAGAATGAAATTTCCCCAAATATAATAAACTATCAGGAGGGCATGGAATTCTGTATCTGACCATGTCCTGTAAGGGGACACTCATTATTAATAATGTAATGTTATGTTTGCTGGGATTTTGCAATAATGATGTGTGGGTCATTAATTCACAGTTGATATTTCCATTCCTTAAGGAAATATCCTCTAGTTTGAATTGATTTCACTCTGGAGAAATGAAGCCTAATACAAAGAATGAAACAAAAGCAACTGTAACACTAAATAATGTAACTACTGTCTAGTATAATAGGAAATCTTGTGACTTTTCACAAATAGAAATTAATGAACCACTACTGAAGTATATATAGTCTCTACAATAGCTCAAGAAAATAGGTAAGAACAAACTCATAATTTAAGAAATGTAGATAAATTTCACATACAAAGTGAAAAGGAATTAAAATAGAATGGTCCTATGAAATTATAAATATAACTATAATTAGGATTCTTCCAATTTTAAGTTCAATTTATAACATCTGTGTTTCTGGTAATGTAGTCACATTTAATTTTAAGTGCACTATCGTATTTCTTATTTAAATTAAATTAGAACCTGAAAAGGTGTATAGTCATGTGTAGGTAGTAGGTAGTTGATCTTTGGAGGAGATTACATTTGAAAGAATATGGATTCTGATAAAGACAAAGTGAAAAAAAAGCCAACTATACCATAACATCTAGGTGGACAGGGATTGCCTTTTGTTTCATTTAAAATCCATATGCTCCATGATAAGTGCATGTAAAATATATTTGGTGGTGGATCAAGAAATCAGTCTTTCAGAAAATGTCTATTGGTCCCATCTTATGGGCAATGTACTATGCTATGCACTGGGGATAAAAGTCAACTTTTAAGAATCTTAAGCCTGTAACTGGAGAGGAAAACCCACAGGTACACACATCACATGTACACACCTACACAATCACAACCTGAAGTGTAACACTGTGTAATGTAGAGAGGCACCAGCCCATGTATGGATATAGCACCTGGATGATTCAGGATGGATTCATGTTGTCAAGGTGCCACTCCGAAGGAGCATTCCTTTCCTGTGGACCACACTCTCGACTACAACTGTAGTGGGTGAAGCCCGTCTATGACAGGGGAAGATCTTTTGGTGGAAAACTTAAGATAAATACAATGGAAAAGTTTAGAGTCTCAGATTGTGAATTAAATGTATATGGTTTACCAAAGGACTAAGATTAAAAAAACAAAAAACAATACATTCCTGTGATCTTGATGCCTTCTTACTTAAAAATTGATGACTTCCATAGCCAGCTGTGTCAAGAGATGTTTTCTCCATCCCATTAATAGAATCCCTTTCTCTTGAATCTCTGATTCTGATTACTATTCCACAACATTGCTCTTCCTGTGCTCTATCACACGACAGCACAGTGGTTTAGACCCCACATGATGGAGTTAGACAGTCTAGCCTCGCCTTGAACATGATTATTTCCTTGCTTAATAGTGGTGAGACCACAGGCAGGTGCATAAACTTTTCTAGGCTTTAATATACTTTCTGTATAATGAAGATGACATATTAGGTTGAACGGTGGTCTCCAAAACAGTTAATTGTCCCAGTCACTAACTCATGAAGGTGATCTTCTATGGGTAAAGGGTAATTAATTTAAAGATCTTGAGATAAGATCGTCTTAGATTATCAGGTGGGGCCCAAATCCAATGACAATTGTTCTTATAAGAGGCGAAAGAGGAGACATAGACAGAAGAGGGAGGGTGATGGGAAGCTAGAGGCACGAACTAAAGAAGTCATGGAATATTGGCCAAATTAAATTGTTATATCATGGGCATGGATGACTATGCAACAGCGAATCCCACCGCTACGTATAATTAGAATGCACTGATAAAAATATGGGGAAAAAAGAAGCTATCAAATGCCAGGATTCACTGGAAGCTGGAAAAGGCAAAGGATATTACCCACTAGAGCCTCCAGCCCTTCTGGGAATACAGCCCTGCTGCAATGTGAATTTCTGACTTCTGGTCCCTGGGACTGTGAGATAAGAAATTTTTGTTGTTTTAAGATACTCAGTTTGTGGTAATTTGCTATGGAAGCCCTAGGAAGCTAATTACAAGACTCAAGTCAGAAATTCATTGTGAGAACATAAGTCAGTTGTATAATACGTGACCCAGAGTGAGCAGAGGACAAAGTTTAGGTGATACCATGACTGGAACCATTGCCTTCTGTCTTTAGGCCTGACACTCTTTCCTCCAGCTCTTGCAACATCACTTTGACTTCCCTTTGGGGAAACTTCTGATTTTTGATCTTGTATGATTGAGACATGGGCACAAAATGAGTGGCACGCGTTCTCCTAGGAGTCTTTAAGTGACTGACTATTATCTCAGACCATCAGATCCAGGGAAGCCCCACTTTTTGGCCATTTGTTCACTTAGAAGGTTGTAATGTAGCTTTTTTTTTTTTTTTTTTCCTCTTCAATTAAATCGAGAACTTAAACAGTGATTGACATTGAGAATGAGCTAAATTAATTAGGAACTATTAAGAGCATTTCCGTTTTCTTTCCTAAGTAAGTTTAGTCTAAATTTTTCATTACTTATTAGATGTTTCCACTTGATTATGTTGACATGGTTTCCCTCTCAGTTTATTTAAAAGAAAACCCTTTATATTTATATTCTTCTAAAGGTCCCTTTCATAATTGCATTATTTTGTCTTATATAATCAGACTCCCATTCTTAGTCATCTTTAACTTATCTCTTTGGGTCATGACTAAAAGCCATCAATATTATTCAAAATTCCTCAGTGTGCTTTCTTTTTCCTCCCACCACTCAGCCTAGTTCTGATTCACAAACTTTCAAACTGAGATTTATAAACTGAGATAAATATTTATACTTATAAACTGAGATAAACATTTAGTTGAATGCAAGATTTTCTTTATTTAAACTTAGACTACTGAAGAGAACCCAGTGGACTTTTCCCATTCCCTTCCAAGGTAGATCTCCATGCTTTAGTAATAGCTGCACCCACCCTCAAGTACCCCATGGCCATTTCTGCCCCAGAAAACTTTTCCTGCTCTACTTACATGGTCCTCTTTGCATCCAAATGTCACCCATCTTTCCAGGTCCAGACCTGACAGGATACTTCATCCATTCTTGGTGAGAAAGCATTAGTCATTCTTTGATCTCTTTTCTGTTGAACATTTCTGTGTACGAACATCTTCAGTATTACATAATTTAGATGTGGATTCTATATTACCTCCATACTAAAAGCTACCATCTTAGAAGTCATGGCATTTTAAGGATAAAGCAAACTTCTAGAGACTGGGTAGCCCTTGTGGTCTCCCTGGGAGAATTCTAACACACAAGAGATGTCTCAGGGATACATTGTTTAGGTTGCAAACAAGAGAAACCAAACCAAAAATTTTTTTTTTTTTTTTATAAAGAAGGGACATTTGTTGGTTCACATAAGTGTAAATGCAGAGGTACAGCAAGCCTCACAGTGGCTTTGACCTGACTCTCTAAGGATTTCTAGGTCTTGTGAGCCCTCTGAGAGTTGGCTTCAATTTCAAGTGGAATACCTCATGGTAGCAAAGTGCCTTCACAGATTTTAGGCATGATGTCTACGGCAACACACACAGTTCAAAAACTGAGAGGGCAGGGTTAGATCACATGATCACTGCACACCAATATCTGTGGCCACGAATTGAAAGCACTAGTTGGCTGACTTGGATCAATATCTGTATCCTTGGAGTTGAATCTGGAAAGGCTTCCTCCAACTACATATATCTACATAAATCAGAATATGGGAAGGCACAGGAGCATAGATAATGCCCACTTTAACAGAAATTCTGAAAATAATGGCTGCTTGAACTGTATCATACCTGAAAAATTGGCTAGTGCCATCAGCGAATCCTTATATATGGTCATGAAATTCAACTCCAAATGTGCTATTTACATCATTAAAGGAAAACCTAAGGGACTAAAACCTTTCATATATCAAAGGAATTAATTACCTGACTAATAGAGTTTCAAAATATTTGCTTCAACAGGAGTTTTAGAATGACTTACTATAAAAACACTTGCTTGATAAAACCAATTAATTACTTTAGAGAATAACCCCACTAATATGTTGCACATTAAATTTCATGACTTGTAAACTCTTATTAACTGCAACTTGCCATTATTGAGAAGGAATTCCATGCATGGGACTGTTACAAAGTAATAATCTGCCAGGAACTCATCTTAAAGTTTTAATAAAAACTTTTTATTTTAAAAAGTATCACAAAAGAACATGAAAAATAATTGTCAAAATCTAAGACAAATTAGAAAAGTAGTTTAAATTTTATGTAATTCAAGTATTTTCAAATTCCTGTGTTAGTTTCTTATATAAGCTTTATTAATTGATGCTAACCTCAAAAACAAACAAAAAAAACTATTGTTAAATGATAAATACCAGAAAAGTTTTCCTGTTCAATTTTTGTTTTCTAATTTGTAGTCTCTTCAACATATTACCTTATTAAAGATAGCCTGGCATGGTGGTGCATACCTGTAACTCCAGCAGGCTTGGGAGGCTGAGGCAGGAGGATCACGAATTTGAGGCCAGTCTCATCAACTTAGCAGGACCCTAAGCGACTTAGTGAGACCCTGGCTCTAAATAAAAAGAGCTGGGGATGTGGCTCAGAAGTTAAGTGCCTCTGGGTACAATGTGTGTGTGTGTGTGTGTGTGTATGTGTATATTATCACAGATTAATATTGTATTTGAGGATCACATTTGTATCTTTGCAAGTTATCGTAGTATCAAGAAACATTTTGGTTGGGATAAGATATAAAACTGAGAAACTTTTACTAAAAATGAGCTTTTAAGAAAGTTGTCTCTCAGAAGCAATAAAGAACCTTTCTGAGGTAGTAGAATCATAAGTTCAAGGCCAGACTCAGCAACTTAGTGAGACCCTGTCTCATTAAAAAAAAAAAAAAAAAAAGGTGGGGGATGTAGGCTAAGTGGTAAAGCACCCCAGTACAAAACAAAATAACCTCTCCCAATAACACCTTTTAAAACCTTTTAACTGCAAAAAGTGAATTTCTACTTTATTCTTCAACTTCTGTGCTGTTAGTTCCTTCTGTCTCCCCCCCGCCCCACCCCACTGGAACTATATTTGATGAGTCCTAATTCTCGGTTCAATTGTTCCTTATTTTTTAAATTTTAAAAATTTCATTTCTAAGTCCTGAAAAATGTGGAATAAATGATGAAAAGAGGTCAAGAACCTGTGGGCACACAGCACCTCTGTCTGGCAGAGTGTGTGATGAGACAGGATGTCCTGGAAGAAAGTCCAGTCCTAAGACGTGGCGAAGCAATTGCCCAAGAGTTCTCTGTCTGGATTGGAGAGGTAGTTTGGACAACCAGGTCCTCTTTTAGAATTAAAAGCTCCCAATATTAATTAAGTACAATTAATGCACAACAAATATCAGTAGTAACCAAGGAATATGGAGGGAAATCTGCAGTAGGATTTCCAGTCCCAGAAAGCATTTAACGAACTAAGGTGCTTGGTTTTGGGTGGACCAGGTAGACAAAAACACCAAGTGAGACATCTTAAGAAAGAGAGGAAAAAGTAGCAGTAGTAGCCCTGGGAGAGAAATTGGTGTAGGCACTGAGTGACTAATCATAAATAACTTTTCAGTTAAAAAAATGGAAGGGCTCTCACTTTCACAGGGTACAGCCCCAAATCTGCTCTAGCTGTGAGTGAGGTTATTATCATTTGGGCTGCTGTTCTGTTGAGAAGTGATTTGAGCTTAGACCCTTGTCCCTTGTCAATGTGATGCTATTTGTAGCCTTTAAGGGACAAATTTCCCCATAGCTTTTTTTTTTATTGTAAACAAATGGGATACATGTTGTTTCTCTGTTTGTACATGAAGTAAAGGCGTACCATTTGTGTAATCATAAATTTACATAGGGTAATGGTGTTTGATTCATTATGTTATTTTTTCCCTTCCCCCACCCCTCCCTATACAGTCCTTCCTTCCTCCATTCTTGCCCCCCTCCCTAACCCTAACCCTAACCCTAACACTAACCCCTCCCACCCCCCATTATGTGTCATCATCCACTTATCAGCGAGATCATTCATCCTTTGGTTTTTTGAGATTGGCTTATCTCACTTAGCATGATATTCTCTAATTTCATCCATTTGTCTGCAAATGCCATAATTTTATCATTCTTTATGGCTGAGTAATATTCCATTGTATATCTATACCCCATAGCTTTTTATAACAAGAGGGACTCAGAGCCCAATATGGCAAAGTGGTGAATCCTGTAATCCCTACAGTTCTGGCTCAGGAGGCTGTGGCAGGAGGAAGGCGAGTTCAAAGCCAGCCTCAGCAAAGGTGGGATGCTAAGTAACTCAGTGAGACCCTGTCTCTAAATAAAATACAAAATAGGGCTGGGGATGTGGCTCCGTGGTTGAGTGACCCTGAGTTTAATACACGGTACCAAAAACAAACAAACAAAAAAAAAAAAAAGAAAGAAAAGAAATGGGACTCAGAAGCAGCTGTGCCTTTCTTCAGGACTTGAGATGAGGGTCTGATAGAAAATACTGGAGCAATTCCCATCCATCTGCCTGAATGCAGGCAGGGAAGCTCCTGAGGCTGGGAGGAGGAAAGAAAGCAGGAAGAGGGGGCTTTTTGAAGTGTGTGTGTGTGGGCGGAATCAAGAATCTGGAATCCTGGTTGTGGTGGTAAAGACAACAAAGGAAAATGGAGACAATAGCTGAAGGTAAATAAGAGCTTGAAGCAAGAGAGGAGTAGGGAGAGGAGAGGCTGGCTCAAGAAGACAGAGGGCACTTCATGAGCCAGGGCTTTGTCTGAGTCCCGCACGACAAGCCAAGAGGAGGGAAAGCACCGCGGAACTGAATGAAGGGAAAGCAAAGGGAAATGAGAACAAAAGGTTTCTGCAGATGGGTCTCAGCTCTGAGGCAGAGAGAGGGGGAGCTGTCTAGCCTCAGCCAGGGGTGGCGCTTCACACCTAAGAAATGGAAAGGAAATGAAGCTTCTGAGAATCGAAACTGAAATTTACAAGTATGGAGCCGGTACAGCTTAAAGGAGAAATTATTCTGATACTGAAGCACAGGGCACCTAGAGATGCAGCCTCTGAAACTTGGAAAGCAGAAAAACATGGTCTTAGTAGGAATCAAAAAGCTGGCTATAGGAGTAAGATTCATTTTAGACCTAGGTCCTGGGTTTCTAAGTGGGTGAAAGTAAAAGGCGCCTTCTGGGCAGGATTACCATCAGAATAAGGTTTTTCAAAACTGCATATCAAAGGCATCTAAGGGATGACAGATGAATATCCTGATGCCCAGTGTATGTCAAACACTGAACCTTCCCGACCACAGGGAGTAGGCAGGACCCTCCCCTGATAGTTGCCAGTTTTCCAAAGGAGGAAAGGGAAATTGCAAGGTCACAGAGTACAGAACTAAGAAAGCAACTTAGGTGATTTTCTTTGGAATGATGCACACTTTTGTTCAAGTCCCTGCTATACTAGTTACTGGCCCTGTCGCTGAACAAATTGCTTAACCTCTCTGGGCTTTGGTTTTGTGACCTCTTAAAAATAGGGAACATGGCACTTTATCTGATTGTTATGAAGACAGAAAAAAACTAATGCTAATGTGTATGAAGAACTTGATTCGATGTCTAGCGAATGGCGGGTAAGGGATCTAAAGAACAGGAATATGCTACTGCTGTTGCTTTAGGAATATTGTTGAAAAAGTTTCGTCAGACCAGGACCTGAAACTTCAGACTCTTGCTTCAGGGTTCTTTCTACTAAGCTACGCAGCCTAACATGAGACCAACATTTAGAAATTTTTTTTTTTTTTTTTTTCCATTCCAATCGTCATTTCTTTCTTTTTTTTTTTTTTATTGTAAACAAATGGGATACATGTTGTTTCTCTGTTTGTACATGGCGTAAAGGCATACCATTTGTGTAATCATAAATTTACATAGAGTAATGTTGTTTGATTCATTCTGTTATTTTTTCCCTTCCCCCCACCCCTCCCACCCCTCTTTACCCTCTAAACAGTAGTTCCTTCCTCCATACTTGCCCCCCTCCCTAACCCTAACTCTAACCCTTCCCTCCCCCCCATTATGTGTCATCCTCCACTTATTAGTGATATCATTCGTCCTTTGGCTTTTTGAGATTGGCTTATCTCACTTAGCATGATATTCTCCAATTTCATCCATTTGCCTGCAAATGCCATAATTTTATCATTCTTTATGGCTGAGTAATATTCCATTGTATATATATACCATAGTTTCTTTATCCACTCATCAATTGAAGGGCATCTAGGTTGGTTCCACAGTCTGGTTATTGTGAATTGAACAATTAGAAATTGTTTTTGGAGGTGATTGAAAGATGAGAGAATGTCGGGCCCTGAAGAGAAATATGAGAAGAAGTTTTTTTTTTTTAAAGACGTGGGAAGTTTTTTAAGGGGGCACATGTGACAGGAATAGTCCTTCCAGTACCCAAAGTGTGAACTGCAGATTTAAATATTTGATTGATCACTACTTATTTTCATGTATATGTTAAAAACCTGGCATATAATTATAATAAATTATTCAACCTATTTCACATTTGTGTTTACTAAGACAAGTGAAAACTTGTGTATGTGCAGAGTGTTAGTTGGCACACAGGTAAAATGCATCATAATTGTTACAAATAAAGACAATGCGATTTTCCCATTTGACACATTTTTAAGACCAAAGCAATTGAAAGAGGTTTACTATTTAAAATGTGAGCAGTTATTTCAAGGTAAATGGAGATTTCAACATCTGAGCATCTGTGCTTAGTAGAAAGTTAATAAAACTCATTTTGTTTTCATACACCTGTGAAACCCTCCGTCTCTGGGTTCTTCTTAGCTTTTTTGACAGTCTTCAGCATTTCAAGCATCCTGAATCCAACTACTCCAAATTCATCTTTTTCATTATATCTGTAGTAAGATCTAAAAGATATAAGACAAGATAACTACTGACATCCCTGGCCTTCGAGATTATATAAATCACAGTTGAAAACTCAAAGTCCAAACTTGGAGATTCATTACTGTGCACAATACCATTCATGCTACTCTTTTCACTGGAATTTTCTAAAGATGTTTAGGAAATGCTCATTAGGTTGAGTTATGTTACAGTGTGCGTGCATGCACATACACATGCAAACACACGCCCATGTGTGTTAAAGCAGGTTAATGAGTAAAGGGAAACTTGATAAGTTCTGGTTCCTGAACAAATGCTAAGAATGAGATTTACAATGTAAAATTAAGACCTATTTTTCTTACCAAAGGGAGAAAAGCGGCACCCTTTAATTGATAGGAGCATGGGCCAAGGAGGACAGATGGTGAAAACAGTAGAAGATGCTATATTTTCAAAAACTAGTGTCTCAAAAACTTGGACACTTTAGGCCTGGGGTTGTGGCTTTTTTTTTTTTTTTTTTTTTTTTTTTTTTTTTTGTGGTGCTGGGGATCGAACCCAGGGACTTGTGTTTGCAATACAAGCATCTACTGACTGAGCTATCCCGCCAGCCCAGGTTCTAGCTTATTGTTTGAGCACTCACCTAGCAAACATGAAGCACTGGGTTCAATTCTCAGCCTCCCCCATAAAAATAAATAAATAAAATAAAGGTATTGTGTCCACCTACAACTGAAAAATAAAAACCAAAGACTTAGAGACTGAAACATATGGAATATGAGCAATTTATTCTTAAAATTAGATGACATTAAATATAAATAACCCATAAATCGAAAGTCTTGCTCATTCTTCTTGATACCAGAGAACGTTAAGAAATGGCTGTGCTGTGAAATATGAAGATTAAGAAATCATCTAGAAAGGAGGAGAAGTAATTACTATGAAGAATGAATAAGCCTGACTAGTCACTGAAGTGACTTCTAGTGTACACTGATTAAAAAACAAACAAAAACAAAACAAAAAAACCTCTTGATATATATATCATATTAGAAAATGAGAGAAATACCTGTGAGTCAAGGTTAAGGTGACAACGGGAATAAAGAGTTCGGCTAGGCACACAGAGAGCCTCCTTAAGGCCTACTCATGGTGGTCAGTTGATAGGACTAAACCTGACAGATGGAGGAAGAGAAATTGTGACTAATGAGGAAATTCTTCAGAAGCTTGTTCAAGAGCAAGACAAAGGCCCTCGGAGGGAGGGGAAAATGTGGGTTCATGCCACATCAAAGCCTGCTGAAGCAGCACAGGTCAGGAAGTAAGGGATGGATGGTGGGGGTGGTGCTTTCTGGTGGTATTTTCTGGTTTTTCCAAAGTTCACATTTTGGATTCTATGCACCTACAGGTACCAATGGAGAATTTGGTTTTCAGGGGCAGATCAATGGGGAAAGGTGAAATGATGAGCGTAATCATTGATAAAGACAATGATACTTCTAAAAAGAAAGTAAAGAATATAAAAGGCGGATGTCAATGACATGGCAAAATATAGATTTTCAGTTTTCTGTTGGATCTTGTTCGTAAAAGCTCTACAAATAAGAGCTCACAGGATGATGAGGCTGACCTGGTTTCTGGTGTGACGTGTCTTCCCTGTTGTAGCAGCAAATTCCTCCTTGTCCCATGGGAGCTGCTCAGCCACTGCATCCTTGAGAGGCCTTTCCTCCTCCCAGGGCTCTCCACTGGGTCTCTCTACCCTTCCGCGTCTGCAGCCCTGCCCCACACTTCTCCTGTGCTATCTTTTCCGATCCTCGTGCTGGTTTCACAGTTGAAGGAGAACTTCTCTAGATAGGTAAGCAGGTGTATTTTCCCCCTTGTTCGTATGTTTAATCCCAGCCCCTAGACTAGGATCTAACTGTAGTTACTGGTTAGTGCTTGTGAATTGAATGAATGATCATCGGAGAAATCATGAGGACGTTTGGAAGGATGCTTATTCTATCTGAGATTAGACGACCAAGGATAAGTCATACCACGTTGGCTTTGGCAGCTGAGCTGCTGGGATTTTCTATACTCTAGAGCAGCAGAGGTGGAATCCTGAACTTTTGTAACTATGACATCTTAGTATCTTACGGATTGGGCGAGTTCTGGTAAGTAAAGGTGAGTCCTGGTGGGTGCAAGTAAGCCTTTAGCATACAGTGAATCCTGGGCCAACTGTATACCTCTGAGTATGGCTTTCTGATAGCTCCCCAAACATGTGATTGTTCAATTCCTAGACATTTATTCCAATTTCTTGCTGAATTTTGAGTTTTGTTTGCACCTGCAGTGTTGACCTGAGCCCTAGACCACCTGCCTTGTCCCTTCACTGTGCCCATGTGCTCTAGGCAAACTTTTGCTTTGTTCAGACATGACAAACAGACCCGTCGGGGACATGACAGCTACCACCCAGGATCTCCAGCTGCCAGGCCAAGCAGTGAGCAGATCAAATTTTCAAAATCCAACTATTTTTCCTGATTCATGACCTCAGTTACTGCTCCTACCCCTGGTCTAAGCCACAAACATCTCTTCTCTCCTATATTATCATAAGATTTCTCCCTATAACTATTCTTGTTCTGCTTTAGTTTATTTCCAACACAACAGCCAGAGTAACCCGCAGCCAGGGTGACCCTTGGCATACTGGAGTTAGATCATTTCACCCTTCTTCTCAAATCTGACAATGACTCACCAATTATTTATTTATTTATTTATTTATTTATTTATTCTCAGACAAATGCCAAATTCCCTCCCACGGGCTCTGAGGCACTTCACGATGTGGTTCCCTTTCTGAGGTCTTCTCCTAATCTCCCACTCCTCACTCTGCTTCTACTTTTCTAAATTATTTCCGTTCCTTAATCATATGATGCATGCTCCAGCCTCAGGCATTGACTTACGTTGTCTCCTCTTCCTGGAAACTCTTTCCTACATTTCAGTTAACTTAAGAGAACCCTGAGTCTGCATGACATATAAAAACAAAGATCTGTATTCTGCCAGTGTTACATGTCCATTGATTATTTAAAGTTGTGCTAGACTGAGACCCAGACTGAAAGATCAGCCCTTATCTGGACATTATCAGACTTGTGGTGGAATAAGGAAATATAGGGAAACATAAAAGAACCTGGCTCTTAAAGCTTCTTAGAAATGGTACTTTAGTTCACTCACATTTCTTTAGGTAAAAACTGCTGTCAATTCTGATATGAATTAGTCAGGGACTTAATCAAAAGGAGATGCAAAATATGTTTTGCACAAGAATGTAGTCTATCATACTCCAAATAGCACCTGGACCAACTTCTCTTACTTCAAGTTTTGCTGAACTCTCACCTACACAGCTAGGCCCACCATGTTTGATAAGACTACCAGCCTCACAGCTTCCAGGAATTCTCATATCACTCATCACTTTCAAACTTTAAAGTATAGTTAATTTTTTTTAATGTCTTCTTGCCTTGCTAGATTATAAACTCAATGAGGTGAAGGGTTGGGACTATTTTTCCCTCTTGTATCCAAGTAGGCATGACAGTACCTGGCAATATCCCAGACCAGAGGAAGGAATGAATTTGAATAAGAATATGACTGCCAAATAGTTTGAGTGTCTAAGTTTGTGGGCTTTTCTAGGATATGAACATCTATGCTTCTGACTGAATTTCTAAACAAAAGGTTACAGATATGGGATGATTGTGAGAAACACGTTCAAATTTATCTAGGTCAAATGAGGCGAGAATTTTTCCTAATGGGATCCTGGATGCTGGTTTTTACGCACTTAGAATCATGAATATTCGAAGGTTCACAGTAGATTGACCAGAACCATGTTTTCTATCTTCTAATATTTACTGACTCCTTGTAGGTGAAATTACTCCAGCTATTTTTCAAAAGGATCAAGTTGCTGATGTGCCTGGCCATGAAACCTGGACAGAACCCAGTGAAGCGTGACCACAAGGTGATGCACGTTCTTCACTGTGCCGTGGATGCTCCGGGGGCCCTCTAAGGAGGAGCATTCCTCTTTCCCTGCCCCAGGCTTGCCTCTGGTGCAGTTCCATCTCTGAGGCTGTCTAACTTAGTGGGCACTGGGTTATGAAATTGATAGGCATGAGTTTAAATTCCAGCCCTACAAATTTATAGCTATGTAAACTTGAGAAAGTTTAACTTTTTTGGAGTTTCAGTTTTTTTCATCTGTAAAATAGATAAAAACTTTCCAAATAAAGGACATCATTTCTTCAGAAAAAATAGGAGATGAGGTGTGAATATGTAAAGCTGTTAAGAGGGACTAAAGAAAACCCAGTAAATATGTAAAGTTGATTAAATATTAAAAATTTAGCATTATTAAAATTATGCATAGTTATTCAAGGTGTATATTGTACTATTAAAGGAATGAATACGGAAATGGAAATGCACTGTTCAAGGTATCTGGGGAGGGGATGGGGTACAGTTCAAGAGCACTTGCCTAGCATGTGTGAGCTGTGGGTTCCATGCCCAGCAACAATAAAAATACAAAAAAGATATCTGTGGAGGTTTTTAGTGAAACTTTACTATTTAAATTATGACAGAATAAAATTGAAAAATAAATTAATAAATTGAAATAAAGGAAGCACATATTACTTCTGAAATCAGAAAAAAAATCAGAGGTTGAAGAACAATATAAGAGAGTAAAAAAAAAAAGAAGAAAAAGAAAAGATGAAACTATATAATAAAGAATTTTATTTACCAGGATTAGCAAATTTCCCTTATGCTTACTTGTGCCTGACTCTTACTATCACTCTCTATGCTGCAGTGATGGGGATATTTTAGCTCTGAAATGTTTTGGAAAGCAGAGCGAGAATACTGAACGTGACCAGCATAGAACTATTTCGTGATACAAAGTGATTCAACTTTAAGAAGGTAGATCCCAATAACCCAGAATCAAATTTTGCGTTGGTTATAACTAGGAATTATAACCAATGGAAATTGAGTACTCTTTGGAGAAGAAAAATTGTCTTATAAAGAAAAGAGCACTTGGCAAGTCAGGAAACACACATGGAAAGGAAGATGACACAGTGAAGCATAATATTCAACTCTAAAAGTATAACTGAGAAGCTACGAAAAGGAATGAAGGAACCAGACACTTCAGAACAAAACATATGCAGGAGCTGAAAATAAACAGAGTTCTAAGATCCTTGAAAGAATTGCATTAGTAGAGCATGGAGAAAGGTCTTGTGGAGGGGCTTACAGGGCCACTGTCAAAACCAGCAGCTCTCTGAGGGAGGAGAGAGCCTGCCTCACAGCAGATTCTGCACTAGACTCTATCTTCTTTTTACTTTAATATTGACAGCAAATGTTTGAGTTGGGTAGTATCCATGCTGACTTTTAAGTGAGCCAACTGAGCCCTGGAGAGTTTCGACACCCAAATCCATAGGTTTAAAAAGATAAAGTTTATATTACCCTATATCTACAAGGCATGATGGTAAAAATAATATTGCTGTTTTGATTATAGAATCATTTCTCCAGTATCACTTCCAGCTCAGTATTTTTTTTTTTTTTTCTTTTGTACTGGGGATCAAACCTAGGGTCTCTGAACCACTGAGCCATATCCCCAGTCCTTTTTATTTTTATTTTGAGACAGGATCTCTCTACATTGCTTAGGGTCTCCCTACGTTGCTGAGGCTGGCCTCAAACTTGTGATCCTTCTGTCTCAGCCTCCTGAGCCCCTGGGATTGCAGGTGTACACCACCATGCCCGCTGGAAGTTAAAAAGAATTTCTTGTACTTACCCTTTAAATGTGCAAAAAATGCTCATGGCAGGGTGTTAGGGCATTTCCAAGTTACTCTGTGCTGGTTAGAGGTTCAACCAGATTTGTGGCTGCCATGCCTCATCCATGACTCAAGTCAGTGTTGTGTAAGATCAAGAAGCAAAAGCTCAGAGAACTTAAAGGCCTCCTCCATGTCCATTCCTGACAGACCAAGGGCCAAAGTCCACTTTTCCTGTTACGTGAGTTAAGTTCACAAATGCTGTTCTGCTTATTTGAACATGAAATTCATATTCTGGCACCTGTATTTTTTATATTACTATACCTCAAAAGTAGTTTTATAGCTTAATTTTGGCCTTCATGTGTCTTTT
This sequence comes from Sciurus vulgaris, assembly GCF_902686455.1. Lineage (NCBI taxonomy): Eukaryota > Metazoa > Chordata > Mammalia > Rodentia > Sciuridae > Sciurus > Sciurus vulgaris. The sequence continues at coordinate 84,701,153 of NC_136473.1, read as the reverse complement.
TTGGGAAATCATGACCGGGAAAAGTTTTATAAACTGTTTATAAAGTGTACTGGCTAAGCACATAAAAAATAGCCTATCGAAATGTTTTATTAGCTTCATTAACATTTTGGCTTTTCTTGCTCCTGTGATATGTTCAAAATATGTGTACACAAAGCATTTGTTCATTAGTTTAGTTATTTGTTCATTCAACAGATATTTATTGAGTGCCCACTATGTGCTATATTTGATGCATTGTTCTTAGATATACTAGGAACTTAATGATAATGGTTAACTTTAATTTCATGTTTACCCTTTGCTGTGTGTTGTTTTCCATTCATCCTTCGCAATAAATCAGTGAGGTAGGAACTATTTTTCTCATTTTTCTTAAAGAGAGAGTTAATGATTATGTCAAAACATAGATTGTTAAATCTAAATGTCTTTGTCTCTAAGCCGTTGCTTTTTTTAAATGGATATTTATTGGTTGAATTTTATTATGGTTTAGCTATGTGGTGTCCCCGAAAGCACATGTGTGAGAAAATGAAAAAAAAGTTCAGAGGTGAGATGATTTGGGTTAGAAGAGCCTTAACATAATCAGTGTATCAAGTCCCTGATAGGGATGAACTTGGTGGTGTCTGTAGGCAGGTGGGCTGTGGCTGGAGGAGGTGGGTCCCTGGGGGCATGCCTTTGGGGTATATATTTTGTATCTGGCAAGTGGAGTCTCTCTCTCTCTCTCTCTCTCTCTCTCTCTCTCTTTCTGTCTCTCTCCTTCATGGTACACTGTCCCCATCTGCTTTCCTCTTCCACATCCTTCTACCATGGTGGTCTGCCTTGCATAGATCCTCAAGGAATGCTGTCTATGGATTGAGACCTCTGAAACCATGAGCCCCAAAGTAAACTTTTCCTCCCCTAATTGTTCTTGACAGGACTTTTGATCACAGCAGTGAAAAAATGGACTAAAACACTTTTCCAGCAACTCAGTCTTCCCATTCTTTTCTGGAATATAAAATAACTTCATCAGAGGTGAAGTTTTCTGGATTATCATGAGAATTGTGTAGTATCAGTAGTCGAAGATGAGGGTCTTATTGTTTACTGCCTCCCCCCCCCCCCCCAATAACACAGATTGGCTCCTGCTAGCTGGATGAGTCTTAGTTTGTTAGTTTGCTGTGCAAAGTGATGGATGTGGGAATATTAGTTTTGGAGATTGAAGTTGGTACCACACATAATTTTATTTCTTACAGAGGAGATACATGGGGGTAAAGGAAAAGGAACTCAGTTTAGAAAAGGAAACTCCAGCAGGAAAGAAACCAGACGACTTGATCTCTGTGGTATTGAGTTGGCAAAGTCTGACTTCTTGAAGGAGTGGCTGGAGAGACTGGGGAGAGGCAGGTACTAAAGGGAATTTTCAAGTGAAATGCCTCAGGAAAAGGGATGTGAACAATCCCTTTGTGATCCCATTGATATTTAGGGAAAGTAGTCTGCTTGGAGACATAAACTCTCTTGAGAAAACCAGGTGCAAGATTTGCCTCTAGGTTGTCACAGGTCAGAAAAGAGACCCCTTGTGTTTGTGAGGTGGCAGCAGGACATCTCTTGGAATGACCAATTTATAGAAACTGCAAGAAAATTACACACACTTGCTACCCAAGCTCCCTATCTCCAAACTATACATATTGTTTTGCATTGAGTTTTGTTTGTTCGTTTGGAGGAGGTGGTGGTAGAGAAAGATAATGACCTGCGGTGTATGGTAGAAGGGAAGTGGAATAGAGAGAACTGGGCAGACACTGGGAGCTGTGGTCAAGTCTGGCCAGAAGGAGCAGAAGCAGGGATAAATTTTAATTCAATATAGTTTTTTTTGTGTGTGTGTTAAATTAGCAGCATCTCAATTTAGTCTTGGGTTCTGCATAGAATAATAACTGTGCATGTGAGTCAGGGAACTAATAATAGTTCAATTGAAGAGCTGGGTACAAACTGGATCAGTCTGCTGGTGTGAGCAAACCAGGTTGCATGCTCAATTTACATCTGCTGATTTCGGATTCTTCCTTTAGTCCTCAAGGATGTTTTCTTCCCAGTGCCCAGGCTTTATTCCACCCAAATCCCCTTTAAAAGGTAATGTTCTTGAGCAGTCCTCACTTGTTCTCTTCTTTACACATCTAGCCAGTTCTCAGGTCAGCTCTACCCCTTATTATATCTCTGGCTATCCTCTTATCTCCATTCCTGTTGTAGATAAGGACCTATTTATCACCCACTTGAATTACTACAGTGGCTTCCTAACCAAAGCCTTCTCTCCAGTCTTGTGCCTCCTTTCTGATTCAGGGGATGCTCTCTGATCGTTGAGGTATACTTGAGGTATACTTGTCAGTATGTGACTCCGCTGCTTAAAGCTACTCAATGGATCCTCATCCATTTCAAGCAAAGAAACTTCTAACCTCTCCAACAGCAGTTTCAGCCTTCTTCCCAAATGGGATCCCCTCGTTTCTATATCTGCCCGGTATTCTCTGCATCTTTGGGCATTTGTGTTTTCTCTCTGCCATAACATCCCTCCTTTCTCCATGTCCCCACGGGGACTAACCCCTACTCAGCCTCTTTTCAGGTGCCTTTGTATTTCTAGCAGATCAACTGGAGATTCAGAGAACTGTGTGAAGTTCTACATCTGTGAGATTCCTGCTGGGATGTTCATGAGGAGCCAGTCCCTTATCATAACCATAACTGTTCATCATTATTTGCATTGTATCTGTGAAGTAGTAATTATCAATTATGTTTACAATGGGCTAAGCATGGACTTCAGTCTTAGGAGAGAAAGATGAGCTGAGGATAACTTCTGCCCTTGTGGAAATCACAGACCTGGGGGTGACAAATAGGATGGAAAGTCATGCAAGATTCTGAGTGCTATGACATAGTTGCAGAATCACCTGAGAGGTGGGTAATGGCCACCTTTCCTAGGGAGCCAGTTGAGACTTCAAAATTGGACAAACTTTGAAAGACTAGTAGGGTTTGTGAGGCCAAAGGGAATGCAAAGAATCTCTTGGCCAAGGTAGCTAGCATATTGTTCTAAGGATTGCCTTAATATTATGATTTCCTTTACTAGATGGGGCTGCTAACACTGCTGCTTTGACTTTGTCACTACTAACAAGGACTTAACTTGAGTTAATGAGAATGGTATTGGTTGATTCTTATTAGACACATTTACTTATGTCATGGCTGGGGTGGGGAGCCCTTTTGTGTTGGTTTATATTCATGCCTGCTCATTCCTCTTCCGTTCTGTGTGGTCCCAGGCAAGTTTGACAGTCTTTTCACAAATGATGTTCTATGCAGGTTTCAGTCACCAAAGTTGCAGCTTTTTTCAAACCTTACTGATTCTGGTATTATCACCAGGAGAGGTTTCTTGCTTCTTGCATAGACTTAGATGTACATAACACTCAATGATGGTGGTTTTATTTGGGATGTTTGTGCTTAGGAAAGCATCTTTCTGAACTGTGACAGCAAACTGTGAATTCCACTAGGAAACAGGTCTTCAGAATATTGGCAAGGTTCTTGTGTTCATTGGAATCTCTATGTAAATATCTTTAGGGTCTGCCTGCAGAACACATATGTTCTTATTAATTGATTATACGCTAATAAAAATGATAACAAGTTGACAGTTTCAACGCTTTTTCACTGAAGTGCTAGTATGATAAAACAGGCTCAGTGAAACTTCTGTTGGATTCTACTTTACTGAAGATGAAGAAATAGTTTAGAGTTAACTTTAAAAATGAGATAATTTTATAACAGTCCAGTTAGACTGGCTGCACAAGTAAGTCTTCCATTCCTTACTTCACAATCTCCTCCTACAATCCTTTTATCTTTAGATCAAGTGTTCATCTTAGTTATGTTTCCTAATAATAATACTTGCCCTCATTATTACAAACACTCATATATCCACTTATTTATGAGTGCAATCTAGTCCAGTAACGGTGTTCCTAACTATTAAGCTGCACTACCTCTTTACCAATCATAGTAAATATGCTTTCTGTTCACGGGACCAATAGCAGGAGTTCAATTGATTTGAGGACATCAGAATCTCAATACATTCAAAGTGTACCTCATTCTAGACTAGAATTAAAAACTTGGGTTCCTGGAAGTGGTAGGACTAAGATCATAAGATTTGTCTGTGTTAGTAATAATCATGGCTGTGTTCTCACTACCAACCTTAAATGTGTGCTAGATCAGGATTCAACAACCTTGGTTGAATAAATGCATCTATCAATGGATGATTAATGTACACAGGATGCAGAATCGCTCTGTTATTTAAGTCATTAGCCAGTGGCTCCTTCAGGTTACATTTTGAAGAAAGGAAACTCAGTAAGTCAGTGACTTCTTGCAATGTCAATATTAGGCAGTTGCAAGAAAGTGGAGATAGGAAAATAGAAAATAGGAGAGTGCTGTAAATGAACCCTAATGAAATTTCAAATTGATGAAACAGAATAATTACATATTAATGATCTCCATACTTATATTTTTTTATGCTTAGTGTTTTACTTCCAGTAATTTTTATTTTTAATTTAGAACATAAATTTGTAGGTCTTTTGAGAAATATTATTCTAGCTCAACTTTAGAACTGAAGGATGCAGGACAAGGAACCAAACTCAGGCCTTTGCTGGGGGGTGGAAGCAGACTGTCTGTCTCCTCTCTGCCTAGGCAGCTTCCCTCACCAGAGAAAAGTGTGACAATAGGTCTCATTTGCACATTAAAAACTTCGGCAATCCTATTATACTTAACTACCAGAGTCGTCTTCTTACTTCCTAAAATGACCTTGAACCCTTTCTCTTGTCTTGCTGAGTCTCCTAACACCTGTTCATTCTCAGCTGACCGCTTCTCTCATATTTAATTTGAAAACAGTAGTCATGAGGTAGGAACATCCTCATCTTCCTACTGTTAGATCGACTGAGCCCCTTGTGGTCAACCCGTGCCCATTGTGGCCTTCCTGTGGACAGAGTGCCTGTTTGTATTCAGGGCCATTTCTGCCACAGGGGATCTGAGTCCTATGCTTCTTTCCCTCCCAGGCCCTCTGCTTCTGCAATACTTCCCTTCTCTAATCTTCATATCAGTTTTTCTCCTCTAGTGGAATTTCAATAAGCATATGAATATGCTCCAACAGTTCCTATTCCAAACAAAACCACGCCAGATGCATCGCCCTCTAGCCATGGTCCCAATCCTGATTGTTTGCATAGTTGCATAGTTATCTACCATTGCTCCATCTCACCACCCATTCTCTCCTCAAACCCTATGAAACTCTGAACACTCAGCGCTCTGCCCTGTTTTATTTGAACTCTCAGCAGCAGTCAAAATGGTTGCTTGCCTTCTCTCACAAAAGCATTATCTAATAGGCATCTCACCTGTTGCTTCCTAAAACTCAGTGGTTGATGGATGAATCTGTAGATCTTCTGGGTGGTTAATAGGTCTCCATATTGCTCACTCGCTTTTATTGTCGGCTGCAGGTTATATAACTCTGCCCTTACCTGTCGGGGGTTTGTTATTCTGGGATGTCCTCAGCTGGAATATTCCAAGGGTAAAAGCTCTGCATACTCTGACCCACACTACTCACTGTCTCTTCCCATTGAGAAAATAATAGTGGTAACAACCTGGTGGCAATCTCTGTTTTTGAGTCCTTGTGTTGATATAGAGAAAAAAATTATCACCTTTCTATTCCTCTACAGTTCTGTATACTGCATGACTTTGTTTTCAGGTGCAACAGAAATAAGTAAGAACTTAATGGAGTGTGTTTTTTTTTTTTTTTTTTTTTTTTGTAGTTTCTGATTGGGCAAAGGATTAAACGGGTAGAGAAGAATTAAAAACATACTCAAATTATTCGTTTCTGTGTGAAGAGCTACATGAACAGACAAAACCTTTTAGGATAAGTACATTGCACATAGAAGTCAACTTTTTGGTGTGACTGAGGAAGTTCTCATGAATAAAGGAGTTGTCTCTGAAATACAGAACTTTTTCATATGTAAAATAGCACAACTTGGCAACTTCACCATCCGTGAGAATGTGAGAGTTCTGGGAAAATGACTCATTCAGTTATGCAATGATATGAAACCATATTTGAATATAAAAATAAGTGAGCTACCGAAAGTCTAGGATGCAGGAAGTAGTACATATTGCTGACACTAGAGTATTTGTAATAGATATGTGGAGTCTTTGAGAAAGTAACAGATAATGTAATAGTGAAGAAAAAGTGACTATAGTTCATTGAAACTGGTTCCACCTAGCAAATCGAGTTAAATACAGAAGGGTCTACAGAGATCCTTCAGTTCAACACCATCTTGTAGATTAAAACATTAAACAGACTCTGAGGTCTAGGGAGGTTGAATGATTTGCCAAAGGGATGTGCGGAGTTTGGGCACAGCAGGGTCAGATGACAGTCTATCAACACCCAATTCTCATTTCTTTTTTGGGGATTGGCGCCATGGTACATCTGAGAAAAAAATCCTATAATGACTTTAATATGTTTCTAAAGTGTTTTGGACCTAAAAAATAAACCTATGTCCTGTGCAGGCTTAGGAATTTCTTAACTTGAATGTTCCAGGTAGTACATTCAAGCTTTCATATCCAGAAGATTAATGTTCTGGTTATCATGATATAAGATGAAAATTAAATCTTATGATGTATAGCAAACTATAAGGTCGTGTTTTTCAGAATTTTATTTTCGTTTGATAACTTTTCACATGGGCTGTTTTACTCATGTTTTATAATATCTCAGGTCTGCAGGATAGAGTAGCTGAATTCTTAGAATCCGTGTTGAAGTGGAAATCCCCCATGACAGTTCTATTTTAGGGAGACAACTTGATGTATACCCTCTACCACATAAAACCAGGTTGACCTGAGTGGTTTTCCTTGTTTTCAGGGAAAGTAGAAAAACAACTGGAATTATGTTTTTTAAAAATTTATTATAATGTGACCATAAAAGTGATTATGTAGGAAATATTGAACTATGTGGCAAGATAGTAACACTTAAATGTACTAATTAACTTTTGTTTGTAATGGAATTAGAATTTGCCTGTATATATTATTTGAAAGTCAAAGACATTTTAGTATCCATGATTATAAAGATGCATACATAGGTACTTTCTGGGTAGGCAGTTTAGTGAGAAGGGAAGAGACTGGACACTGGAGTCACATTACCAAGGTGAAGCTCTGGGAGGCCACTGTTGTCCAGGCAAGTTCCTTATGCTCCTTGCCAATAGGATTGAGATAAGTTATACACTGAACTAACGATTGGCACTTCAGATTTTGCTTAGTTATTACTGAGAGAATAAGCTAGTGTTACATGAACTCATTATGCTGGGAGTAACTTGTCATTTATTTTCTTACAAAAGTACTTAAATAGAATAATATCTGGTTAGTTGAAATGAGGTGAATAGAATAGTTACAGGACCCATTTCTCCTAAGATAATTGTATAATCATTTACTTCTCTTTCTGTTTCTCTCTTCTTTCATGCAAATCTTTTCTTCTAACTACTGCTAACATTTTATGGTTTCCTCATTGGTTAAGGAATTAAAATCCTGACATGTTCATTTTGGACATGTGTATAGGAGTCGTAATCAGATTCCCCTTTAAAAATTAGTTATTAAAAATTATGAGCTTATGTTTTGACAAAAGAAGACTTTTTTTTAAAAGCAACATCCTGAAAGTCAGTTTTCCTTTAATGTCAAAAAACATAACTCTGCATTTTTGACTCCAAGATAAATGGCAACACTGTTTAATAACTATTACCTGGAAAGATAAAATGATAGCTTTATTTACTTTTAAAATTCATTGCCCATGCGTGAATTCAGTTACATTGAATTTTAAAGATGTCCAGTAAATAAAATTAACATTTTAAATTCCTGAATGCAAACATGAAGCTACCCGCAAGCAGGAGGCATCCACACACTATTCCTTGAATAGCTTTAGGTACATCAGTTGGTGGCTCTGTAGTTCATGTGGATTTCTGGCTTTATGTCACAGACCATGCTCAAGAGCTGTTTAAGCACACGCTCCATGCACTTGTTGTAACTCCCGTTCAGTTCCTGAATCTTTCCAAATGTTTGTTCTTCAATCTCATAGGAGACGTTACTCTGAGAGCCCATTATCTACCAAAATAAAAGATGGAAATCATCACACCATACATCATGATAAAATTAGTTGTTTTATAAACGTTAACCTATTTATTGATGATTGGTTTATGGTATACACACTATCTATTCTTTTTCCAGATTTTTTTTTCCCAGAGGACAGACAAGGTCACTGAGACCATGAGTGTGAAGGATGGACTTTCCTAAAATAAGGAGAGAGCACAACAGGATATTTTTCACTTCTAACTGACGATCACATGGTACAAATCACATACCAGTTTACAGTCAAGATGCCATGCTCAGAAGTTTTCTCATCACACTTTTCAAGTTTTAGTAGCAGTTTCCATTCTGATCTCATATCTCCCTGTTGCTTACTTTCTGAATTACAAGACTAGAAAATAAGATTGATAGGCACCTGTAAGCCTGCTGCTGCTAGTTTGTAAAGAGCAGGTTATTGATTTCTCTACTGTTAAAATATATTATCTGCCCTTACTTGATTCTCAGGAAGATGCAGCCATAATACATATCTCAAATGCTTTTGTGCCTATGGATACCTATATGGATTATAGATACTACTATTGAGAATGTTGGTATAAATAGAAATTCTTTCAAATTGAGATACATATGTTCATTTAGTTAAATTAAATTTTAACTACGGTTGAATAGATCTTTCTGATTGCTCTTTAATTGGCTGTGACTCTTACCACCTTCCACCATCTCCTCTATCCTTCTCATACTCCTGTATAGTCATGAGTTGTGATTGGACCAAAGCACCATCTTGCAGGGAAAGTTAACATTTTAAAGGAAAATACTTTGAAAGTTATTCTTTGCTAAACAATCAACTCCTAATTCATCTCCTTGTGAACTCGATCTTTCTTAAATGTGGCTTTGTTAAGACAAGACAGCTTGCTTTGCTTGTTTTCCTCTTTTGGTTTAGGGAAGATGTGCATCTGGTATAATCCAAGCAAATCCACTGAGCATGACTTCCACTTTAGGGTTGTTGGACTCTTCTAACATCTGGAATCCACATAATCTTTCTGGATTCTAAGCTTAAAATCAAATGCAATTGAGGCTATTGGGTTCCAGTCTTTTCTGTTTATAATCCAGGAAACAAGGGTATCCCAGTTCAAAGAAAATAATTTTGAGAAGATGCAGCTTCTAAGTCACTAAATAACTTTTACAAAATAATATTTTCATAAATGAGTATACAGGAAGCAGACACACATGGTCCAAATTCCCCGAAGGGGTTTAAAAATAGAATTATTTATCATAATTCTACCACATTCAAACTTTTTCCTTCCAAATTTAGTGACTTAATTGGGACCATAATGAACTGAAAAACAATTTGTTCTCCTAAATCCAATGTCTTAAGTGGTAAAAAATTAAAAGATAATCTATTGTGAAACTATTACCTATGCTGAGTCCTTACGTGTTAAGCAGAGTAGAATGATCATATTTCCAGATAGTATAGAGAACTCATTACCTGTGTTGTGTTTTTGCTGTTGGCAGAGCCTGTTGACATTTGGGACACTATATACATTAGAAGTTGATAATTCTATAACATGTCACAATCTGTTTGTTCAAAGGGTGCCACTTTAGGACTTAGTTTTATTTTTCAAAACTTCAACTTTGAGAGTGATGGGTGCAGACTTCCAACCTAATGACTGATACTGATGGTTAGATCTTTCAACATCCAATAAATTTCCTTAGAAATTATTTAAATGTTTCAGTTTCAGGTATAGCAGAACTTTAGGTCCCACAATCTGAAAGCAAAACAATTCTGAACTCTCAATTTTTTATTACTTCAAGGAAACAAAATACTTTTACAATATGAATTCAGAAGTAAAAAAATATAAAAATTTTCAGTGTGCTCATGGAAATCACTATTTGGGCCTTTTGTTTGGATGTTTGGATGTTGTTTTACTTATGTTAATGATTGATTTAATTTTCTGAAGTTCATATTTATTTTTAGCAATGTGATATCTCCTCAGGAGAAGAAGGTTTTTAGGTAGAAATGATAACCAAGGAATAAATGTTATTGATAAAGTAGTACAGGTGGATATATAACTCACATTTGAATAACCTGCTTGTGTTGATGAGTAAGAAGACTTGAAGAAACATGTATTAACAAAAGCTAGGAAGGGACAACCAAAAACGAAACATCAGGGTACAATACCCACAGCAGGCATAAAACTGTTTTTTTTTTGGGTGTCCTCCCAGACCTCCTAATTGCCCTGGGTTAATGATGACGAGATTTAATGGGAATAGCAATATGCCTGACATATGGAGGTCATGCCAAGGAAAGATCTGCAGTAATGGTTTTACATTATGCTTGAAGTAGCAAGAGGCTTAAATATGAAGACTTTTCTATGTGAGCTTTTGATCAACTAGCTGTAAAATTGGCTTGGAGCTGTAATTATGAGAGCGATAAAGAATTTTAATTATTGTCTAACGCAGCAACACATCTTAAATCAGATTTACATCTGATAGGATTCTTCAGGAGAAAGAGTATTTCAAGAGGTCTAATCCAACCACTTGCAGAAGTTATGGTTAGATTTGTAATGATTTAGAAAATAGAAAGAACTTTCATCTCGGAGATACCCTACCTATGATAATCAAAGCTGGTTGTCATTAAGGATGATAATTTTCTCATATTTTAATATGTCTTGGTTGTAACAGGATCCAATAGGAAAGATAAGACCACAGAGGAAATGTTTAGTTATTCCTCGTTTCCACTAACGTTTATTGCATGCATACCAAGGGGCAGGCAGTGCCTAGGAAAACAACAGAAAACAAAACAACACATCTGCTATTTTGGTGTTTACAGTGAGAAGGAAAGACAGTAAGTAAAAATGTAAATACTCCATATTTCAAAAGTTATAAATACTATGAAGAAAAAGAATGAACTATAATGGAGTACTGTTTTCCTTTATTTTTAAAAGAGAGACAATTTTAGATAAGGCGATCAGGAAAGGAATCTGACAATCACCTATCAAAGAAAGATGAATGAGTCAAAAAGAGTATTTCAGGGAATAAGACAGGGTGTGCAAAGGTCCCTTGGTGGTGGCACATTCTGTTTGACAAGTTTGTTCTATATCAGCACACATTTTTATTAATTTCACTAGAAATATATTTAAAAAAAACAAAATATATGTTCTCTGAAGTTTTTTTCTTTTTAAAAGGTGTCAGTCAATAATCTGTGGTAGCAATGATACTGTAACCAATCCCTTCAACTCGTGTATTTGAAATTATGATTTTTAATACATAGTAAACATTAGATAACAACTATTGATAGACCCATCATATGACAAATTTAAAATGCCTTGAAAATGAAAAGGTCAACTGAGTAATTCGGTAATGTTCAAGATTTAGTTTGGTGTTTAGCCTTAAGTGGACTGTACCTGGCAAATCTCAGCATAGTTCTCCCAAGGTTCTTCCTTACACCTTATGAATATTAATACCTTAGCCTCTATGCTGCATACATCAGTGCTGGCCTTCCTGCTTACCCGAGACTGTTTAAGTCGAAACTCCTTGTCTCTCTGCATTCTGTACTGGTCCACTTCTGCCATCGCCTCCTCCTTAGCTTGCTTCAGCCTCTTCCCTTTTCCTGGAAGTTAACAGTGGCATAGAAGGAATGATATTTCTTTTTGATAAACATGGATTTCAAACTTGATTTTTAAAAAAATGGATGAGTTCTCCAGTTTTTTAGGCTTTTTCCCCTAGAATGTCAAATTCCATTAAACAACAATAAACAATATTGAAAATTTCTTATTTTTGTATTGGATTCTTTTGAACATGGCAATGACAACTTTCTTTCACACTTCCATGTTTAAATAAAATATCTGCCCGTTTACTCACAGCAGTAACAGCCAGAGGACAGATTTTAGCTGTCACTTACTCGAAAAGACATCATTTGGTCAGATTTTCAGTCCTGATTTGCTGCCAGGAATCCTTCAGTCCACACCAACTGGATCCTATTTACCACTGGCAGATCTCCAAAATCACTACAAACATGCGACTCAGACTCTATCAAACTGACTTACAATTTTTTTTAGACATTTTATTGGGATTTTTTTTCTTAGCATTTGTTACTCTAGAATGTCTGATTAAACCCCACAGCACATCAAAGTAGATTTTTTTTTTTTTCTTGTAGTAGCTTTCTCTGAGGGGAACTTGAAAGTGGTTGTAAAACCAATTGTTTTTAATGGTTAGGAAATTTAGTTAAGTAGCCCCTTTTCTTTTATTAAGAACTAAGGTGTAAGCCTTCAGCCAGCAGACAACAGGGGAGATGAAAGTTTGCGACAAATACAATCAGCTAAGCGCTCATATTTTTGGACAACCAGTGTAAGTTTTGAGGGTTATAGACTAATATTAATTGCTGCTATGACCCCACCATCTTCAGGGGGTTAGGTGCTAATGGTTTGTGATAATTAAAGATGTAAAGAAACTGAACTGTATTAGAATTCTCATTTTCTCTCCATCACCTATTTTTCCATTTCAGTAAACACCTTCCTTCTTTTGCCCATTTAGTATGGTTTATTTTCTGTGACAGTGTCTCAAGATTTTGTTTACAATTTTTGTCAACTGTTTGTTACATTATGTAGACTTTGAACCACCCTAAGATAATGCGTTCTTGTGAAAGAAAATCTTCATATCAACTTTTGTCTATCATCTGAGTATGTTATTTATATCTTGGTGGCATTTGAATGTAGTTGTTTCTAAATTTCCCTGCTAGGTTTGAGTTGCTTTGCTAGTCACCGAGTGTATATTTGAGATAAGGATAGATGTACTGACTTGCCAATTGAAATGTTTCTTTTTAATGTCTAACAGCCTTGAAGGGAACTGTTGAAACTTCATTTCAAATAGGTAATTAGCTCTTTCTTTACTGTCATTAAAATCCTAGCCTGGTAAAAACGAATGTTCTTTGGTGTTTGCAGCTTAGCAGATGTTACATTAATGCCTACCTTCTCCCTAGTTATCGAAGGATCATTTTGTGTACTGTGATTCATTCTTTCTCTGTGGTTCTCACCATTTTGTGGCAACAAAACACTATTCACAGAGATTCTGTGAACACAATAGATGTGTTTGTAGGAAAGACTATTCCTTGGTCACCAGCCTACTTTCTTATCACAGGAGAAAAATATAAAATGATAATGTGTGAACATTCTCATAGCAATAATGAGTTGCCATACTCTAAATATTTTATAAAACAAATCACACACACCATCATTATGCTTAGTTGCATAATATCTAAAATGATTGGTTTCAAAGTCATAATTCTTCAGTACATAAGAATAATAAAATAATGATAATAGGACATGCTGTGTGCCCTTCCCTGGAGCAGGATCCCGTGTTCCACTCAGAGGCTGTACATTAGCTTCACTACCTTGTGACAGGCTCAGAGTGTGTCTGTGATTCCCTGTGCATGGCACCAGTCACCTGCTGGCTCTCATTCAATTAAATAGGAAAGCCACAGGGAAATCGCTGCGGGCACAGCGGTTTTCTGGATGGACTCAGCAGCTGCCACCATGCAAGAGGCTGTGTGCTCTACACCTGATTTAATCCAGTGGAAGACACAGAAGCCCAAAGCCTACAGCTTGGTTAGAGGTGAAGCAAATGTGCGTGTCAAATCCACTCATCTTAACCTCTGGCTTGCTCCCTTCTGTGCAGGAAAAAGGCCAAATTTTAAAATTTTACCCGTTTCCTCATAAGTATCGAGAACATGGTGACTGTGGACCAAAAGAGCTTTGTATTCAGTACAGTGTTTCGAATACAGGGGTAATCATATGGGACAGTCAGACTTTCTACATAATAATAGAATATATGGTCCCAAATTCCCATAAAGACACAGGATGATAAGGTGTTTGGTTTAAAAGGTGTGTTCATCTTGTGCATCATGATTTTAAATAATGCTAAAAACAATGCTGTAGCATAGTGTAGGAAAGGATGATTTTACTTTATTCTTCCATTATTTACTTCAAGTTTATTGGTCACCTATTATATAAGCATACATTTAATAACAGAGGATAAGTACACACTATATAGTCCTTCCCTCCAGATGGCATAAATTTTACATATTTTGGAAATGTGTGCATGCTGCCCCAGCTTCCAAGAGGAAATTTATAAAATAAAATTGCAAAAAGTACACAAGATCGATTGTGAAAATGCTAGAACATACACCTCTGTTCTATTTGTTCTGTAGTAGTTAAAAATCACAATATTTGTAGAAACACTACTACTAAAATTCTAAAGAGTTCGTGCTTCTTCTCTACTTCAACAGTCACGCTGTGTCTTACGTTAACAGAATAACTCAAAAGTGTAAACAAATGGGCTTTGACATGTACTAGGGGACTTTAAGAAGGCCGTTGGAGGAGGTCAGGAGAAATCTCTGAGGAGAGAACCACTGGGCTGTGTAGACTTACCGGTCGGGACAGCAAAGGGATGGATTGGGAAAGGGCAAGAAGATCCTCTCTAAGATAGATCTGGCGACAGTCTAAATAGTTCAGCTGCATTCATTTTTTGACATGCGCTTACTATGCAGACATCTATAGTTAACATGTCATGGTTGAAATATACTCCAAAAGATTTTTTTGTGAAGAAAAAATGACGGGGCAGGGCAGGGGAATAAGAGGTTTGATCTGGTTTTCAGGCGTTTTGTGGAGAAAAATTTAAAAAATCAATTGTGGGCAAGTTAAAACTGAATTCCATGTTGGAAACAGAGGGTAATGCTCAAAGATAGGATCTTTCTGCTCAAAGTCAGGCTCTTGTCTTTCTGGTATTGGACAAGTGAACCTCATGTTCCAAGATGCAAGCCCTGAGACACAGAGAAAGCAACTCTATTGCTTGGATTGTTAAACTTTTTTGGAATCTTTTCTGATGGGCAAAATGATATTTGAATTATCATCTCAGAGTGAGTCAGAATTATACACCGGCACCATTAGAACAAGATATTAAAAGCTTTGTAACTTGGAGCATGTTACTTAGATTTTGAGTCTATTTTCTTATCTATAAAACAGAGCTAATAATCTATTGTAATAAGTTACTGGAAAGATTAGAAAAAAAATTGAAGTAGTTATTTAATGAGTTTTTAATCATTAGGAAAACAGGTCCAATTCTTCTTGAGAAGGAAAATAGTAAGCAAGGCTTGGGTTTGAGGAAAAGTCCTCAGGCCTTCCCCAGGGATATCCTAGGAGAGGTAATCATAGTCCAGCAGGACAGACAAGTTTGAAATCCAGGAGGGACTGCAATGGAGGTAGATTTGCAAGTCAATCATCCAGCTTTGGTTTGGGTTTAGGTATGTGCTAGTGATAGTAATGGTGTTTGGACAGAAGTTAGGAAAGAATACAAAGAACAGGGAGAAAAGAGGGATAAGGTCTCAAACTGGGGGAATATCAACATTCAATGAAAGGAATAAGATACTCAGGAGAAGTCTGACAGTAGTAGGGAGAGAGAAAGAGAAATCAAAAGTGAAGGGAATATCCTAAGAAGGCAGTAGCCACTCGTATCAAATGCTACAGAAATCTGAAATGGGACTTTTGGTCAATTTACATTACAGATGTTTAATAAGTGCCACATGCTATTCTAAATGTATGGAAATCCCACAAACTTCCCTTGTTATGGGATCTGCAATCTGAATGAAGTTCAGGGGAGAAAAATAGAAAATAGACAATGCATGCATGATAGGATAGAGATGTGGGGTACTAAGAAGAATAAAGTAGCATAAGGGATAGAGAGAAATGGTGATAGGTTATAATTTAGATAGGTCAGGTTCCTCATATAAAATGATGTGCAAGCAGAGACTTGAAGGAAAATGAGATGGTCATGCAGGTAGGTGAAGGGAAAGCTTGTTCAAGGCAGAGGGAACAGTAAGCACAGAGGTGGGAGGGTATTTGGCATGCTCAAGGAATTGCAGAAACACCACCTCTTTGCTTCAGCAAGGAGAACAGGATGGTTTAGTGTTAGGAGATGACCAGAGCAGTACAGTGGGGCCAGGTCAGGCACAACTCACAGGACATGTCTTTGAGATACTAAATTCATGAAGGGGTCTTAGCTAAGATGTGACATAATATTAATAAGGATTTCAAAGGAGTTTTTGGCTGGTGGAGAAGAGATCTAGGGCTAAGGGAGTGGTGGTTATATATTCTTTGGAGCTGGAGGAGTTGATTGATCAGTGTGAGAGACAAAGTTGAGTTAGTGATGACCTCAATATTTTATTTTGAGGCAGAGTCTAGGATAAAATTTTGCTGACATGTCAAATATCCATTAGTGGTTTTGAAAAAGTTGATGTTCATCTGAATTTGGAGATCAGATAAACAGCTGGGACTGGAAAAGAGCAAGTTTGGGATCCTCAGCATGGAGCCAGGATATAAAGTCAGAGAACTGGATGAAAGCACATAGGGAGTATCGGCAGATATAGAGAACAGGCCCAAGTGGACCCTGCTGTTGGAGACTGAGAAGATCCAGAAGTCAAATATGAGAGTAATGTCCCGAAGTCAAATGAAGAAAGAGTCTTAGAGAGGAAAGAGGAATCTACTTGTGATGAGATGCTGAACGCATCGGGTTAGAAACAGTTCATTTTGCAGGAGGAGCTTTGGTAGAGTTGTAGGAATGGGAGTTCAGAGGAAAATGGAATGAAAAGATAATAGACATAGGGAATATAAGCAACTTCTTTGGGTATTTTTTACCACCAAAGGGGGTAAAGAAAATAAGGGCTCAATATGGTCAAATGAACTTGACAATTAGAGGGTATTATGAATTTACTTGTGTCCTCCCTCAAAAATAAAAATAAATAAAATAAAAAAAGATGTGTCAGAGTCCTAATCTCTGGTACCTGTGAATAGGACCTTATTTGGGAATAAGGTCTATGAAGATATGATCAAGTTAAGGTGAGGTCATACTGGATTAAAGTGGGTCCTAAGTTCAATGACTAGTGTCTTTGTAAAGAAAGGGAGAATTGGACACAAAGACTCAGGGACCAGACAGACACACAGGGAGGAAGGATATATGATTATGGAGGCAGAGAAAAGAATGATAGAGCTACAAGCCCAGAAGTGCCCGCAAGGAGAGAGGCATGCAGTGCTCTTTGAGCACCTCCTGAAGGATTCAATCTTGCTGGCAACTTGCTTTGGGACTTCAGGCCTCCAGGATAGTAAGATGATATCTTTTTATTGTTTAAAGTCAACCACTTTTTGGTAATTTGTTATAGCAGCACTGGAAAACAGATGCAAAAGAACAGTGAGAAGCACAGAGATGATGACGTCAGGTAGGCACTGAAGGCTAAGGCTGGTACCCTCACAAAGTAGAAAGGGTAGTATCCAGACGAATGTGTCACCTGATAAAAATATAGACAAACAGAACAGAGGCCACCTTGATTTGCTATGAAAGCAAAGGATTATTTGGGAATGTTTGGAGATTTCTATCTGTTACTAAAAACTCCTACTACTCGGGGAAAAACGGCTTTTGGGAATCATTAGTATTACAGTAAAACCAATCTGACTCAAAGAATGCTATTATTTTCTCAACTCTCACAAATGCTGGAGAAAGAAAGAACTCACAAGAAAAAATTTAAAAAGAAGCCCACCTCTCCTTTGGTGATGGTGATTGCTACTGAGTTTCTCTTCTGACTTTGATCTATTTCCCTTCACATCTCCAATTTCCTTGACGTTTTCCTTTGCTTTTCTTTCACTTGTATTTTCCCTACTAAAAATTACAATGAGTAGCTTTGTGTAGATCTTGGATTAAATATAACCAAATGCTGTTAGTAAAGAAAAATGTTCTATAGTTTAATATCACCCACTCACAGAAATGAAAGTTCAATAAACTTACAAATACCCTGTTAAGCTATGGACTATAAAGAAAGAGGAAGTATTTACAGGCCTACAAAACATATAAGACAAGGCCATGAAATTCTAATATAACAACTTTTATTTTACTAGTTTATTAAAAGTCATGTCTTCACGAACCCAGAATATGCACTTGTAGAGTGAAGAATTTATTAAATCAAGGTGCTTGTTTAAATAATTCAGAATACCTGCAGGTTTGGAAATAAAAGGTAACTTGCTGATGTAAGAAAAAATTATTTATGGTTGTTATCCTATATACCATATAAACTATTCTATATACAGTATATCCTATACTGTAGCTGATACAGTATATCCTATAATGAAATTTATAATTTTTAGTTAAGCACAGACACTGTTTTCTACAGCTTTTAAATGAGACAACTTGCGTGCTTATTTGTGAGAAGGGGTATAGTGCATGTTAGGAAATGATTCAAGAAACACGGATTCTTCATGCAATGTTGAGTCTCGTGCATTTGAGCATTTCCAACAGTGTTAATGCAGAGCTGCAGAGTTTTCCCAAGTTTGCAATGCATGCGCCTCTCATGAGAGATCATAACTAAAAGCAAAATTGTCACACATTTCAGAGAAACACAGTCTCTTTTCCTTGTGTGGATGGCGATACTATGAATTTCTAATATAATCCTGATTGAAGGCTCAGTTCAATATTCAGTTCAATGTATCTCCAGGGCAGGTCTATGATGTTCTGTTGTAAAAATGTAACTTGTCTTGGAGCAACGCACCTACTTTTATGTTTTGATTAATGAAGAATTTATTGGGCAAAAAATGTTAATTACTAGTAAGATTGTTTAAAGCAGTACAAACCTATTGTGACTCCATCTAAATGCAGTAAGGTTGTTTTACACATAAAAATATATATGAGAAGTTTAATAACTATGTTAGTCTGTATTTAGTGCCTAAAAGCAAATATCTGAACCTTCCTAGTCAACTTACCAAAAGCAGTCGAGGTTTCCCCTGGAACAGGAAATATAGATCCCAAGAAGGGTACAAAGAATGAAATAGATTGCTTTATTCCACTTTTATTCTTGTGTCGTTATTACTCATTGCAACATTCATATATATAATATATATTAAGAATAAAAATAGCTCCACACTACTTAGTTTGAACTTTAATTTACTATCTTACATATATGTTATTATCCTTTAAACATTTTGGTTATTAGATAGATAAAAGCTTCTATTTTTTATTTGTTTTAAAAAAGAAAGCTCAAGCTAAAAAATGTGAAATAACCTGTTAAGAAAAACAGGTTTTAAACTAAAACCAGTGTTTCTTCTGTGTTGTCTCCTATTCAGACTTTTCAAGCCTGTCCACAGCCCTGCCCACCCCCTCTCAGTGTGTCTGTCTCTAGATATTGAGGGCCTTCATATTCTG
This sequence comes from Sciurus vulgaris, assembly GCF_902686455.1. Classification (NCBI taxonomy): domain Eukaryota; kingdom Metazoa; phylum Chordata; class Mammalia; order Rodentia; family Sciuridae; genus Sciurus; species Sciurus vulgaris. The sequence goes on along the minus strand of NC_136473.1, from coordinate 84,681,851 downwards.
TTTCTGCAGGCCTCATGGGGCTTTGGCCTTCGGGAGAGTTCCAGATACATCAGGACCACAGTCCCTTATCTTTATTCCCTAAGGCAAAACACTTGTACTCTGTATTGTATTATGTAACAGTTTAGTGGGATCTGAGACAGTTCTCTATAATGAAATGTATTAACATTTTTGTAGCATAATATATAAATATTGCCACCTTGTCTGTCCTGGATTGTTTCTAAAACAATTAACAATGAATTACTGTGGATTTTTTTCTCTTCCCAACCACTTCCTTTCATTTTAAAATACATACTCCCAGGTCCTACTCAAGTAGACTCCTGAGTTTCTGACTTTCAAATAAATAGATTTAAGAAAGAGAAAGTGATATAGCCTTCTACAGTGGTATTAACTGCTGTGACTTATTGACCTTCATTCTGAATGCATTCTGCTTCGATATACCAGATTTTCAAATTAATCTTTTTATAGAAAAAATAAAGTAAATGCATATGGCTTTGTAAAAACAATGGCTGCTTATACCTCTCATGTCATGCCTTTTTGCGGGGAGGTACCAGGGATTGAACCCAGGGGTACTGAACCACTGAGACAACTCCAGCCCTGTTTTGTATTTTATTTAGAGACAAGGTCTCACTGAGTTGCTTAGTGACTCACCGTTGCTGAGGATGACTTTGAACTCAGGATCTTCCTGTCTTAATTTCCCAAACTGCTGGGATTACAGGCATGTACCACCGACCCTGGCCCTGCCTTTCTTGTTTCAATGACCACTTAGGTACTTATCTTCACTAGGGAGTTGCTTAGGGAAGAATCTAGGATTACTCATTAGCGCCTACATCAATGTGGCATGGAAGTAGAAGACACCCTGTCAATTCTTATTGAATTAAATAAATGAGTAAAAATAACAACTACTGAAATATGAGGGAAGTGACAACATACCAAGTACATGGATAATATTTCCGTTTGCCACAGCATGCTCAGGGGATCAGTAGGATTGGTTCTGTTGTGACCAAACACTGCTGCTGCTAATTGCTGTGTATGAAAACTGTGTTCAGGGAAAATTGTACTAAAGCCAGTGTAAAAATGCAAAGAGGATGCATTGACATTCTTTGTAACTGAGTACATGGGTTCATTCTTGAAAGTTAGAATATTTTCCAAGATGTTTCAAAAACCTGGGTTATTTGTTACTACTAGTTGAATATTAGTATACTAAGAAAAACATATCCACATACTTTAGGTTTTTGGAAAATAAAATGAGCATTTTGTACAGAAGCAATACAACATGAATTTTTCAATGTTGATATCTGAGAAAAGGTTGCCCAAGGACAGCATATGCATGAGAGGGAAGAAACCTGGCTTTTATCTTCCAATGAAGTTGAAGCTACATTGTCTTCAATGGCTCCCACTCCCAAATAACCTACAAGATTAGCAATACTCTGCTGAATTTGAAAAATTGGTAAGAATGATTTGAATTGTTCAATAATTTTGATTACATATGGGCTCAGTATTGTCCTAAGGTTTCCTCCCTAGCAAGGAAGCAAAGAATATACTTACCACATCTTTATTTTATTTTTCTCTTCTGGAAGTTTTAAATGTGTTTTAAAGAAAGTTCAATAAACATTAAGGGAAAATTTCTGTAACTGTTTCAACTAGCAGGTCTGGAGATGATTTGTTTTCTATAAAATTACTTCATTCATATCATCTCGAAATCATTTGCATGGTTTGTTGTAGAAAAGGAAATTAGGAGGTAGGCAAAGCATGTGTTCTTTATCTTTCTCCTTCCTTTCGTCTGCTCTCACCTCTGCCTGGAGTCTTCTCCTTTTGTGGTGTTGGTACCTATGTTGCTGAGTGTGCAAGAAATGAATTTATCTTAATAAAGCAAAAGATTTTACTGTGGTTGAAAGTCCTAGTGAAAGAAGTAGAGCCTGACTCCTTCCTGACTTCTTCTCTTGCATCGTAGTAAACTATTTCACCAGTGGGCTCAATACAATTAAATAAGCCTTTTTCAGTAATTAAATAGGGTTTTATTCTAATTTGGCTTCTACATTCACCAAAAGAGTCACAGATGCAACAGTTTTAAGATATAACTCCTAGCTCACCAAACTTTGGCACCAAATGGCAGAGAGAAAAACAATTATGAAGAAGATGAATGATTCTACAAATTATTACAAACTAAATAATGAAGTGATATGAAATAGAATAGTAGAAAAAATACAGTTTGGCCTAAGGGAACTGAATTTAAGCTGTATATCTGTAAGTTGTTAGTTTTTCCATTATAAAAATGAATCCAATGTATACAGTGCATTGGTTAAGATCTTGAGTGAGGAATCAGACCTCATCCCCACCCTATCTCTACCACTTACCCTCCAGGTGACCTTGGGAAAATTGTATAATTTCTCAAAGCATCACTTTCCCCTTTTGCAATAAAGTGAGTAGTAAACAAGATAAGTATTGATCATGGCACCTGGCACCATATTTTCTGTTTTTTAAGTATAACTCTGGTCAAATCATAAATTCTGTTTCTATATATATATGAAATAGGAGTGACATTAACACCTTGTGGAAAAAAATTGAATTTTATTGAGGACATTCACGTTCACATAAGTAGATACGTGACTACATAAGAGGATAGAAAATAAAAATAAAATGGACATATTTTAAAATATTGAAAATTAGAAGGGCATGGTGGCTCATGCCTGTAATCCCAGCAGCTTGGGAGATCGAGGCAAGAGGATCACAAGTTCAAAGCCAACCTCAGCAATTTATCAAGGCTCTAAGCAATTTAGAGAGACCCTGTCTCAAAATAAAAAATAAAAAGGACTCGGGATGCGGCTCAGTGGTTAAGTGACCCTGGGTTCAATCTCTAGTGTGAAAAATAAATAAACAAACAATAATAATGTAATATTGGGAATGAAAAGCTATGAAGAGGGGGATGGCAATGAATTATAAACTATGATCCCAATTTCACGGAAACGAAAACTGATACTTCAAAAGAATATAAACACTATGCACATTTACTCTCTAGTAGGAAGACTCAGTATGGAAGTTGTCAATCTCTTCATCATTGCATAATATTGAGAAAACCAAGGTGTGGCAGTAGGAAGGAAGCTGTGGAATCAGGCATTAAGCCAATTCTTCAAAATCTCAAAATATGTGATTTTTTTTTTTTCCCTTTAGCACATGGCCTCTCAAGAGGATTTATATTGGGAAACTTCATCCCCGCTATAAAAACACAAGTTTTAATAAACAACCTGGGGTTTCACAGGGAGGATGGTAAACCAGGGTTTAAACTCAGTTCGCTCTGACCCTGCATCCCATACTCATCTCTCTGCTTCCCACTGCCTCACCTATTTTGTGATGAACCCCTCCCTGGTAAGACTTACTCTTCTTGGCTTCCTCTAACTTGTCCTTGGCCCTTTTCTCTGCCTGAAGGAGTTGGTGGATCCCCTGGGACTGGCTGGTCATGGCAGCTTGCTCCACGTCAGGACGCTTCTGTGAAGCACAGGAAATGGCAGGTCCAATTATCTTTTGAGAAATCACCACATAACTTGGATTGTTGTGTCAACAGCAAGCACACAGTTGTTTGCTCTGAACTGACTTCATTGGGCCAGATAGTTGGGAACCAAGGAGAGCCCAAGGTGGAATTTAGAAAAACAAGATAAGACAATATGAGGAAGTTGAGAAATCACTGTTTCTCCCAACTTCAGTTCTTCTATGTGAAATAGGCACCTTTCAGGAGCTGTTGAGTCTACTTATAAAAAAATTGAGTAAGATGTCTTTTAGAATATTAGTTTCCCTAATTGTTCAAGAAATAGTGACTTGTTTACTGACTTTATCTTTCAGGTCACAAGATTTTTCTTTATTCTTTATCCATGCAGTATTAAGTTTCAGGTCTTTATATGTTTCTAGTAATTCAAACTAGTAATTATCTGTTGAGGGAAAATGTATTAACCTTTTTGCCAGGAAGGAGGTTTCCTGGCTTTGTGCATAGAAGATGGACTAGGTAGGGATCTATTCTTTTCCTCTCCTAGGCTGCAGGTGATAGAAATGAAAAGATTTTGTTTGGGTATTGTGCTGTTCTCTCATTTCGGGGAGACCTTAGTACTGTGACTAAATAAATAACAAGGGAAATTATAACTGTAGATTTTGAGAATAAATTTAAAAAATTTAAACATGCATTTTACATTACTCATTGCTTGTGTTGGATATTGTCCTAAGGTGGAACAGTAAAATCCACATACTTGATTTGATTCTATCTAACAGTAATTGGAAAAATGAAAATGTTGATCACAGTGAAGAATCATACAGTAATATTTACATGTTTTTAAAAATTTTGTTTGAAATTAAGAGCTTTTGGTGAAAGCTTTTTTCCCTGAAATGACTGGAGTTGTATGTATTAATGTTTTTATAAACTATACCTCTATTACAATATCCATAAATTTCAGTTTCAGTTACTTTAAATATGTTCATGGCTTTAAAGACAATTGTAAAACAATCTGAAGGCTAATCCTGAGTTCTTAATGATTATTTTCCCCTAATCACTTTGAGTTATCACATCCATACTGACATCCTTGCATAATCTTTAACAAATCTTTCCAAAAGGAGATTTTTTTTTTTCAAAATAATCATTTTTTCTCTTTTGGTGCTTATAGTTAATTTCTTATAGCTAATACTCAATTTTTATTACATAATTGTAATAACTAATGCAACTGGTATAAAACATTTATGAATAATTACTGCTCTTGATAAAAATATATTTCTATTGATTTTTAGCCTTTCTTGGATATTGGCAGTTTTAACTAACTGAATGATTGGAGATTATTAACTATTCTATCATTGGTAAGTGAAAATTCTTACAAGAAACCTGCTTTAATCTTGTACCAACAGTATTTATTTAATATCTCTTTCTGTGAGAATTTTTCTGAATAAAGTCTCATAGAATTATAGAGGAAGGGTAAATCATATGAAGTGTTGTTAGAGAGGAATTATGTAGGAAGGGCTGTGAATGTGATTCTTTGTAGTGTACAGAAAATGCATGTGATCAATAAGAAGACCAATGAACTAAACAGATTTTCTCAGAAGATAAAATGCAAATGGTCAACAAATACATAAAAAAAGATCAGCATCCTTAGCAATCAGGAAAATGCAAATCAAAACTGCACTGACAATCCATCTCACTACAGGTAAAATCCAGTCATTAAAACACAGATAACAATAAATGCTGGTGAGGATGTGGAGAAAAAAGTTTACTTGCATATACAGCAGACTAGTACAACCACTCTGGAAAGCAGTATGGGGAGCTCAGAAAACTAGGAACGGAACCACTGTATGACCCAGCTAGTCCTCTCTTCACTATTTATCTAAAAGAACTAAGGTCCAAAATACTATAGTAATATGTACATACCTGTTTATAGCAGTGCAATCCACAGTAGCTAATTCAGGTGCACATGAACAGATGAAAAGGATAGAGAAACTGTGGCATATATATCCAATGGAATTTTATTCAGCTGCTAAGAATAAAGTTATGCCATTTTCAGTAAAATGAATGGAACTGGAAAACATTATGTTAAGTGAAAACTGTCAGACTCAGAAAGTCGAAGGTCATAAGTTTTCTCATATATGTGGAAACTTGAGAGGAAAAAAGGAAGAAAAGGGTATTTCATGGATATAGAAGGGAGACTAGTAGAGTATGGATAGGGCTGGGGAAAAGGGGAAGAAGGAAAAAGGAGGTACTGGGCAATGAAATTGACCAAATTAAGTTATGGGCATTTTTGAACACTGCAGCAAATCCTACTATTTTGTGTAATTATAATACATCAAGAAAGGATTCATATGCCCTTAAAGTTAGATGAGGCAGATATGATTCTTATATAATTTTAAAAAACTACTTATCTAGGTTATCACCCACCAAAGGTTTCCATTTTCATTACTGATCTAACCCTAATCTTTTGGTTGTGCTTCATTTTACATGTTGACATCTATTTGCATTAATGATATATATGTGCATATATTTTAATCATCTAAGGGGAAATTATACTTTCATATATTTACTTAGATTAGAAAACTGTATATTATGTAAAATATAAAAGATGCTTAATATTACTTCTTGCCATTGCCAGAAGGAAGCATACATCAGTGATTCACTTTGAGACTAATTAAATCATAAGCAAACTTGAATAATCAAAACTCAGTAATACCCCTAATTCAATTTTGGCCTAATAAAGTCATTGAATTTCAATCAGATTCTGTACTTAAGCTGTGACAATGGTAATGGTAACTTTTGATAATCCTAAGTGTTCAATTGGTAAAAGGAAGTTTTCTAAACATCTGTATTTGTAAGGAACCTATCAAATGAGGGAAGATTTTAATTATCTTCTTTAAGGACTCACACATAATTTTAAATTTTATCACAAGTTTCCTTTCTCTTCATTTATTTAATGGAAGAGTCTTATTCTGGCATAGGAATATAGATAACCCATTGCACAATCCCTCTGAACAAAAGATGCAAGTTTGAATTTCTGCAAAGTGTTCCTAGGGAGAAGAAGTCTTCAGGAATAAACTCAAAGTGGGGAGTGAGGGTGGATTTCTTCCTCTCCTGGCCCCAAAGGACTACCCTTTCAGTGAAAAGGCGGATAGAATAATCCACCAGAAGCAGAGAAAGGTGGTAAGGAGATCTAAACCTGAGCTCTGGGAGGAAAAGCAAAACTTACACTCTGTGGATTTGATATTATGTTACCAGAACATTCCATGGAGATAAGATCATACTGAACCTAAGCTTATGATCTAAATGGCAAGACAAATGAGAAAGTCAAGTTGAGAGGTGGGTCCTGGCTCGGAAATCTGCTCTTTATTAACTACCCAATGGACTATTATTATCATGCAATGGGTTACTTGGAATAACTGAGTTATTTTCTTTTTTTCACATTCCTAATGTGACTTTTGAGTGTGTTCTTTAAAATGTTTAGTGATTGAGGACCTGATGAGAAAGGATTTCTTTTTCTACTCACTAATAAAATAAATATCAACTATGGGCCAGAAACTGGATAAATACTTTGTATTTACTTATTTAATTTATTTATTTACTTGCTTGTTTATTTTACAGTACTGTGAATTGTACATGGGGAATCATACACTGAGTTACATCCCCAGCCCTTTAAAATTTTTATCTTTGAGACAAGCTTGTCTTGAACTTGCAATCCTGCCTCATCTTCCCATGGAGCTAGGATTGCAAGTGTGAACCACCATGCCTGGCTAATACTTGGAGGTTTATAATGTGTATTTCCATATTTAGCTCCTTTTAATCTTACAAATCCTATTCATCTCATACGATGCTCTGGACAAAGGTTTTTTTTTTTTTTTTTATCATGTGTTATAATAATTTTATCAGTAAAGTAACTAAAACACCTAGAAAATAGCAGATTCATGCTCAGGAATCCATAGCACAGAAAATCCGAGTGCCAGGCTCAAGGTCTAGTGGCTCCTAAATGGAAGAATGGAGCTGATCTCAGTCAATGGTACACACAACTTTCCCTCTTCCCAGGAACAATTTCCTTCCCTATTTATTTTTATCCTGATGAAAGATGTAAAAAGAAAACAAAGATTACCAACTGGTATTTCACTTTGTGTAAAAGTATTAAAGGTATGGATGAACTGTAATTCTATAGGCTTATATCAGTCAGCATCTTTCTCTCTCTGACAAATACCTGAGATAATCACTTATAAAGAGAAAAGGTTTATTTTTAACTCACATAGCTTTATTTTTATACAGGTTTCAATCCATGATCCATTGGTCTTGTTGCTTCGGGCCTCTTGTGGCACATCATGGTAGGAGTATATGATAGAGAAAACTGCTCTCCTTGTGGCCAGGAAGTAGGTTTGGGAGAGAAAGAAAGAGAGCAGATTCCTACAGTCCTCTGCAAGGGCACACCCCCAACTACCTAAGACCTCCCTTTGCGTCCCAGCTCTTAAAGTTTCCAACCCCTTTCAATAGCAGAGCTGGAAATCAAACCATTAATGCATGAATCTTTGGGGATCCAAACTACAGCAGTAATTTCTACATCTAAACTATAGCAGTAATGAAATAATTGATAATAAAATAATGAAACCAAATAGTATTTAACTTAACCTTAGTCTCTTAAACTACTAAGGATTCCTCCTCAAGAATTATCAGTTTTAGCACACATAATAACTAAAAATTACTTAGTTAAGACTAGATCTTAACTATTTATTGTTTTTATTTTATCTTTTTCTATTACATCTAGAAATTAAACAAAATAATATTTTCTTTGGAGTGGTATAAGTTATTTTTCATTTCTATGTCAATAGAATGTTAATATTAATGATTTCTGTGTTAGTATGTAAGTAACACAAGTTATTAATACTATTATTGTTTATTATTATACATAATGTTTATTATATGGTGTTATTTATTATTTTTTAAATGATAAGCTGGGTATTTAACTCTATATTTTAAGTAAAAATACCATGGAACAGAGAGACTTTCTTCAGCTGACATAAAACATGAATACATTCTTCACAGTAACTTTGCAAAGAGGAAGTATAAGAATAAGTAGAGTTTAAATTTAGATCCCTAATCTTTGATTTCCTTTTCTAAATTCTTTCATATTTCATTTTATTGGTGCAAAAATTCAAGAAAGTCACTTAAAATGATAAAAATCTTTAAAACAAAACCTATGCCTTGGGAAATTGCCAATGATGAATATTAAAGGATTACAGTGAATACCTCTTATTGTTGCTTATCCCTAACTTGAAAACTTAGCCTTGAATGTCTTGAATAACTGGAATAATAATTTAGCAAGCATTCAATCTACGTGTATTTTTTTCTTTGGTTTCTATCTTGAAGTTTCATTTCTACTCAGACTTCCTCTAATTATCTATGCTGTCATTACCAGTATGTATTTCAGCTAATCATATGATCCTTCCTCCTTTTTCTTGTGTTGGTTTAGCCCTTGAATCTGAATAATGGTGACAATTAGATTAATTCCTGTTTTCCTGAAGGCCTGGACCTTCTAGGTATCTCCAATTGTAAACTTCAATCTTTAAACAAAACCTGAGACTTGTTCTGGGTGTTTCCACAGAGCATAGTATCCTTCCTTTCTTTACTTGTTCATCATAGCTGAGTATAATGTGCGTGCGTGGTGTGTGTGTGTGTGTGTGTGTGTGTACATATTTAAAGTCTTATATTGATAATTTTCTATTTTCTTATATCCATGATTAGGTAAGGGGAAGGTTACTCATTCTGTCTGGCATCCTCTGATTTTCTTCTCCCCTTTCCCCATCTGCTTTATTCTCCAAATAGCTCATTGGCTCTTCTATACCAGAATATGTCTCTATGTCTTACTCAAATCCTCTCTCTACCTGGAATACATTCTTAGCCTCCTTTGCTCCAAATCAATCATTCCAAGTCCATTTTTCAATGTCTGCTTTGAAAGATGAAACTTTCCAGATCTTCCCAGTCCTAGTCAGTCACTTCTTTATCTTTTACATCTTAGAACACTTGGGTGCACTTGCAGAAGGCATTTCTTAGGCTTGGCTTGCCCTTTCTTACTCATAAACTGTGAACTATTTGAGCAACAACACTGTGCTTTATTTGTGGTTGTCTCTGGAACACTGCTTTGCACACAGTGGGCAACTTCATTTCTGAAATTACATTGATTCTTTCTGATGAAGGACTGACTACAAAGAACTCCATTTTCTTTGAGAAACTGAATGAGGATTCTGCTATATCTCTAACTGCCATTTGGGAAAACATGGCACTTCTTATATAAAAGGAATGAGCATGTGTTTAGTAATTCTTCTGGCAAAAATATAATACAGGTTAAAATATTTTAGTAAATGTAGTAGATATTAGAGCTGAAAGAAAATACCCTTAACCATAGTGAAGTTATAAACGTTGCTTCCTAAATAGATCCTGGCATTGTAATTTTAAAGACTGGATTATATAGAACTTTTTTTCTGGCTACTTGAGGAATTCATTGCCTCTTTCACTTTTCCCCCCAGTGCCTGCTAGTATGACACTCAGTTATGTGTTCAAAAAAAAAAAAAAAATAGTAAATACTTATGCTCTGCTAGATTTCTAATAATTACAAAGCTGATAGTCTTGTTCTTTCCTTCTAACTTGAAGTCTTATAGAATAACTATAATAGAAGGTAGATCACAGGGATTTACAATAGTAAGTTTCAAACAAAGTAGGAACATTGAACTGTGAACTGTAAAAATGATAGAGGGACTCCTCTTTAACTGCAATATTTCTTCATTATTTCCATAAATTGAGAGAACTGTCAATTTAGGTCATAGTTTCACATAGTTTCACATCTCTGATGAAGCTTGACACTACTTTTTGGGATATGGATTCTGTGATAAATCTGGATAGTTCTAGCATGAGAAAGTTCAAAAAATTTTAAATAATTTCCTATAATTCTTCCTTTATCTACACTCTGTTACATACTGACACAAAATTTCCACTGAGTTATTTGAGTGTTTATTCAGGAAGATGTAAGGTATAATCCTAAATGGATTGTTATTTTGAAAGGTAGCTGAGTGCATTTCTATAATATCCATAATTCCATCTGCTCACAGTTGAAGCACTTGAAAGTTTCCTTTCACATGCCTCTCAGGACACCAAAACTCTGGACTTTAATTTCTACTTCTCTGGTTGCTCCTTTTAGTCCATCTTTCTGGTTCCTTCTTGTTTCCTTTCTTTCCAATCCACGTAAATTTTGGAATTTCCCAGGACTCCCTCTCTTGACCACTACTTTTACCATCTATATTCACTCTCTGGGTGATCTTAGCCTGTTACATGGGCTCAGATGTCATATGTGTGCTGAGGGCTCACAGATTAAATCTCCACCTGGCACCTGTTCTCTGAATATTGGGCTCGTGTCCCCTTGAATGTTAAAGGTATCTCAAAAACTTTATGTGACCCAGTATGGATTCCTGAATCCCAACAGATGAGACTACTTCTCTCACATTTCCCCCCACTTTAGAAAATGATAGCTTTTAATTCCATACATGAAATGTATAAAGTCATTCTTTCTATGATTTCTTATATCCAATCTCCAGAAAAATCCTGTTGACTTTCTTTTCACACCAAATTCAGAGTCTGACTTCTCACGCCTGACCACCCAGGTCAAAGCTATGATCGTCTCTTGAGCAGATGATTTGCCATAGTCTTCTAACCACTCTTTGATTTCAGTTCTTAGTCCACTTGAATCTATTTCAAGATGTCAATGAGAATAATCCTCTTAAAACTGTCAGAATAATATCACTCCTGTTCGAGGTCATATAATGATCGCCCAGGCCCCCTTAGCGTAAGAGCCAGATCCTTACCATGGTATCAGATATCTCCACTCAAGTCACCCTGCCCTCCTTCTCTTTCTCCAAGACACTAGGCCTGCTAATGCCTGTCAGTGTCTACACAGCAACCTGCTTCCTCTTTTAAGATCTGATTGAAAGGGTTCCCAACCATCCCATCCAAAGTTAGAGATCCCTCTCCTCATGCCCCCACCTAGACACTTGCTATTTTACTTCTCTATTTTACTCCATAGTTCTTATCCCCATCTGACACTTTATTTCCCTTATTTCTCTTATTTATTTATCTCCTCCCATTAGACTAATACTTCCCCTGAAGGCTTAGGTATTTTTGCCTATTGGACTCATTGCTTCATCTTCAGCACTTTGCACAGAGCCTAATAAATGGTAGGGGCACAACAAACATTGTTGGATGCACAAATAATATAAGGCTACTCAGAGAGAGGTGCATGATCATGGTTATCCACCTGGTAATAAGTGGATGCTGGCATGTGAGAGGCTTGGGCACGCCTGTAGTCAGGCATATGTGACATCCTGTTCCCTTAAACCCTCACCTTTGTCCATCATCATCAAATGTGTCCTAAAGCTTGATGAGGCAGAAAAGAGGAGAGAAAAAAAGAACAAAAACTTGAAAAAAAGAGGTAGAGTTGTTAAGGAACTAGTTGAGTCAATGTTTCTCTTAGTGGGGGAAAACAACCTGTTAATATTTTCTGTATTTATCCTTTAAATTTTTTTATTAGATTTGAACTGTACTATAATTTATTCCAAAATTATTGAACAAGTCCTTCAGTGGATTTATCTTAATGGTCATGCCATCACATTCCAGCATGATGATGCATTGGCATTAATAAACACAACATGAAATTAGACAGGAGTCTGGTCCCTGGAGCAGACAGCTTAGTTCTGATTCCAAGTTTAATCTGTCTTTAGCTATCTGCTCCAGCTTCTTTATCTGTACAGTAGGGGAGAAAACTACTACCAATATCACAGGATTCTTCTGAGACTAAATTAGTTAATATTTATGAAGTCCTTAGAGCACTGTTCAGCACAAGTTACTGGCACATTTTTAAATATTACATAATCAAATGACAACTGTCCAAAGTCTTGTACTTAGTCCTTTTGCCCTGTCAGCCTCCTTGCTCAAAAGTGTTCATATAACTTTTCCATCTGCCCAAGAGAGCTCATTTCTCTCAGTCTTCCTTCCTTTCATATTTTTAAATTTTTTTTATTTTTACAGACTGCATTTTGATTCATTGTACACAAATGGGATACATCTTTTTGTTTCTATTGTTGTACATGATGTAGATTCATGCCATTCGAAATAACATACCTTATCTCAAGTAACAGTTTTGTTTTCAAGACAAAACTCTATGACTAAAAGAAATTGCTCATGGATCTGAAAAAAATGTCTTATTTTATGAACTGCTATAATATAAAAATTCCTATCTTTTGGCCTAATTTTATTCTAATTTTATCTATTTATCTATAGATTTCCAATGATAAAAAATTGTGCTTTGCATTAGTTAGACCATGTAACTGAATTCTGTTATCAAGCAAGAAATCCAGCTATCAGACAGGTATAACAAAAACAAGTTTTAAACAGTGGGAAGGGTCTGAGAAAAGAAAGAAAATAAGAAAACATTGTTTCCCTGTTTAAAATCTACTCCAATAGAAAGGCAGATATCAGTGGAGTAACTATATTCAAAGATATGCTTTTTGCCTTAAAATTACTTTTAACAAATATGTAATACTGAATAGCCACTAGTTTTTATAACACAAACTACAAGGTCATTAGCCACTTGTATTCCATTCACCATGGATTCCAAAAAACTGAACCTCTGGCAGTCCAGTCCTGCTCTGGTGGGATGTGGAGTGGCTCTGTAGTGGGACTCAAAGAACAAAAGACTGAAGTCAAACCCCCATCACTGGTAAACCAGGGGATCTTGGCCAATTACGCAGCCATATCTGTGAAATGTTGTAGATGAAGAAGTAGCTATCATGAGCACTGTGTTGGTCAGCTCAGTGTCACTGTGACCAAAATACCCAACGAGAATGAGTTAGAGGAGGGAAAGTTTATTTTGGCTCATGATTTTAGAAGTGTAGTCTATGACTGGCAGACACTATGGTTCTGGACCCAAGGTAAGGCAAAAAATCATGGCAGAAGGGAGTGAAGGAGGGAAACTGGTCATCTTATGGCAGCAGGAAGTGGGGTCATGCCCTGGAAGGGTGCATCTGCCCCATGCCTACTCCCTACAGTTATTCCTCACCTGCCTATAGTTACAACCCAATCAGTCCTTTCAAAGTAGGATGGACTGATGATGGATGTTTCAGCTCTCACAATTCAATTATTTCACCTCTGAATATTCCTGTTTTTGGAAGACACCTCATATCCAAACCATAACATGTACAGTGTGAAGATTAATTAGATCAAGTATATAAAGTGCCTGTCATGTAATAAATGCTCAGTAAATGTTCACTTTTATTATTAGACATTGGATAAAGCAGAGATAATACCCAAAATAAGAAGTAACTTTCATGTCTTTACATGACATTAATTATTGCAGCAATTTTATCCTTACACTTCTTTTGATTCAATATCATATAGTCTAAAATCATCTGTAGATGTTATATTCTGTAAAGCAGAAGATAATTCTTGATTGTTTCCTTTATACAACCTGTTTGTTGATATTGACCGTGTAAATTCCTAATCAGTTCGGGGTAGGAGTCTGTCAGGAAGCACCAGCAAAGGCCTTAACCTCTTTCCTAATCGATGCCAATCCAATTACAGACCCAGTCCTCTAACACTTTGGCTCTCAAGCTGCCAAACCCAGTGATTGCTTTAAATAGCAAACAAACAGAAACACCACATGGACCATGTAACCCGTCTGGATCTGCTTAACCTAGTAGAGACTTTTTCTTGAAAATTTTGCTTGGGCATTCATTATTGTATCATTTCATGGTGAAATAAACCACATCTATTGGATTCACATTGGGCTTGGGTTTTGACTATGATATAACCAGGTAACCTCAAAAGTGTTGCTCAGACAGGCTAAGCTTCTGTTTCTTCATGAACAATGCTTACGCTTACATTTTCATTTGTGGAGTATCAGAGAATAAATAAAAGATGCGTATATAATGAAAGGCACATAGAAAATTCCAATAAGAAATAGTCATTCGTCTGAGTTGTTGGAGTAGCAGAAGTGGAAGAGTCAACAGTGATAGTAGTCAGAGGTCTTATTTTCCTGTGATTGACTTTGTAGGTTCTAAAGTCTAGAGCTTGCCTAGGTAAGAAGGGAGAACACTTGAGGCCCGGTGAAGTTTGGTTGTCTTGAATTTGTTTATTAAAAAATAAAACTTTGTATGACAATTCTATGAATTCAGAAGAAATCACCTACTTAGATTGAAGAAAGGCAAAACAGGAAAAGGTATTGTAGGTTTACCACCTTTTCTGGTTTTCAGAAGACTCTTAGTGCCTGCCAGTGAATGGGGTGCGTTAGATAATTGGGAAGTATTCCTGCTACCTGGAAGGTTTACTTCATTGCAGTTTTCTGTTAATCCATAACCATAACTTATATCATTAGATCTACTTTTTATTTTGAAGATTGAACAAGAAAATGGAGTAGCGATTAACCCAAAGTTAGATTTTCAATGTCAATATGGCAGATGTATGTTGAGACTTCACCCGTGATATTTTAGATGTAACACTATATCATCAAGAGAAAATAAATGTCAGGAAAAATGCATTTTTTATTTGACATATTTTAGATCAACCTAGAGTTTATAGGTTTCTGAAAATCAATATATTCTCTATGGTACTTTTTGTGATATAGTTAGTCGAATGTCCATGTGTTTTACAGCGCCACTGCCAACTGTAGTAGTGGTGTATGTAGCAACAGGAGGCACATACTCCTGTGATATTGAGAATAATAAATAGCCCTTGGCATGATAATAACATGAATACAGTACTTGCCACTTTTCAAAGAAATGTGGTATGCGTTATCTATTTGACTGTCAAAATGCTGTGAACTAGGTAGGACAAGCAACACTTTATCTGTTTTATAGATAAAGAAACTGAGACTCAAGAAATAGGTAATTTCTGGATTCATTTGGCTCCTAAAGTTAAGTTAAGATCAGAATTTGATATTTACTCTGATTCTTAATATTCTTTCTACCATACTGCTATAATCTTACAAGGCTTAAGGAATAAAATTTCATGGATTTGCATAGAAGATTGGGTATCTGCAGTTACTTTGGATTTTGTGCATACGTAGGGGTAGTGGGAGGCATGAAGTGACATCCAAAAGTTTCTGTAGATATCTGTCCTATTAGCAACTGCCCTTTGCCTCTCCTATTAAAGTGGAGAAAGCAGCCAATATGCTTGGTATGGAATCTGGAAATGCAGAGGTGGTTCCTGGGTATTAAAGGAATTGAGATATCCTAGCACCAAAACTATTAGTAAGACATTCATATGACTGTCCCTGGTGGCACCATGCTTTTAGTTGTTCCTGGGTGACTTAGACTATCACAAGATTAGGGAGGAGAGGGTGTTTCCCAGCTTGTCTTTATAGAGAACTGAGACTGCTTTACATGCCATTGGCCCATAACCTCCCATAACCTCCCTCCCTAGAAACTCTCGTTGAGGGACAAGGAGGAGGCTGTGTTCCTCTTTCTTTCCACCTCACCCCTAAACTACTCTTTATAAACTGTTTTGTCTTTCAGAACAGCTTAAATTCTCCCTTTAATCAAGTTCCCCTTTTATGGTTATATGAGAGAGGAAAAGAGTGAGTACCCGGTTAGCTAACCATGATGACTCTAGAGACTATTCAGGACACCTCAGCAAAAGGAGCCAAGTACTACTTTTCCCCTGGGATAGGTCTTGTCTACATGCACAGTTTCTGTGTTCCAAGACATCATCTTTCTTTGGTCAAAGAATACCTGACCAGAGTGAATGCAAGACAACATACCAGGAGGGTGTTCAAAGATATTAGAAAGCCTGCACAAGCCACTTGAAGCTTCAGAAGGTCTTTGCTTTGGGAATTGACACAAAGAAGTTGCTATAGGTTGGATCTTAAAAGTCCCCCACAGGCCCATATGCTAAAGGCTTGGTCACCAGCCTGTGGAGCTGGTGAAACCTTGAAGTGGGACCCAGTTGGAGAACATTAGGCCAATGGGAGCATACCCTCGAAGGGGATGCTGGTTCTCCATCCACTTTTCTCTCTCTCTCTCTTTGCTTTCTGGCCTCCACAAGGTGAACAGTTTTTTTCTGGTGTGTTTACCTGCTATGATGTTCTGCCTCTCTGCAAGCCCACAGGCAAATGGGGCCAACAAAGACTCTGAAACTGTGAGCCCAAACTAATTTTTCCTCCTTGTTCAAATCCAGGACTGAAAAAGCCCCAGTATCTTGTTTACCCATCTCAAAGAAAATCTGGAGGACTCAACGGAGAGGGCTTGGACCTTGTTTGCTCACATTTTCTTTGGCAGTGGCAGGTCAGGACAATGGTCACACTGTGCCCATAAGTAGAGGGAATTTACACAGATGGGTTGTTTGCATACTGTGCAGGTAGATTCCTTCAGACGTTTTATAAATATGCATTTCTTTACCTCACAACCACGGTGGTCCTGCTTTGATCCCCACCTAAATACTAGAGATGAGGGAAGTGGCCAGGTTCCTTCTTCCTTACCTATGTTAACACATTCTTTGAAGTCTTTCTTATCTCACTGCCAGGAACAACTAGTCTTCCTAGGTACTCACTAGTGTTAAACCCCAACAGTCCTTAAAGTTGTTTATTTCAGGTATGTTGTCACAGCAATGCAAAGTTAACACAGATGGCTTAGTGGAAGTACAGGCTGGAGAAAGGGAAACTTCACACCAAGTGGAAGAAAATGGGTGATAGTGGAGGATGGAGAAAGGGGGCAGATGGCAGAGAGTAGAACAGAGCACATAGCGAATGTTAGCAGCTAATGCAAAGCTGGGCTCATCCATATGAACCAGCTTCCAAGTCTTGTGAAAGGTAGACACTATTTAATTCTCAGCTTGTGTTTCTGATGCAACTTCTGAAGTTGATGTAGGCATAAAATATTTGTGTTATTATTTAGACTTGATGTATATTTATGTAATTTTAATCTGCCAATCTGATCAGCAGGATTCACCATTTTCAAGCTTGAGATTGATTAATTTCAGGCATAGAAAACAAAACAAAATGAGACAAAGCAAAACAACAACAACAAAAAATCGAGCCCAGACTCAAAAGCTGCATCATATAACACATAGCTGATGGCCATGCCTGCAAATTGAGCTCCTGAGACATGGTTGACCAGTGCAAAATGAGGTGTCCTATAAATGTGAAAACACACTGAAATGTGAAAACAGAGCACACACAAATGAATATAAAATATCTTTTTGAAATTAATTACTTGGTAAGATAATAGTGTGGATGCATTATGTTAAATGAAACGAAGGGGAATTAATGTGATTTCTCTTTTTCAATGTGACCATTGAAAAGTTTAAAACTGTGTGTGTGGCTTATATTAGTTTTGGATTGGACAGTATTGCTCTTCAGTATTAATTCTGCTACTTATTTACCACGTGTCCTTTGAGAAGTTAGTTACATTTTCTGTGATTCAATAGATTAAAAGCACTTAGAAAATATTTAGGAAATAGAAAACTTAGTCATCATCACTATACAACTAACAGTTGTAACAATACATGTATATCATGGTAGCACCAAAGTGATACTCAGAAGCATTGACTATCACCATGTTTTTATCAGAGTTTTTTTTTCCCTTTTCTTTCTTTTTTCCTTTTAGCAAAAATATTTCAGTGAGAAATTGTTTTTGGAGGTGATTGAAAGATGAGAGAATGTCGGGCCCTGAAGAGAAATATGAGAAGAAGTTTTTTTTTTTAAAGACGTGGGAAGTTTTTTAAGGGGGCACATGTGACAGGAATAGTCCTTCCAGTACCCAAAGTGTGAACTGCAGATTTAAATATTTGATTGATCACTACTATTTTCATGTATATGTTAAAAACCTGGCATATAATTATAATAAATTATTCAACCTATTTCACATTTGTGTTTACTAAGACAAGTGAAAACTTGTGTATGTGCAGAGTGTTAGTTGGCACACAGGTAAAATGCATCATAATTGTTACAAATAAAGACAATGCGATTTTCCCATTTGACACATTTTTAAGACCAAAGCAATTGAAGAGGTTTACTATTTAAAATGTGAGCAGTTATTTCAAGGTAAATGGAGATTTCAACATCTGAGCATCTGTGCTTAGTAGAAAGTTAATAAAACTCATTTTGTTTTCATACACCTGTGAAACCCTCCGTCTCTGGGTTCTTCTTAGCTTTTTTGACAGTCTTCAGCATTTCAAGCATCCTGAATCCAACTACTCCAAATTCATCTTTTTCATTATATCTGTAGTAAGATCTAAAAGATATAAGACAAGATAACTACTGACATCCCTGGCCTTCGAGATTATAAATCACAGTTGAAAACTCAAAGTCCAAACTTGGAGATTCATTACTGTGCACAATACCATTCATGCTACTCTTTTCACTGGAATTTTCTAAAGATGTTTAGGAAATGCTCATTAGGTTGAGTTATGTTACAGTGTGCGTGCATGCACATACACATGCAAACACACGCCCATGTGTGTTAAAGCAGGTTAATGAGTAAAGGGAAACTTGATAAGTTCTGGTTCCTGAACAAATGCTAAGAATGAGATTTACAATGTAAAATTAAGACCTATTTTTCTTACCAAAGGGAGAAAAGCGGCACCCTTTAATTGATAGGAGCATGGGCCAAGGAGGACAGATGGTGAAAACAGTAGAAGATGCTATATTTTCAAAAACTAGTGTCTCAAAAACTTGGACACTTTAGGCCTGGGGTTGTGGCTTTTTTTTTTTTTTTTTTTTTTTTTTTTTTGTGGTGCTGGGGATCGAACCCAGGGACTTGTGTTTGCAATACAAGCATCTACTGACTGAGCTATCCCGCCAGCCCAGGTTCTAGCTTATTGTTTGAGCACTCACCTAGCAAACATGAAGCACTGGGTTCAATTCTCAGCCTCCCCCATAAAAATAAATAAATAAAATAAAGGTATTGTGTCCACCTACAACTGAAAAATAAAAACCAAAGACTTAGAGACTGAAACATATGGAATATGAGCAATTTATTCTTAAAATTAGATGACATTAAATATAAATAACCCATAAATCGAAAGTCTTGCTCATTCTTCTTGATACCAGAGAACGTTAAGAAATGGCTGTGCTGTGAAATATGAAGATTAAGAAATCATCTAGAAAGGAGGAGAAGTAATTACTATGAAGAATGAATAAGCCTGACTAGTCACTGAAGTGACTTCTAGTGTACACTGATTAAAAAAAACAACAAAACAAAACAAAAAAACCTCTTGATATATATATCATATTAGAAAATGAGAGAAATACCTGTGAGTCAAGGTTAAGGTGACAACGGGAATAAAGAGTTCGGCTAGGCACACAGAGAGCCTCCTTAAGGCCTACTCATGGTGGTCAGTTGATAGGACTAAACCTGACAGATGGAGGAAGAGAAATTGTGACTAATGAGGAAATTCTTCAGAAGCTTGTTCAAGAGCAAGACAAAGGCCCTCGGAGGGAGGGGAAAATGTGGGTTCATGCCACATCAAAGCCTGCTGAAGCAGCACAGGTCAGGAAGTAAGGGATGGATGGTGGGGGTGGTGCTTTCTGGTGGTATTTTCTGGTTTTTCCAAAGTTCACATTTTGGATTCTATGCACCTACAGGTACCAATGGAGAATTTGGTTTTCAGGGGCAGATCAATGGGGAAAGGTGAAATGATGAGCGTAATCATTGATAAAGACAATGATACTTCTAAAAAGAAAGTAAAGAATATAAAAGGCGGATGTCAATGACATGGCAAAATATAGATTTTCAGTTTTCTGTTGGATCTTGTTCGTAAAAGCTCTACAAATAAGAGCTCACAGGATGATGAGGCTGACCTGGTTTCTGGTGTGACGTGTCTTCCCTGTTGTAGCAGCAAATTCCTCCTTGTCCCATGGGAGCTGCTCAGCCACTGCATCCTTGAGAGGCCTTTCCTCCTCCCAGGGCTCTCCACTGGGTCTCTCTACCCTTCCGGTCTGCAGCCCTGCCCCACACTTCTCCTGTGCTATCTTTTCCGATCCTCGTGCTGGTTTCACAGTTGAAGGAGAACTTCTCTAGATAGGTAAGCAGGTGTATTTTCCCCTTGTTCGTATGTTTAATCCCAGCCCCTAGACTAGGATCTAACTGTAGTTACTGGTTAGTGCTTGTGAATTGAATGAATGATCATCGGAGAAATCATGAGGACGTTTGGAAGGATGCTTATTCTATCTGAGATTAGACGACCAAGGATAAGTCATACCACGTTGGCTTTGGCAGCTGAGCTGCTGGGATTTTCTATACTCTAGAGCAGCAGAGGTGGAATCCTGAACTTTTGTAACTATGACATCTTAGTATCTTACGGATTGGGCGAGTTCTGGTAAGTAAAGGTGAGTCCTGGTGGGTGCAAGTAAGCCTTTAGCATACAGTGAATCCTGGGCCAACTGTATACCTCTGAGTATGGCTTTCTGATAGCTCCCCAAACATGTGATTGTTCAATTCCTAGACATTTATTCCAATTTCTTGCTGAATTTTGAGTTTTGTTTGCACCTGCAGTGTTGACCTGAGCCCTAGACCACCTGCCTTGTCCCTTCACTGTGCCATGTGCTCTAGGCAAACTTTTGCTTTGTTCAGACATGACAAACAGACCCGTCGGGGACATGACAGCTACCACCCAGGATCTCCAGCTGCCAGGCCAAGCAGTGAGCAGATCAAATTTTCAAAATCCAACTATTTTTCCTGATTCATGACCTCAGTTACTGCTCCTACCCCTGGTCTAAGCCACAAACATCTCTTCTCTCCTATATTATCATAAGATTTCTCCCTATAACTATTCTTGTTCTGCTTTAGTTTATTTCCAACACAACAGCCAGAGTAACCCGCAGCCAGGGTGACCCTTGGCATACTGGAGTTAGATCATTTCACCCTTCTTCTCAAATCTGACAATGACTCACCAATTATTTATA
Organism: Sciurus vulgaris; assembly: GCF_902686455.1. Taxonomy (NCBI): domain Eukaryota; kingdom Metazoa; phylum Chordata; class Mammalia; order Rodentia; family Sciuridae; genus Sciurus; species Sciurus vulgaris. The sequence continues at coordinate 84,660,423 of NC_136473.1, read as the reverse complement.
TTTATTTATTTATTTATTTATTCTCAGACAAATGCCAAATTCCCTCCCACGGGCTCTGAGGCACTTCACGATGTGGTTCCCTTTCTGAGGTCTTCTCCTAATCTCCCACTCCTCACTCTGCTTCTACTTTTCTAAATTATTTCCGTTCCTTAATCATATGATGCATGCTCCAGCCTCAGGCATTGACTTACGTTGTCTCCTCTTCCTGGAAACTCTTTCCTACATTTCAGTTAACTTAAGAGAACCCTGAGTCTGCATGACATATAAAAACAAAGATCTGTATTCTGCCAGTGTTACATGTCCATTGATTATTTAAAGTTGTGCTAGACTGAGACCCAGACTGAAAGATCAGCCCTTATCTGGACATTATCAGACTTGTGGTGGAATAAGGAAATATAGGGAAACATAAAAGAACCTGGCTCTTAAAGCTTCTTAGAAATGGTACTTTAGTTCACTCACATTTCTTTAGGTAAAAACTGCTGTCAATTCTGATATGAATTAGTCAGGGACTTAATCAAAAGGAGATGCAAAATATGTTTTGCACAAGAATGTAGTCTATCATACTCCAAATAGCACCTGGACCAACTTCTCTTACTTCAAGTTTTGCTGAACTCTCACCTACACAGCTAGGCCCACCATGTTTGATAAGACTACCAGCCTCACAGCTTCCAGGAATTCTCATATCATCATCACTTTCAAACTTTAAAGTATAGTTAATTTTTTTAATGTCTTCTTGCCTTGCTAGATTATAAACTCAATGAGGTGAAGGGTTGGGACTATTTTTCCCTCTTGTATCCAAGTAGGCATGACAGTACCTGGCAATATCCCAGACCAGAGGAAGGAATGAATTTGAATAAGAATATGACTGCCAAATAGTTTGAGTGTCTAAGTTTGTGGGCTTTTCTAGGATATGAACATCTATGCTTCTGACTGAATTTCTAAACAAAAGGTTACAGATATGGGATGATTGTGAGAAACACGTTCAAATTTATCTAGGTCAAATGAGGCGAGAATTTTTCCTAATGGGATCCTGGATGCTGGTTTTACGCACTTAGAATCATGAATATTCGAAGGTTCACAGTAGATTGACCAGAACCATGTTTTCTATCTTCTAATATTTACTGACTCCTTGTAGGTGAAATTACTCCAGCTATTTTTCAAAAGGATCAAGTTGCTGATGTGCCTGGCCATGAAACCTGGACAGAACCCAGTGAAGCGTGACCACAAGGTGATGCACGTTTTCACTGTGCCGTGGATGCTCCGGGGCCCTCTAAGGAGGAGCTTCCTCTTTCCCTGCCCAGGGCTTGCCTCTGGTGCAGTTCCATCTCTGAGGCTGTCTAACTTAGTGGGCACTGGGTTATGAAATTGATAGGCATGAGTTTAAATTCCAGCCCTACAAATTTATAGCTATGTAAACTTGAGAAAGTTTAACTTTTTTGGAGTTTCAGTTTTTTTCATCTGTAAAATAGATAAAAACTTTCCAAATAAAGGACATCATTTCTTCAGAAAAAATAGGAGATGAGGTGTGAATATGTAAAGCTGTTAAGAGGGACTAAAGAAAACCCAGTAAATATGTAAAGTTGATTAAATATTAAAAATTTAGCATTATTAAATTATGCATAGTTATTCAAGGTGTATATTGTACTATTAAAGGAATGAATACGGAAATGGAAATGCACTGTTCAAGGTATCTGGGGAGGGGATGGGGTACAGTTCAAGAGCACTTGCCTAGCATGTGTGAGCTGTGGGTTCCATGCCCAGCAACAATAAAAATACAAAAAGATATCTGTGGAGGTTTTTAGTGAAACTTTACTATTTAAATTATGACAGAATAAAATTGAAAAATAAATTAATAAATTGAAATAAAGGAAGCACATATTACTTCTGAAATCAGAAAAAAAATCAGAGGTTGAAGAACAATATAAGAGAGTAAAAAAAAAAGAAGAAAAAGAAAAGATGAAACTATATAATAAAGAATTTTATTTACCAGGATTAGCAAATTTCCCTTATGCTTACTTGTGCCTGACTCTTACTATCACTCTCTATGCTGCAGTGATGGGGATATTTTAGCTCTGAAATGTTTTGGAAAGCAGAGCGAGAATACTGAACGTGACCAGCATAGAACTATTTCGTGATACAAAGTGATTCAACTTTAAGAAGGTAGATCCCAATAACCCAGAATCAAATTTTGCGTTGGTTATAACTAGGAATTATAACCAATGGAAATTGAGTACTCTTTGGAGAAGAAAAATTGTCTTATAAAGAAAAGAGCACTTGGCAAGTCAGGAAACACACATGGAAAGGAAGATGACACAGTGAAGCATAATATTCAACTCTAAAAGTATAACTGAGAAGCTACGAAAAGGAATGAAGGAACCAGACACTTCAGAACAAAACATATGCAGGAGCTGAAAATAAACAGAGTTCTAAGATCCTTGAAAGAATTGCATTAGTAGAGCATGGAGAAAGGTCTTGTGGAGGGGCTTACAGGGCCACTGTCAAAACCAGCAGCTCTCTGAGGGAGGAGAGAGCCTGCCTCACAGCAGATTCTGCACTAGACTCTATCTTCTTTTTACTTTAATATTGACAGCAAATGTTTGAGTTGGGTAGTATCCATGCTGACTTTTAAGTGAGCCAACTGAGCCCTGGAGAGTTTCGACACCCAAATCCATAGGTTTAAAAAGATAAAGTTTATATTACCCTATATCTACAAGGCATGATGGTAAAAATAATATTGCTGTTTTGATTATAGAATCATTTCTCCAGTATCACTTCCAGCTCAGTATTTTTTTTTTTTTTTCTTTTGTACTGGGGATCAAACCTAGGGTCTCTGAACCACTGAGCCATATCCCCAGTCCTTTTTATTTTTTATTTTGAGACAGGATCTCTCTACATTGCTTAGGGTCTCCCTACGTTGCTGAGGCTGGCCTCAAACTTGTGATCCTTCTGTCTCAGCCTCCTGAGCCCCTGGGATTGCAGGTGTACACCACCATGCCCGCTGGAAGTTAAAAAGAATTTCTTGTACTTACCCTTTAAATGTGCAAAAAATGCTCATGGCAGGGTGTTAGGGCATTTCCAAGTTACTCTGTGCTGGTTAGAGGTTCAACCAGATTTGTGGCTGCCATGCCTCATCCATGACTCAAGTCAGTGTTGTGTAAGATCAAGAAGCAAAAGCTCAGAGAACTTAAGGCCTCCTCCATGTCCATTCCTGACAGACCAAGGGCCAAAGTCCACTTTTCCTGTTACGTGAGTTAAGTTCACAAATGCTGTTCTGCTTATTTGAACATGAAATTCATATTCTGGCACCTGTATTTTTTATATTACTATACCTCAAAAGTAGTTTTATAGCTTAATTTTGGCCTTCATGTGTCTTTTTTGGGAAATCATGACCGGGAAAAGTTTTATAAACTGTTTATAAAGTGTACTGGCTAAGCACATAAAAAATAGCCTATCGAAATGTTTTTTAGCTTCATTAACATTTTGGCTTTTCTTGCTCCTGTGATATGTTCAAAATATGTGTACACAAAGCATTTGTTCATTAGTTTAGTTATTTGTTCATTCAACAGATATTTATTGAGTGCCCACTATGTGCTATATTTGATGCATTGTTCTTAGATATAGGAACTTAATGATAATGGTTAACTTTAATTTCATGTTTACCCTTTGCTGTGTGTTGTTTTCCATTCATCCTTCGCAATAAATCAGTGAGGTAGGAACTATTTTTCTCATTTTTCTTAAAGAGAGAGTTAATGATTATGTCAAAACATAGATTGTTAAATCTAAATGTCTTTGTCTCTAAGCCGTTGCTTTTTTTAAATGGATATTTATTGGTTGAATTTTATTATGGTTTAGCTATGTGGTGTCCCCGAAAGCACATGTGTGAGAAAATGAAAAAAAAGTTCAGAGGTGAGATGATTTGGGTTAGAAGAGCCTTAACATAATCAGTGTATCAAGTCCCTGATAGGGATGAACTTGGTGGTGTCTGTAGGCAGGTGGGCTGTGGCTGGAGGAGGTGGGTCCCTAGGGGCATGCCTTTGGGGTATATATTTTGTATCTGGCAAGTGGAGTCTCTCTCTCTCTCTCTCTCTCTCTCTCTCTCTCTTTCTGTCTCTCTCCTTCATGGTACACTGTCCCCATCTGCTTTCCTCTTCCACATCCTTCTACCATGGTGGTCTGCCTTGCATAGATCCTCAAGGAATGCTGTCTATGGATTGAGACCTCTGAAACCATGAGCCCCAAAGTAAACTTTTCCTCCCCTAATTGTTCTTGACAGGACTTTTGATCACAGCAGTGAAAAAATGGACTAAAACACTTTTCCAGCAACTCAGTCTTCCCATTCTTTTCTGGAATATAAAATAACTTCATCAGAGGTGAAGTTTTCTGGATTATCATGAGAATTGTGTTATCAGTAGTCGAAGATGAGGGTCTTATTGTTTACTGCCTCCCCCCCCCCCCCAATAACACAGATTGGCTCCTGCTAGCTGGATGAGTCTTAGTTTGTTAGTTTGCTGTGCAAAGTGATGGATGTGGGAATATTAGTTTTGGAGATTGAAGTTGGTACCACACATAATTTTATTTCTTACAGAGGAGATACATGGGGGTAAAGGAAAAGGAACTCAGTTTAGAAAAGGAAACTCCAGCAGGAAAGAAACCAGACGACTTGATCTCTGTGGTATTGAGTTGGCAAAGTCTGACTTCTTGAAGGAGTGGCTGGAGAGACTGGGGAGAGGCAGGTACTAAAGGGAATTTTCAAGTGAAATGCCTCAGGAAAAGGGATGTGAACAATCCCTTTGTGATCCCATTGATATTTAGGGAAAGTAGTCTGCTTGGAGACATAAACTCTCTTGAGAAAACCAGGTGCAAGATTTGCCTCTAGGTTGTCACAGGTCAGAAAAGAGACCCCTTGTGTTTGTGAGGTGGCAGCAGGACATCTCTTGGAATGACCAATTTATAGAAACTGCAAGAAAATTACACACACTTGCTACCCAAGCTCCCTATCTCCAAACTATACATATTGTTTTGCATTGAGTTTTGTTTGTTCGTTTGGAGGAGGTGGTGGTAGAGAAAGATAATGACCTGCGGTGTATGGTAGAAGGGAAGTGGAATAGAGAGAACTGGGCAGACACTGGGAGCTGTGGTCAAGTCTGGCCAGAAGGAGCAGAAGCAGGGATAAATTTTAATTCAATATAGTTTTTTTTGTGTGTGTGTTAAATTAGCAGCATCTCAATTTAGTCTTGGGTTCTGCATAGAATAATAACTGTGCATGTGAGTCAGGGAACTAATAGTTCAATTGAAGAGCTGGGTACAAACTGGATCAGTCTGCTGGTGTGAGCAAACCAGGTTGCATGCTCAATTTACATCTGCTGATTTCGGATTCTTCCTTTAGTCCTCAAGGATGTTTTCTTCCCAGTGCCCAGGCTTTATTCCACCCAAATCCCCTTTAAAAGGTAATGTTCTTGAGCAGTCCTCACTTGTTCTCTTCTTTACACATCTAGCCAGTTCTCAGGTCAGCTCTACCCTTATTATATCTCTGGCTATCCTCTTATCTCCATTCCTGTTGTAGATAAGGACCTATTTATCACCCACTTGAATTACTACAGTGGCTTCCTAACCAAAGCCTTCTCTCCAGTCTTGTGCCTCCTTTCTGATTCAGGGGATGCTCTCTGATCGTTGAGGTATACTTGAGGTATACTTGTCAGTATGTGACTCCGCTGCTTAAAGCTACTCAATGGATCCTCATCCATTTCAAGCAAAGAAACTTCTAACCTCTCCAACAGCAGTTTCAGCCTTCTTCCCAAATGGGATCCCCTCGTTTCTATATCTGCCCGGTATTCTCTGCATCTTTGGGCATTTGTGTTTTCTCTCTGCCATAACATCCCTCCTTTCTCCATGTCCCCACGGGGACTAACCCCTACTCAGCCTCTTTTCAGGTGCCTTTGTATTTCTAGCAGATCAACTGGAGATTCAGAGAACTGTGTGAAGTTCTACATCTGTGAGATTCCTGCTGGGATGTTCATGAGGAGCCAGTCCCTTATCATAACCATAACTGTTCATCATTATTTGCATTGTATCTGTGAAGTAGTAATTATCAATTGTGTTTACAATGGGCTAAGCATGGACTTCAGTCTTAGGAGAGAAAGATGAGCTGAGGATAACTTCTGCCCTTGTGGAAATCACAGACCTGGGGGTGACAAATAGGATGGAAAGTCATGCAAGATTCTGAGTGCTATGACATAGTTGCAGAATCACCTGAGAGGTGGGTAATGGCCACCTTTCCTAGGGAGCCAGTTGAGACTTCAAAATTGGACAAACTTTGAAAGACTAGTAGGGTTTGTGAGGCCAAAGGGAATGCAAAGAATCTCTTGGCCAAGGTAGCTAGCATATTGTTCTAAGGATTGCCTTAATATTATGATTTCCTTTACTAGATGGGGCTGCTAACACTGCTGCTTTGACTTTGTCACTACTAACAAGGACTTAACTTGAGTTAATGAGAATGGTATTGGTTGATTCTTATTAGACACATTTACTTATGTCATGGCTGGGGTGGGGAGCCCTTTTGTGTTGGTTTATATTCATGCCTGCTCATTCCTCTTCCGTTCTGTGTGGTCCCAGGCAAGTTTGACAGTCTTTTCACAAATGATGTTCTATGCAGGTTTCAGTCACCAAAGTTGCAGCTTTTTTCAAACCTTACTGATTCTGGTATTATCACCAGGAGAGGTTTCTTGCTTCTTGCATAGACTTAGATGTACATAACACTCAATGATGGTGGTTTTATTTGGGATGTTTGTGCTTAGGAAAGCATCTTTCTGAACTGTGACAGCAAACTGTGAATTCCACTAGGAAACAGGTCTTCAGAATATTGGCAAGGTTCTTGTGTTCATTGGAATCTCTATGTAAATATCTTTAGGGTCTGCCTGCAGAACACATATGTTCTTATTAATTGATTACGCTAATAAAAATGATAACAAGTTGACAGTTTCAACGCTTTTTCACTGAAGTGCTAGTATGATAAAACAGGCTCAGTGAAACTTCTGTTGGATTCTACTTTACTGAAGATGAAGAAATAGTTTAGAGTTAACTTTAAAAATGAGATAATTTTATAACAGTCCAGTTAGACTGGCTGCACAAGTAAGTCTTCCATTCCTTACTTCACAATCTCCTCCTACAATCCTTTTATCTTTAGATCAAGTGTTCATCTTAGTTATGTTTCCTAATAATAATACTTGCCCTCATTATTACAAACACTCATATATCCACTTATTTATGAGTGCAATCTAGTCCAGTAACGGTGTTCTAACTACTAAGCTGCACTACCTCTTTACCAATCATAGTAAATATGCTTTCTGTTCACGGGACCAATAGCAGGAGTTCAATTGATTTGAGGACATCAGATCTCAATACATTCAAAGTGTACCTCATTCTAGACTAGAATTAAAAACTTGGGTTCCTGGAAGTGGTAGGACTAAGATCATAAGATTGTCTGTGTTAGTAATAATCATGGCTGTGTTCTCACTACCAACCTTAAATGTGTGCTAGATCAGGATTCAACAACCTTGGTTGAATAAATGCATCTATCAATGGATGATTAATGTACACAGGATGCAGAATCGCTCTGTTATTTAAGTCATTAGCCAGTGGCTCCTTCAGGTTACATTTGAAGAAAGGAAACTCAGTAAGTCAGTGACTTCTTGCAATGTCAATATTAGGCAGTTGCAAGAAAGTGGAGATAGGAAAATAGAAAATAGGAGAGTGCTGTAAATGAACCCTAATGAAATTTCAAATTGATGAAACAGAATAATTACATATTAATGATCTCCATACTTATATTTTTTTATGCTTAGTGTTTTACTTCCAGTAATTTTTATTTTTAATTTAGAACATAAATTTGTAGGTCTTTTGAGAAATATTATTCTAGCTCAACTTTAGAACTGAAGGATGCAGGACAAGGAACCAAACTCAGGCCTTTGCTGGGGGGTGGAAGCAGACTGTCTGTCTCCTCTCTGCCTAGGCAGCTTCCCTCACCAGAGAAAAGTGTGACAATAGGTCTCATTTGCACATTAAAAACTTCGGCAATCCTATTATACTTAACTACCAGAGTCGTCTTCTTACTTCCTAAAATGACCTTGAACCCTTTCTCTTGTCTTGCTGAGTCTCCTAACACCTGTTCATTCTCAGCTGACCGCTTCTCTCATATTTAATTTGAAAACAGTAGTCATGAGGTAGGAACATCCTCATCTTCCTACTGTTAGATCGACTGAGCCCCTTGTGGTCAACCGTGCCCATTGTGGCCTTCCTGTGGACAGAGTGCCTGTTTGTATTCAGGGCCATTTCTGCCACAGGGGATCTGAGTCCTATGCTTCTTTCCCTCCCAGGCCCTCTGCTTCTGCAATACTTCCCTTCTCTAATCTTCATATCAGTTTTTCTCCTCTAGTGGAATTTCAATAAGCATATGAATATGCTCCAACAGTTCCTATTCCAAACAAAACCACGCCAGATGCATCGCCCTCTAGCCATGGTCCCAATCCTGATTGTTTGCATAGTTGCATAGTTATCTACCATTGCTCCATCTCACCACCCATTCTCTCCTCAAACCCTATGAAACTCTGAACACTCAGCGCTCTGCCCTGTTTTATTTGAACTCTCAGCAGCAGTCAAAATGGTTGCTTGTCTTCTCTCACAAAAGCATTATCTAATAGGCATCTCACCTGTTGCTTCCTAAAACTCAGTGGTTGATGGATGTGAGAATCTGTAGATCTTCTGGGTGGTTAATAGGTCTCCATATTGCTCACTCGCTTTTATTGTCGGCTGCAGGTTATATAACTCTGCCCTTACCTGTCGGGGGTTTGTTATTCTGGGATGTCCTCAGCTGGAATATTCCAAGGGTAAAAGCTCTGCATACTCTGACCCACACTACTCACTGTCTCTTCCCATTGAGAAAATAATAGTGGTGACAACCTGGTGGCAATCTCTGTTTTTGAGTCCTTGTGTTGATATAGAGAAAAAAATTATCACCTTTCTATTCCTCTACAGTTCTGTATACTGCATGACTTTGTTTTCAGGTGCAACAGAAATAAGTAAGAACTTAATGGAGTGTGTGTTTTTTTTTTTTTTTTTTTTGTAGTTTCTGATTGGGCAAAGGATTAAACGGGTAGAGAAGAATTAAAAACATACTCAAATTATTCGTTTCTGTGTGAAGAGCTACATGAACAGACAAAACCTTTAGGATAAGTACATTGCACATAGAAGTCAACTTTTTGGTGTGACTGAGGAAGTTCTCATGAATAAAGGAGTTGTCTCTGAAATACAGAACTTTTTCATATGTAAAATAGCACAACTTGGCAACTTCACCATCCGTGAGAATGTGAGAGTTCTGGGAAAATGACTCATTCAGTTATGCAATGATATGAAACCATATTTGAATATAAAAATAAGTGAGCTACCGAAAGTCTAGGATGCAGGAAGTAGTACATATTGCTGACACTAGAGTATTTGTAATAGATATGTGGAGTCTTTGAGAAAGTAACAGATAATGTAATAGTGAAGAAAAAGTGACTATAGTTCATTGAAACTGGTTCCACCTAGCAAATCGAGTTAAATACAGAAGGGTCTACAGAGATCCTTCAGTTCAACACCATCTTGTAGATTAAAACATTAAACAGACTCTGAGGTCTAGGGAGGTTGAATGATTTGCCAAAGGGATGTGCGGAGTTTGGGCACAGCAGGGTCAGATGACAGTCTATCAACACCCAATTCTCATTTCTTTTTGGGGATTGGCGCCATGGTACATCTGAGAAAAAAATCCTATAATGACTTTAATATGTTTCTAAAGTGTTTTGGACCTAAAAAATAAACCTATGTCCTGTGCAGGCTTAGGAATTTCTTAACTTGAATGTTCCAGGTAATACATTCAAGCTTTCATATCCAGAAGATTAATGTTCTGGTTATCATGATATAAGATGAAAATTAAATCTTATGATGTATAGCAAACTATAAGGTCGTGTTTTTCAGAATTTTATTTTCGTTTGATAACTTTTCACATGGGCTGTTTTACTCATGTTTTATAATATCTCAGGTCTGCAGGATAGAGTAGCTGAATTCTTAGAATCCGTGTTGAAGTGGAAATCCCCCATGACAGTTCTATTTTAGGGAGACAACTTGATGTATACCCTCTACCACATAAAACCAGGTTGACCTGAGTGGTTTTCCTTGTTTTCAGGGAAAGTAGAAAAACAACTGGAATTATGTTTTTTAAAAATTTATTATAATGTGACCATAAAAGTGATTATGTAGGAAATATTGAACTATGTGGCAAGATAGTAACACTTAAATGTACTAATTAACTTTTGTTTGTAATGGAATTAGAATTTGCCTGTATATATTATTTGAAAGTCAAAGACATTTTAGTATCCATGATTATAAAGATGCATACATAGGTACTTTCTGGGTAGGCAGTTTAGTGAGAAGGGAAGAGACTGGACACTGGAGTCACATTACCAAGGTGAAGCTCTGGGAGGCCACTGTTGTCCAGGCAAGTTCCTTATGCTCCTTGCCAATAGGATTGAGATAAGTTATACACTGAACTAACGATTGGCACTTCAGATTTTGCTTAGTTATTACTGAAAATAAGCTAGTGTTACATGAACTCATTATGCTGGGAGTAACTTGTCATTTATTTTCTTACAAAAGTACTTAAATAGAATAATATCTGGTTAGTTGAAATGAGGTGAATAGAATAGTTACAGGACCCATTTCTCCTAAGATAATTGTATAATCATTTACTTCTCTTTCTGTTTCTCTTCTTTCATGCAAATCTTTTCTTCTAACTACTGCTAACATTTTATGGTTTCCTCATTGGTTAAGGAATTAAAATCCTGACATGTTCATTTTGGACATGTGTATAGGAGTCGTAATCAGATTCCCCTTTAAAAATTAGTTATTAAAAATTATGAGCTTATGTTTTGACAAAAGAAGACTTTTTTTTAAAAGCAACATCCTGAAAGTCAGTTTTCCTTTAATGTCAAAAAACATAACTCTGCATTTTTGACTCCAAGATAAATGGCAACACTGTTTAATAACTATTACCTGGAAAGATAAAATGATAGCTTTATTTACTTTTAAAATTCATTGCCCATGCGTGAATTCAGTTACATTGAATTTTAAAGATGTCCAGTAAATAAAATTAACATTTTAAATTCCTGAATGCAAACATGAAGCTACCCGCAAGCAGGAGGCATCCACACACTATTCCTTGAATAGCTTTAGGTACATCAGTTGGTGGCTCTGTAGTTCATGTGGATTTCTGGCTTTATGTCACAGACCATGCTCAAGAGCTGTTTAAGCACACGCTCCATGCACTTGTTGTAACTCCCGTTCAGTTCCTGAATCTTTCCAAATGTTTGTTCTTCAATCTCATAGGAGACGTTACTCTGAGAGCCCATTATCTACCAAAATAAAAGATGGAAATCATCACACCATACATCATGATAAAATTAGTTGTTTTATAAACGTTAACCTATTTATTGATGATTGGTTTATGGTATACACACTATCTATTCTTTTTCCAGATTTTTTTTTCCCAGAGGACAGACAAGGTCACTGAGACCATGAGTGTGAAGGATGGACTTTCCTAAAATAAGGAGAGAGCACAACAGGATATTTTTCACTTCTAACTGACGATCACATGGTACAAATCACATACCAGTTTACAGTCAAGATGCCATGCTCAGAAGTTTTCTCATCACACTTTTCAAGTTTTAGTAGCAGTTTCCATTCTGATCTCATATCTCCCTGTTGCTTACTTTCTGAATTACAAGACTAGAAAATAAGATTGATAGGCACCTGTAAGCCTGCTGCTGCTATTTTGTAAAGAGCAGGTTATTGATTTCTCTACTGTTAAAATATATTATCTGCCCTTACTTGATTCTCAGGAAGATGCAGCCATAATACATATCTCAAATGCTTTTGTGCCTATGGATACCTATATGGATTAGATACTACTATTGAGAATGTTGGTATAAATAGAAATTCTTTCAAATTGAGATACATATGTTCATTTAGTTAAATTAAATTTTAACTACGGTTGAATAGATCTTTCTGATTGCTCTTTAATTGGCTGTGACTCTTACCACCTTCCACCATCTCCTCTATCCTTCTCATACTCCTGTATAGTCATGAGTTGTGATTGGACCAAAGCACCATCTTGCAGGGAAAGTTAACATTTTAAAGGAAAATACTTTGAAAGTTATTCTTTGCAACAATCAACTCCTAATTCATCTCCTTGTGAACTCGATCTTTCTTAAATGTGGCTTTGTTAAGACAAGACAGCTTGCTTTGCTTGTTTTCCTCTTTTGGTTTAGGGAAGATGTGCATCTGGTATAATCCAAGCAAATCCACTGAGCATGACTTCCACTTTAGGGTTGTTGGACTCTTCTAACATCTGGAATCCACATAATCTTTCTGGATTCTAAGCTTAAAATCAAATGCAATTGAGGCTATTGGGTTCCAGTCTTTTCTGTTTATAATCCAGGAAACAAGGGTATCCCAGTTCAAAGAAAATAATTTTGAGAAGATGCAGCTTCTAAGTCACTAAATAACTTTTACAAAATAATATTTTCATAAATGAGTATACAGGAAGCAGACACACATGGTCCAAATTCCCCGAAGGGGTTTAAAAATAGAATTATTTATCATAATTCTACCACATTCAAACTTTTTCCTTCCAAATTTAGTGACTTAATTGGGACCATAATGAACTGAAAAACAATTTGTTCTCCTAAATCCAATGTCTTAAGTGGTAAAAAATTAAAAGATAATCTATTGTGAAACTATTACCTATGCTGAGTCCTTACGTGTTAAGCAGAGTAGAATGATCATATCCAGATAGTATAGAGAACTCATTACCTGTGTTGTGTTTTTGCTGTTGGCAGAGCCTGTTGACATTTGGGACACTATATACATTAGAAGTTGATAATTCTATAACATGTCACAATCTGTTTGTTCAAAGGGTGCCACTTTAGGACTTAGTTTTATTTTTCAAAACTTCAACTTTGAGAGTGATGGGTGCAGACTTCCAACCTAATGACTGATACTGATGGTTAGATCTTTCAACATCCAATAAATTTCCTTAGAAATTATTTAAATGTTTCAGTTTCAGGTATAGCAGAACTTTAGGTCCCACAATCTGAAAGCAAAACAATTCTGAACTCTCAATTTTTTATTACTTCAAGGAAACAAAATACTTTTACAATATGAATTCAGAAGTAAAAAAATATAAAAATTTTCAGTGTGCTCATGGAAATCACTATTTGGGCCTTTTGTTTGGATGTTTGGATGTTGTTTACTTATGTTAATGATTGATTTAATTTTCTGAAGTTCATATTATTTTTAGCAATGTGATATCTCCTCAGGAGAAGGTTTTTAGGTAGAAATGATAACCAAGGAATAAATGTTATTGATAAAGTAGTACAGGTGGATATAACTCACATTTGAATAACCTGCTTGTGTTGATAAGTAAGAAGACTTGAAGAAACATGTATTAACAAAAGCTAGGAAGGGACAACCAAAAACGAAACATCAGGGTACAATACCCACAGCAGGCATAAAACTGTTTTTTTTTTGGGTGTCCTCCCAGACCTCCTAATTGCCCTGGGTTAATGATGACGAGATTTAATGGGAATAGCAATATGCCTGACATATGGAGGTCATGCCAAGGAAAGATCTGCAGTAATGGTTTTACATTATGCTTGAAGTAGCAAGAGGCTTAAATATGAAGACTTTTCTATGTGAGCTTTTGATCAACTAGCTGTAAAATTGGCTTGGAGCTGTAATTATGAGAGCGATAAAGAATTTTAATTATTGTCTAACGCAGCAACACATCTTAAATCAGATTTACATCTGATAGGATTCTTCAGGAGAAAGAGTATTTCAAGAGGTCTAATCCAACCACTTGCAGAAGTTATGGTTAGATTTGTAATGATTTAGAAAATAGAAAGAACTTTCATCTCGGAGACACCCTACCTATGATAATCAAAGCTGGTTGTCATTAAGGATGATAATTTTCTCATATTTTAATATGTCTTGGTTGTAACAGGATCCAATAGGAAAGATAAGACCACAGAGGAAATGTTTAGTTATTCCTCGTTTCCACTAACGTTTATTGCATGCATACCAAGGGGCAGGCAGTGCCTAGGAAAACAACAGAAAACAAAACACACATCTGCTATTTTGGTGTTTACAGTGAGAAGGAAAGACAGTAAGTAAAAAATGTAAATACTCCATATTTCAAAAGTTATAAATACTATGAAGAAAAAGAATGAACTATAATGGAGTACTGTTTTCCTTTATTTTTAAAAGAGAGACAATTTTAGATAAGGCGATCAGGAAAGGAATCTGACAATCACCTATCAAAGAAAGATGAATGAGTCAAAAAGAGTATTACAGGGAATAAGACAGGGTGTGCAAAGGTCCCTTGGTGGTGGCACATTCTGTTTGACAAGTTTGTTCTATATCAGCACACATTTTTATTAATTTCACTAGAAATATATTTAAAAAAAACAAATATATGTTCTCTGAAGTTTTTTTCTTTTTAAAAGGTGTCAGTCAATAATCTGTGGTAGCAATGATACTGTAACCAATCCCTTCAACTCGTGTATTTGAAATTATGATTTTTATACATAGTAAACATTAGATAACAACTATTGATAGACCCATCATATGACAAATTTAAAATGCCTTGAAAATGAAAAGGTCAACTGAGTAATTCGGTAATGTTCAAGATTTAGTTTGGTGTTTAGCCTTAAGTGGACTGTACCTGGCAAATCTCAGCATAGTTCTCCCAAGGTTCTTCCTTACACCTTATGAATATTAATACCTTAGCCTCTATGCTGCATACATCAGTGCTGGCCTTCCTGCTTACCCGAGACTGTTTAAGTCGAAACTCCTTGTCTCTCTGCATTCTGTACTGGTCCACTTCTGCCATCGCCTCCTCCTTAGCTTGCTTCAGCCTCTTCCCTTTTCCTGGAAGTTAACAGTGGCATAGAAGGAATGATATTTCTTTTTGATAAACATGGATTTCAAACTTGATTTTTAAAAAAATGGATGAGTTCTCCAGTTTTTTAGGCTTTTTCCCCTAGAATGTCAAATTCCATTAAACAACAATAAACAATATTGAAAATTTCTTATTTTTGTATTGGATTCTTTTGAACATGGCAATGACAACTTTCTTTCACACTTCCATGTTTAAATAAAATATCTGCCCGTTTACTCACAGCAGTAACAGCCAGAGGACAGATTTTAGCTGTCACTTACTCGAAAGACATCATTTGGTCAGATTTTCAGTCCTGATTTGCTGCCAGGAATCCTTCAGTCCACACCAACTGGATCCTATTTACCACTGGCAGATCTCCAAAATCACTACAAACATGCGACTCAGACTCTATCAAACTGACTTACAATTTTTTTTAGACATTTTATTGGGATTTTTTTTCTTAGCATTTGTTACTCTAGAATGTCTGATTAAACCCCACAGCACATCAAAGTAGATTTTTTTTTTTCTTGTAGTAGCTTTCTCTGAGGGGAACTTGAAAGTGGTTGTAAAACCAATTGTTTTTAATGGTTAGGAAATTTAGTTAAGTAGCCCCTTTTCTTTTATTAAGAACTAAGGTGTAAGCCTTCAGCCAGCAGACAACAGGGGAGATGAAAGTTTGCGACAAATACAATCAGCTAAGCGCTCATATTTTTGGACAACCAGTGTAAGTTTTGAGGGTTATAGACTAATATTAATTGCTGCTATGACCCCACCATCTTCAGGGGGTTAGGTGCTAATGGTTTGTGATAATTAAAGATGTAAAGAAACTGAACTGTATTAGAATTCTCATTTTCTCTCCATCACCTATTTTTCCATTTCAGTAAAACACCTTCCTTCTTTTGCCCATTTAGTATGGTTTATTTTCTGTGACAGTGTCTCAAGATTTTGTTTACAATTTTTGTCAACTGTTTGTTACATTATGTAGACTTTGAACCACCCTAAGATAATGCGTTCTTGTGAAAGAAAATCTTCATATCAACTTTTGTCTATCATCTGAGTATGTTATTTATATCTTGGTGGCATTTGAATGTAGTTGTTTCTAAATTTCCCTGCTAGGTTTGAGTTGCTTTGCTAGTCACCGAGTGTATATTTGAGATAAGGATAGATGTACTGACTTGCCAATTGAAATGTTTCTTTTTAATGTCTAACAGCCTTGAAGGGAACTGTTGAAACTTCATTTCAAATAGGTAATTAGCTCTTTCTTTACTG
This sequence comes from Sciurus vulgaris, assembly GCF_902686455.1. Classification (NCBI taxonomy): domain Eukaryota; kingdom Metazoa; phylum Chordata; class Mammalia; order Rodentia; family Sciuridae; genus Sciurus; species Sciurus vulgaris. The sequence continues at coordinate 84,644,129 of NC_136473.1, read as the reverse complement.
TCATTAAAATCCTAGCCTGGTAAAAACGAATGTTCTTTGGTGTTTGCAGCTTAGCAGATGTTACATTAATGCCTACCTTCTCCCTAGTTATCGAAGGATCATTTTGTGTACTCTGATTCATTCTTTCTCTGTGGTTCTCACCATTTTGTGGCAACAAAACACTATTCACAGAGATTCTGTGAACACAATAGATGTGTTTGTAGGAAAGACTATTCCTTGGTCACCAGCCTACTTTCTTATCACAGGAGAAAAATATAAAATGATAATGTGTGAACATTCTCATAGCAATAATGAGTTGCCATACTCTAAATATTTTATAAAACAAATCACACACACCATCATTATGCTTAGTTGCATAATATCTAAAATGATTGGTTTCAAAGTCATAATTCTTCAGTACATAAGAATAATAAAATAATGATAATAGGACATGCTGTGTGCCCTTCCCTGGAGCAGGATCCCGTGTTCCACTCAGAGGCTGTACATTAGCTTCACTACCTTGTGACAGGCTCAGAGTGTGTCTGTGATTCCCTGTGCATGGCACCAGTCACCTGCTGGCTCTCATTCAATTAAATAGGAAAGCCACAGGGAAATCGCTGCGGGCACAGCGGTTTTCTGGATGGACTCAGCAGCTGCCACCATGCAAGAGGCTGTGTGCTCTACACCTGATTTAATCCAGTGGAAGACACAGAAGCCCAAAGCCTACAGCTTGGTTAGAGGTGAAGCAAATGTGCGTGTCAAATCCACTCATCTTAACCTCTGGCTTGCTCCCTTCTGTGCAGGAAAAAGGCCAAATTTTAAAATTTTACCCGTTTCCTCATAAGTATCAAGAACATGGTGACTGTGGACCAAAAGAACTTTGTATTCAGTACAGTGTTTCGAATACAGGGGTAATCATATGGGACAGTCAGACTTTCTACATAATAATAGAATATATGGTCCCAAATTCCCATAAAGACACAGGATGATAAGGTGTTTGATTTAAAAGGTGTGTTCATCTTGTGCATCATGATTTTAAATAATGCTAAAAACAATGCTGTAGCATAGTGTAGGAAAGGATGATTTTACTTTATTCTTCCATTATTTACTTCAAGTTTATTGGTCACCTTTATAAGCATACATTTAATAACAGAGGATAAGTACACACTATATAGTCCTTCCCTCCAGATGGCATAAATTTTACATATTTTGGAAATGTGTGCATGCTGCCCCAGCTTCCAAGAGGAAATTTATAAAATAAAATTGCAAAAAGTACACAAGATCGATTGTGAAAATGCTAGAACATACACCTCTGTTCTATTTGTTCTGTAGTAGTTAAAAATCACAATATTTGTAGAAACACTACTACTAAAATTCTAAAGAGTTCGTGCTTCTTCTCTACTTCAACAGTCACGCTGTGTCTTACGTTAACAGAATAACTCAAAAGTGTAAACAAATGGGCTTTGACATGTACTAGGGGACTTTAAGAAGGCCGTTGGAGGAGGTCAGGAGAAATCTCTGAGGAGAGAACCACTGGGCTGTGTAGACTTACCAGTCGGGACAGCAAAGGGATGGATTGGGAAAGGGCAAGAAGATCCTCTCTAAGATAGATCTGGCGACAGTCTAAATAGTTCAGCTGCATTCATTTTTTGACATGCGCTTACTATGCAGACATCTACAGTTAACATGTCATGGTTGAAATATACTCCAAAAGATTTTTTTGTGAAGAAAAAATGATGGGGCAGGGCAGGGGAATAAGAGGTTTGATCTGGTTTTCAGGCGTTTTGTGGAGAAAAATTTAAAAAATCAATTGTGGGCAAGTTAAAACTGAATTCCATGTTGGAAACAGAGGGTAATGCTCAAAGATAGGATCTTTCTGCTCAAAGTCAGGCTCTTGTCTTTCTGGTATTGGACAAGTGAACCTCATGTCCCAAGATGCAAGCCCTGAGACACAGAGAAAGCAACTCTATTGCTTGGATTGTTAAACTTTTTTGGAATCTTTTCTGATGGGCAAAATGATATTTGAATTATCATCTCAGAGTGAGTCAGAATTATACACCGGCACCATTAGAACAAGATATTAAAAGCTTTGTAACTTGGAGCATGTTACTTAGATTTTGAGTCTATTTTCTTATCTATAAAACAGAGCTAATAATCTATTGTAATAAGTTACTGGAAAGATTAGAAAAAAAATTGAAGTAGTTATTTAATGAGTTTTTAATCATTAGGAAAACAGGTCCAATTCTTCTTGAGAAGGAAAATAGTAAGCAAGGCTTGGGTTTGAGGAAAAGTCCTCAGGCCTTCCCCAGGGATATCCTAGGAGAGGTAATCATAGTCCAGCAGGACAGACAAGTTTGAAATCCAGGAGGGACTGCAATGGAGGTAGATTTGCATGTCAATCACCCAGCTTTGGTTTGGGTTTAGGTATGTGCTAGTGATAGTAATGGTGTTTGGACAGAAGTTAGGAAAGAATACAAAGAACAGGGAGAAAAGAGGGATAAAGTCTCAAACTGGGGGAATATCAACATTCAATGAAAGGAATAAGATACTCAGGAGAAGTCTGACAGTAGTAGGGAGAGAGAAAGAGAAATCAAAAGTGAAGGGAATATCCTAAGAAGGCAGTAGCCACTGGTATCAAATGCTACAGAAATCTGAAATGGGACTTTTGGTCAATTTACATTACAGATGTTTAATAAGTGCCACATGCTATTCTAAATGTATGGAAATCCCACAAACTTCCCTTGTTATGGGATCTGCAATCTGAATGAAGTTCAGGGGAGAAAAATAGAAAATAGACAATGCATGCATGATAGGATAGAGATGTGGGGTACTAAGAAGAATAAAGTAGAAGGGATAGAGAGAAATGGTGATAGGTTATAATTTAGATAGGTCAGGTTCCTCATATAAAATGATGTGCAAGCAGAGACTTGAAGGAAAATGAGATGGTCATGCAGGTAGGTGAAGGGAAGTTTGTTCAAGGCAGAGGGAACAGTAAGCACAGAGGTGGGAGGGTATTTGGCATGCTCAAGGAATTGCAGAAACACCACTTCTTTGCTTCAGCAAGGAGAACAGGATGGTTTAGTGTTAGGAGATGACCAGAGCAGTACAGTGGGGCCAGGTCAGGCACAACTCACAGGACATGTCTTTGAGATACTAAATTCATGAAGGGGTCTTAGCTAAGATGTGACATAATATTAATAAGGATTTCAAAGGAGTTTTTGGCTGGTGGAGAAGAGATCTAGGGCTAAGGGAGTGGTGGTTATATATTCTTTGGAGCTGGAGGAGTTGATTGATCAGTGTGAGAGACAAAGTTGAGTTAGTGATGACCTCAATATTTTATTTTGAGGCAGAGTCTAGGATAAAATTTTGCTGACATGTCAAATATCCATTAGTGGTTTTGAAAAAGTTGATGTTCATCTGAATTTGGAGATCAGATAAACAGCTGGGACTGGAAAAGAGCAAGTTTGGGATCCTCAGCATGGAGCCAGGATATAAAGTCAGAGAACTGGATGAAAGCACATAGGGAGTATCGGCAGATATAGAGAACAGGCCCAAGTGGACCCTGCTGTTGGAGACTGAGAAGATCCAGAAGTCAAATATGAGAGTAATGTCCCGAAGTCAAATGAAGAAAGAGTCTTAGAGAGGAAAGAGGAATCTACTTGTGATGAGATGCTGAACGCATGGGGTTAGAAACAGTTCATTTTGCAGGAGGAGCTTTGGTAGAGTTGTAGGAATGGGAGTTCAGAGGAAAATGGAATGAAAAGATAATAGACATAGGGAATATAAGCAACTTCTTTGGGTATTTTTTACCACCAAAGGGGGTAAAGAAAATAAGGGCTCAATATGGTCAAATGAACTTGACAATTAGAGGGTATTATGAATTTACTTGTGTCCTCCCTCAAAAATAAAAATAAATAAAATAAAAAAAGATGTGTCAGAGTCCTAATCTCTGGTACCTGTGAATAGGACCTTATTTGGGAATAAGGTCTATGAAGATACGATCAAGTTAAGGTGAGGTCATACTGGATTAAAGTGGGTCCTAAGTTCAATGACTAGTGTCTTTGTAAAGAGAGGGAGAATTGGACACAAAGACTCAGGGACCAGACAGACACACAGGGAGGAAGGATATATGATTATGGAGGCAGAGAAAAGAATGATAGAGCTACAAGCCCAGAAGTGCCCGCAAGGAGAGAGGCATGCAGTGCTCTTTGAGCACCTCCTGAAGGATTCAATCTTGCTGGCAACTTGCTTTGGGACTTCAGGCCTCCAGGATAGTAAGATGATATTTTTATTGTTTAAAGTCAACCACTTTTTGGTAATTTGTTATAGCAGCACTGGAAAACAGATGCAAAAGAACAGTGAGAAGCACAGAGATGATGATGTCAGGTAGGCACTGAAGGTTAAGGCTGGTACCCTCACAAAGTAGAAAGGGTAGTATCCAGACGAATGTGTCACCTGATAAAAATATAGACAAACAGAACAGAGGCCACCTTGATTTGCTATGAAAGCAAAGGATTATTTGGGAATGTTTGGAGATTTCTATCTGTTACTAAAAACTCCTACTACTCGGGGAAAAACGGCTTTTGGGAATCATTAGTATTACAGTAAAACCAATCTGACTCAAAGAATGCTATTATTTTCTCAACTCTCACAAATGCTGGAGAAAGAAAGAACTCACAAGAAAAAATTAAAAAGAAGCCCACCTCTCCTTTGGTGATGGTGATTGCTACTGAGTTTCTCTTCTGACTTTGATCTATTTCCCTTCACATCTCCAATTTCCTTGACGTTTTCCTTTGCTTTTCTTTCACTTGTATTTTCCCTACTAAAAATTACAATGAGTAGCTTTGTGTAGATCTTGGATTAAATATAACCAAATGCTGTTAGTAAAGAAAAATGTTCTATAGTTTAATATCACCCACTCACAGAAATGAAAGTTCAATAAACTTACAAATACCCTGTTAAGCTATGGACTATAAAGAAAGAGGAAGTATTTACAGGCCTACAAAACATATAAGACAAGGCCATGAAATTCTAATATAACAACTTTTATTTTACTAGTTTATTAAAAGTCATGTCTTCACGAACCCAGAATATGCACTTGTAGAGTGAAGAATTTATTAAATCAAGGTGCTTGTTTAAATAATTCAGAATACCTGCAGGTTTGGAAATAAAAGGTAACTTGCTGATGTAAGAAAAAATTATTATGGTTGTTATCCTATATACCATATAAACTATTCTATATACAGTATATCCTATACTGTAGCTGATACAGTATATCCTATAATGAAATTTATAATTTTTAGTTAAGCACAGACACTGTTTTCTACAGCTTTTAAATGAGACAACTTGCGTGCTTATTTGTGAGAAGGGGTATAGTGCATGTTAGGAAATGATTCAAGAAACACGGATTCTTCATGCAATGTTGAGTCTCGTGCATTTGAGCATTTCCAACAGTGTTAATGCAGAGCTGCAGAGTTTTCCCAAGTTTGCAATGCATGCGCCTCTCATGAGAGATCATAACTAAAAGCAAAATTGTCACACATTTCAGAGAAACACAGTCTCTTTTCCTTGTGTGGATGGCGATACTATGAATTTCTAATATAATCCTGATTGAAGGCTCAGTTCAATATTCAGTTCAATGTATCTCCAGGGCAGGTCTATGATGTTCTGTTGTAAAAATGTAACTTGTCTTGGAGCAACGCACCTACTTTTATGTTTTGATTAATGAAGAATTTATTGGGCAAAAAATGTTAATTACTAGTAAGATTGTTTAAAGCAGTACAAACCTATTGTGACTCCATCTAAATGCAGTAAGGTTGTTTTACACATAAAAATATATATGAGAAGTTTAATAACTATGTTAGTCTGTATTTAGTGCCTAAAAGCAAATATCTGAACCTTCCTAGTCAACTTACCAAAAGCAGTCGAGGTTTCCCCTGGAACAGGAAATATAGATCCCAAGAAGGGTACAAAGAATGAAATAGATTGCTTTATTCCACTTTTATTCTTGTGTCGTTATTACTCATTGCAACATTCATAATATAATATATAGAAAAAAATAGCTCCACACTACTTAGTTTGAACTTTAATTTACTATCTTACATATATTATTATCCTTTAAACATTTTGGTTATTAGATAGATAAAAGCTTCTATTTTTTATTTGTTTTAAAAAAGAAAGCTCAAGCTAAAAAATGTGAAATAACCTGTTAAGAAAAACAGGTTTTAAACTAAAACCATGTTTCTTCTGTGTTGTCTCCTATTCAGACTTTTCAAGCCTGTCCACAGCCCTGCCCACCCCCTCTCAGTGTGTCTGTCTCTAGATATTGAGGGCCTTCATATTCTGTTTCTGCAGGCCTCATGGGGCTTTGGCCTTCGGGAGAGTTCCAGATACATCAGGACCACAGTCCCTTATCTTTATTCCCTAAGGCAAAACACTTGTACTCTGTATTGTATTATGTAACAGTTTAGTGGGATCTGAGACAGTTCTCTATAATGAAATGTATTAACATTTTTGTAGCATAATATATAAATATTGCCACCTTGTCTGTCCTGGATTGTTTCTAAAACAATTAACAATGAATTACTGTGGATTTTTTTCTCTTCCCAACCACTTCCTTTCATTTTAAAATACATACTCCCAGGTCCTACTCAAGTAGACTCCTGAGTTTCTGACTTTCAAATAAATAGATTTAAGAAAGAGAAAGTGATATAGCCTTCTACAGTGGTATTAACTGCTGTGACTTATTGACCTTCATTCTGAATGCATTCTGCTTCGATATACCAGATTTTCAAATTAATCTTTTTATAGAAAAAATAAAGTAAATGCATATGGCTTTGTAAAAACAATGACTGCTTATACCTCTCATGTCATGCCTTTTTGCGGGGAGGTACCAGGGATTGAACCCAGGGGTACTGAACCACTGAGACATCTCCAGCCCTTTTGTATTTTATTTAGAGACAAGGTCTCACTGAGTTGCTTAGTGACTCACCGTTGCTGAGGATGACTTTGAACTCAGGATCTTCTGTCTTAATTTCCCAAACTGCTGGGATTACAGGCATGTACCACCAACCCTGGCCCTGCCTTTCTTGTTTCAATGACCACTTAGGTACTTATCTTCACTAGGGAGTTGCTTAGGGAAGAATCTAGGATTACTCATTAGCGCCTACATCAATGTGGCATGGAAGTAGAAGACACCCTGTCAATTCTTATTGAATTAAATAAATGAGTAAAAATAACAACTACTGAAATATGAGGGAAGTGACAACATACCAAGTACATGGATAATATTTCCGTTTGCCACAGCATGCTCAGGGGATCAGTAGGATTGGTTCTGTTGTGACCAAACACTGCTGCTGCTAATGCTGTGTATGAAAACTGTGTTCAGGGAAAATTGTACTAAAGCCAGTGTAAAAATGCAAAGAGGATGCATTGACATTCTTTGTAACTGAGTACATGGGTTCATTCTTGAAAGTTAGAATATTTTCCAAGATGTTTCAAAAACCTGGGTTATTTGTTACTACTAGTTGAATATTAGTATACTAAGAAAAACATATCCACATACTTTAGGTTTTTGGAAAATAAAAAAATGAGCATTTTGTACAGAAGCAATACAACATGAATTTTTCAATGTTGATATCTGAGAAAAGGTTGCCCAAGGACAGCATATGCATGAGAGGGAAGAAACCTGGCTTTTATCTTCCAATGAAGTTGAAGCTACATTGTCTTCAATGGCTCCCACTCCCAAATAACCTACAAGATTAGCAATACTCTGCTGAATTTGAAAAATTGGTAAGAATGATTTGAATTGTTCAAATTTTGATTACATATGGGCTCAGTATTGTCCTAAGGTTTCCTCCTAGCAAGGAAGCAAAGAATATACTTACCACATCTTTATTTTATTTTTCTCTTCTGGAAGTTTTAAATGTGTTTTAAAGAAAGTTCAATAAACATTAAGGGAAAATTTCTGTAACTGTTTCAACTAGCAGGTCTGGAGCTGATTTGTTTTCTATAAAATTACTGCATTCATATCATCTCGAAATCATTTGCATGGTTTGTTGTAGAAAAGGAAATTAGGAGGTAGGCAAAGCATGTGTTCTTTATCTTTCTCCTTCCTTTCGTCTGCTCTCACCTCTGCCTGGAGTCTTCTCCTTTTGTGGTGTTGGTACCTATGTTGCTGAGTGTGCAAGAAATGAATTTATCTTAATAAAGCAAAAGATTTTACTGTGGTTGAAAGTCCTAGTGAAAGAAGTAGAGCCTGACTCCTTCCTGACTTCTTCTCTTGCATCGTAGTAAACTATTTCACCAGTGGGCTATACAATTAAATAAGCCTTTTTCAGTAATTAAATAGGGTTTATTCTAATTTGGCTTCTACATTCACCAAAAGAGTCACAGATGCAACAGTTTTAAGATATAACTCCTAGCTCACCAAACTTTGGCACCAAATGGCAGAGAGAAAAACAATTATGAAGAAGATGAATGATTCTACAAATTATTACAAACTAAATAATGAAGTGATATGAAATAGAATAGTAGAAAAAATACAGTTTGGCCTAAGGGACCTGAATTTAAGCTGTATATCTGTAAGTTGTTAGTTGTTTCCATTATAAAAATGAATCCAATGTATACAGTGCATGGGTTAAGATCTTGAGTGAGGAATCAGACCTCATCCCCACCCTATCTCTACCACTTACCCTCCAGGTGACCTTGGGAAAATTGTATAATTTCTCAAAGCATCACTTTCCCCTTTTGCAATAAAGTGAGTAGTAAACAAGATAAGTATTGATCATGGCACCTGGCACCATATTTTCTGTTTTTTAAGTATAACTCTGGTCAAATCATAAATTCTGTTTCTATATATATATGAAATAGGAGTGACATTAACACCTTGTGGAAAAAAATTTGAATTTTATTGAGGACAATTCACGTTCACATAAGTAGATACGTGACTACATAAGAGGATAGAAAAATAAAATAAAATGGACATATTTTAAAATATTGAAAATTAAGAAGGGCATGGTGGCTCATGCCTGTAATCCCAGCAGCTTGGGAGATCGAGGCAAGAGGATCACAAGTTCAAAGCCAACCTCAGCAATTATCAAGGCTCTAAGCAATTTAGAGAGACCCTGTCTCAAATAAAAAATAAAAAGGACTCGGGATGCGGCTCAGTGGTTAAGTGGACCCTGGGTTCAATCTCCTAGTGTGAAAAATAAATAAACAAACATAATAATGTAATATTGGGAATGAAAAGCTATGAAGAGGGGGATGGCAATGAATTATAACTATGATCCCAATTTCACGGAAACGAAAACTGATACTTCAAAAGAATATAAACACTATGCACATTTACTCTCTAGTAGGAAGACTCAGTATGGAAGTTGTCAATCTCTTCATCATTGCATAATATTGAGAAAACCAAGGTGTGGCAGTAGGAAGGAAGCTGTGGAATCAGGCATTAAGCCAATTCTTCAAAATCTCAAATATGTGATTTTTTTTTTTCCCTTTAGCACATGGCCTCTCAAGAGGATTTATATTGGGAAACTTCATCCCCGCTATAAAAACACAAGTTTTAATAAACAACCTGGGGTTTCACAGGGAGGATGGTAAACAGGGTTTAAACTCAGTTCGCTCTGACCCTGCATCCCATACTCATCTCTCTGCTTCCACTGCCTCACCTATTTTGTGATGAACCCCTCCCTGGTAAGACTTACTCTTCTTGGCTTCCTCTAACTTGTCCTTGGCCCTTTTCTCTGCCTGAAGGAGTTGGTGGATCCCCTGGGACTGGCTGGTCATGGCAGCTTGCTCCACGTCAGGACGCTTCTGTGAAGCACAGGAAATGGCAGGTCCAATTATCTTTTGAGAAATCACCACATAACTTGGATTGTTGTGTCAACAGCAAGCACACAGTTGTTTGCTCTGAACTGACTTCATTGGGCCAGATAGTTGGGAACCAAGGAGAGCCCAAGGTGGAATTTAGAAAAACAAGATAAGACAATATGAGGAAGTTGAGAAATCACTGTTTCTCCCAACTTCAGTTCTTCTATGTGAAATAGGCACCTTTCAGGAGCTGTTGAGTCTACTTATAAAAAAATTGAGTAAGATGTCTTTTAGAATATTAGTTTCCCTAATTGTTCAAGAAATAGTGACTTGTTTACTGACTTTATCTTTCAGGTCACAAGATTTTTCTTTATTCTTTATCCATGCAGTATTAAGTTTCAGGTCTTTATATGTTTTCTAGTAATTCAAACTAGTAATTATCTGTTGAGGGAAAATGTATTAACCTTTTTGCCAGGAAGGAGGTTTCCTGGCTTTGTGCATAGAAGATGGACTAGGTAGGGATCTATTCTTTCCTCTCCTAGGCTGCAGGTGATAGAAATGAAAAGATTTTGTTTGGGTATTGTGCTGTTCTCTCATTTCGGGGAGACCTTAGTACTGTGACTAAATAAATAACAAGGGAAATTATAACTGTAGATTTTGAGAATAAATTTAAAAATTTAAACATGCATTTTACATTACTCATTGCTTGTGTTGGATATTGTCCTAAGGTGGAACAGTAAAATCCACATACTTGATTTGATTCTATCTAACAGTAATTGGAAAAATGAAAATGTTGATCACAGTGAAGAATCATACAGTAATATTTACATGTTTTTAAAAATTTTGTTTGAAATTAAGAGCTTTTGGTGAAAGCTTTTTTCCCTGAAATGACTGGAGTTGTATGTATTAATGTTTTTATAAACTATACCTCTATTACAATATCCATAAATTTCAGTTTCAGTTACTTTAAATATGTTCATGGCTTTAAAGACAATTGTAAAACAATCTGAAGGCTAATCCTGAGTTCTTAATGATTATTTTCCCCTAATCACTTTGAGTTATCACATCCATACTGACATCCTTGCATAATCTTTAACAAATCTTTCCAAAAGGAGATTTTTTTTTTTCAAAATAATCATTTTTTCTCTTTTGGTGCTTATAGTTAATTTCTTATAGCTAATACTCAATTTTTATTACATAATTGTAATAACTAATGCAACTGGTATAAAACATTTATGAATAATTACTGCTCTTGATAAAAATATATTTCTATTGATTTTAGCCTTTCTTGGATATTGGCAGTTTTAACTAACTGAATGATTGGAGATTATTAACTATTCTATCATTGGTAAGTGAAAATTCTTACAAGAAACCTGCTTTAATCTTGTACCAACAGTATTTATTTAATATCTCTTTCTGTGAGAATTTTTCTGAATAAAGTCTCATAGAATTATAGAGGAAGGGTAAATCATATGAAGTGTTGTTAGAGAGGAATTATGTAGGAAGGGCTGTGAATGTGATTCTTTGTAGTGTACAGAAAATGCATGTGATCAATAAGAAGACCAATGAACTAAACAGATTTTCTCAGAAGATAAAATGCAAATGGTCAACAAATACATAAAAAAGATCAGCATCCTTAGCAATCAGGAAAATGCAAATCAAAACTGCACTGACAATCCATCTCACTACAGGTAAAATCCAGTCATTAAAAACACAGATAACAATAAATGCTGGTGAGGATGTGGAGAAAAAAGTTTACTTGCATATACAGCAGACTAGTACAACCACTCTGGAAAGCAGTATGGGGAGCTCAGAAAACTAGGAACGGAACCACTGTATGACCCAGCTAGTCCTCTCTTCACTATTTATCTAAAAGAACTAAGGTCCAAAATACTATAGTAATATGTACATACCTGTTTATAGCAGTGCAATCCACAGTAGCTAATTCAGGTGCACATGAACAGATGAAAAGGATAGAGAAACTGTGGCATATATATCCAATGGAATTTTATTCAGCTGCTAAGAATAAAGTTATGCCATTTTCAGTAAAATGAATGGAACTGGAAAACATTATGTTAAGTGAAAACTGTCAGACTCAGAAAGTCGAAGGTCATAAGTTTTCTCATATATGTGGAAACTTGAGAGGAAAAAAGGAAGAAAAGGGTATTTCATGGATATAGAAGGGAGACTAGTAGAGTATGGATAGGGCTGGGGAAAAGGGGAAGAAGGAAAAAGGAGGTACTGGGCAATGAAATTGACCAAATTAAGTTATGGGCATTTTTGAACACTGCAGCAAATCCTACTATTTTGTGTAATTATAATACATCAAGAAAGGATTCATATGCCCTTAAAGTTAGATGAGGCAGATATGATTCTTATATAATTTTAAAAAACTACTTATCTAGGTTATCACCCACCAAAGGTTTCCATTTTCATTACTGATCTAACCCTAATCTTTTGGTTTGTGCTTCATTTTACATGTTGACATCTATTTGCATTAATGATATATATGTGCATATATTTTAATCATCTAAGGGGAAATTATACTTTCATATATTTACTTAGATTAGAAAACTGTATATTATGTAAAATATAAAAGATGCTTAATATTACTTCTTGCCATTGCCAGAAGGAAGCATACATCAGTGATTCACTTTGAGACTAATTAAATCATAAGCAAACTTGAATAATCAAAACTCAGTAATACCCTAATTCAATTTTGGCCTAATAAAGTCATTGAATTTCAATCAGATTCTGTACTTAAGCTGTGACAATGGTAATGGTAACTTTTGATAATCCTAAGTGTTCAATTGGTAAAAGGAAGTTTTCTAAACATCTGTATTTGTAAGGAACCTATCAAATGAGGGAAGATTTTAATTATCTTCTTTAAGGACTCACACATAATTTTAAATTTTATCACAAGTTTCCTTTCTCTTCATTTATTTAATGGAAGAGTCTTATTCTGGCATAGGAATATAGATAACCCATTGCACAATCCCTCTGAACAAAAGATGCAAGTTTGAATTTCTGCAAAGTGTTCCTAGGGAGAAGAAGTCTTCAGGAATAAACTCAAAGTGGGGAGTGAGGGTGGATTTCTTCCTCTCCTGGCCCCAAAGGACTACCCTTTCAGTGAAAAGGCGGATAGAATAATCCACCAGAAGCAGAGAAAGGTGGTAAGGAGATCTAAACCTGAGCTCTGGGAGGAAAAGCAAAACTTACACTCTGTGGATTTGATATTATGTTACCAGAACATTCCATGGAGATAAGATCATACTGAACCTAAGCTTATGATCTAAATGGCAAGACAAATGAGAAAGTCAAGTTGAGAGGTGGGTCCTGGCTCGGAAATCTGCTCTTTATTAACTACCCAATGGACTATTATTATCATGCAAATGGGTTACTTGGAATAACTGAGTTATTTTCTTTTTTTCACATTCCTAATGTGACTTTTGAGTGTGTTCTTTAAAATGTTTAGTGATTGAGGACCTGATGAGAAAGGATTTCTTTTTCTACTCACTAATAAAATAAATATCAACTATGGGCCAGAAACTGGATAAATACTTTGTAATTTACTTATTTAATTTATTTATTTACTTGCTTGTTTATTTTACAGTACTGTGAATTGTACATGGGGAATCATACACTGAGTTACATCCCCAGCCCTTTAAAATTTTTATCTTTTGAGACAAGCTTGTCTTGAACTTGCAATCCTGCCTCATCTTCCCATGGAGCTAGGATTGCAAGTGTGAACCACCATGCCTGGCTAATACTTGGAGGTTTATAATGTGTATTTCCATATTTAGCTCCTTTTAATCTTACAAATCCTATTCATCTCATACGATGCTCTGGACAAAGGTTTTTTTTTTTTTTTTTTATCATGTGTTATAATAATTTTATCAGTAAAGTAACTAAAACACCTAGAAAATAGCAGATTCATGCTCAGGAATCCATAGCACAGAAAATCCGAGTGCCAGGCTCAAGGTCTAGTGGCTCCTAAATGGAAGAATGGAGCTGATCTCAGTCAATGGTACACACAACTTTCCCTCTTCCCAGGAACAATTTCCTTCCCTATTTATTTTTATCCTGATGAAAGATGTAAAAGAAAACAAGATTACCAACTGGTATTTCACTTTGTGTAAAAGTATTAAAGGTATGGATGAACTGTAATTCTATAGGCTTATATCAGTCAGCATCTTTCTCTCTCTGACAAATACCTGAGATAATCACTTATAAAGAGAAAAGGTTTATTTTTAACTCACATAGCTTTATTTTTATACAGGTTTCAATCCATGATCCATTGGTCTTGTTGCTTCGGGCCTCTTGTGGCACATCATGGTAGGAGTATATGATAGAGAAAACTGCTCTCCTTGTGGCCAGGAAGTAGGTTTGGGAGAGAAAGAAAGAGAGCAGATTCCTACAGTCCTCTGCAAGGGCACACCCCCAACTACCTAAGACCTCCCTTTGCGTCCCAGCTCTTAAAGTTTCCAACCCCTTTCAATAGCAGAGCTGGAAATCAAACCATTAATGCATGAATCTTTGGGGATCCAAACTACAGCAGTAATTTCTACATCTAAACTATAGCAGTAATGAAATAATTGATAATAAAATAATGAAACCAAATAGTATTTAACTTAACCTTAGTCTCTTAAACTACTAAGGATTCCTCCTCAAGAATTATCAGTTTTAGCACACATAATAACTAAAAATTACTTAGTTAAGACTAGATCTTAACTATTTATTGTTTTTTATTTTATCTTTTTCTATTACATCTAGAAATTAAACAAAATAATATTTTCTTTGGAGTGGTATAAGTTATTTTTCATTTCTATGTCAATAGAATGTTAATATTAATGATTTCTGTGTTAGTATGTAAGTAACACAAGTTATTAATACTATTATTGTTTATTATTATACATAATGTTTATTATATGGTGTTATTTTATTATTTTTTAAATGATAAGCTGGGTATTTAACTCTATATTTTTAAGTAAAAATACCATGGAACAGAGAGACTTTCTTCAGCTGACATAAAACATGAATACATTCTTCACAGTAACTTTGCAAAGAGGAAGTATAAGAATAAGTAGAGTTTAAATTTAGATCCCTAATCTTTGATTTCCTTTTCTAAATTCTTTCATATTTCATTTTATTGGTGCAAAAATTCAAGAAAGTCACTTAAAATGATAAAAATCTTTAAAACAAAACCTATGCCTTGGGAAATTGCCAATGATGAATATTAAAGGATTACAGTGAAATACCTCTTATTGTTGCTTATCCCTAACTTGAAAACTTAGCCTTGAATGTCTTGAATAACTGGAATAATAAATTTAGCAAGCATTCAATCTACGTGTATTTTTTTCTTTGGTTTCTATCTTGAAGTTTCATTTCTACTCAGACTTCCTCTAATTATCTATGCTGTCATTACCAGTATGTATTTCAGCTAATCATATGATCCTTCCTCCTTTTTCTTGTGTTGGTTTAGCCCTTGAATCTGAATAATGGTGACAATTAGATTAATTCCTGTTTTCCTGAAGGCCTGGACCTTCTAGGTATCTCCAATTGTAAACTTCAATCTTTAAACAAAACCCTGAGACTTGTTCTGGGTGTTTCCACAGAGCATAGTATCCTTCCTTTCTTTACTTGTTCATCATAGCTGAGTATAATGTGCGTGCGTGTGTGTGTGTGTGTGTGTGTGTGTGTGTACATATTTAAAGTCTTATATTGATAATTTTCTATTTTCTTATATCCATGATTAGGTAAGGGGAAGGTTACTCATTCCTGTCTGGCATCCTCTGATTTTCTTCTCCCCTTTCCCCATCTGCTTTATTCTCCAAATAGCTCATTGGCTCTTCTATACCAGAAATATGTCTCTATGTCTTACTCAAACTCCTCTCTCTACCTGGAATACATTCTTAGCTCTCCTTTGCCTCCAAATCAATCATTCCAAGTCCATTTTTCAATGTCTGCTTTGAAAGATGAAACTTTCCAGATCTTCCCAGTCCTAGTCAGTCACTTCTTTATCTTTTACATCTTAGAACACTTGGGTGCACTTGCAGAAGGCATTTCTTAGGCTTGGCTTGCCCTTTCTTACTCATAAACTGTGAACTATTTGAGCAACAACACTGTGCTTTATTTGTGGTTGTCTCTGGAACACTGCTTTGCACACAGTGGGCAAACTTCATTTTCTGAAATTACATTGATTCTTTCTGATGAAGGACTGACTACAAAGAACTCCATTTTCTTTGAGAAACTTGAATGAGGATTCTGCTATATCTCTAACTGCCATTTGGGAAAACATGGCACTTCTTATATAAAAGGAATGAGCATGTGTTTAGTAATTCTTCTGGCAAAAATATAATACAGGTTAAAATATTTTAGTTAAATGTAGTAGATATTTAGAGCTGAAAGAAAATACCCTTAACCATAGTGAAGTTATAAACGTTGCTTCCTAAATAGATCCTGGCATTGTTAATTTTAAAGACTGGATTATATAGAACTTTTTTTTCTGGCTACTTGAGGAATTCATTGCCTCTTTCACTTTTCCCCCCAGTGCCTGCTAGTATGACACTCAGTTATGTGTTCAAAAAAAAAAAAAAAATAGTAAATACTTATGCTCTGCTAGATTTTCTAATAATTACAAAGCTGATAGTCTTGTTCTTTCCTTCAACTTGAAGTCTTATAGAAATAACTATAATAGAAGGTAGATCACAGGGATTTACAATAGTAAGTTCAAACAAAGTAGGAACATTGAACTGTGAACTGTAAAAATGATAGAGGGACTCCTCTTTAACTGCAATATTTCTTCATTATTTCCATAAATTGAGAGAACTGTCAATTTAGGTCATAGTTTCACATAGTTTCACATCTCTGATGAAGCTTGACACTACTTTTTGGGATATGGATTCTGTGATAAATCTGGATAGTTCTAGCATGAGAAAGTTCAAAAAATTTTAAATAATTTCCTATAATTCTTCCTTATCTACACTCTGTTACATACTGACACAAAAATTTCCACTGAGTTATTTGAGTGTTTATTCAGGAAGATGTAAGGTATAATCCTAAATGGATTGTTATTTTGAAAGGTAGCTGAGTGCATTTCTATAATATCCATAATTCCATCTGCTCACAGTTGAAGCACTTGAAAGTTTCCTTTCACATGCCTCTCAGGACACCAAAACTCTGGACTTTAATTTCTACTTCTCTGGTTGCTCCTTTTAGTCCATCTTTCTGGTTCCTTCTTGTTTCCTTTCTTTCCAATCCACGTAAATTTTGGAATTTCCCAGGACTCCCTCTCTTGACCACTACTTTTACCATCTATATTCACTCTCTGGGTGATCTTAGCCTGTTACATGGGCTCAGATGTCATATGTGTGCTGAGGGCTCACAGATTAAATCTCCACCTGGCACCTGTTCTCTGAATATTGGGCTCGTGTCCCCTTGAATGTTTAAAGGTATCTCAAAAACTTTATGTGACCCAGTATGGATTCCTGAATCCCAACAGATGAGACTACTTCTCTCACATTTCCCCCCACTTTAGAAAATGATAGCTTTTAATTCCATACATGAAATGTATAAAGTCATTCTTTCTATGATTTCTTATATCCAATCTCCAGAAAAATCCTGTTGACTTTCTTTTCACACCAAATTCAGAGTCTGACTTCTCACGCCTGACCACCCAGGTCAAAGCTATGATCGTCTCTTGAGCAGATGATTTGCCATAGTCTTCTAACCACTCTTTGATTTCAGTTCTTAGTCCACTTGAATCTATTTTCAAGATGTCAATGAGAATAATCCTCTTAAAACTGTCAGAATAATATCACTCCTGTTCGAGGTCATATAATGATCGCCCAGCCCCCTTAGCGTAAGAGCCAGATCCTTACCATGGTATCAGATATCTCCACTCAAGTCACCCTGCCCTCCTTCTCTTTCTCCAAGACACTAGGCCTGCTAATGCCTGTCAGGTGTCTACACAGCAACCTGCTTCCTCTTTTAAGATCTGATTGAAAGGGTTTCCCAACCATCCCATCCAAAGTTAGAGATCCCTCTCCTCATGCCCCCACCTAGACACTTGCTATTTTACTTCTCTATTTTACTCCATAGTTCTTATCCCCATCTGACACTTTATTTCCCTTATTTCTCTTATTTATTTATCTCCTCCCATTAGACTAATACTTCCCCTGAAGGCTTAGGTATTTTTGCCTATTGGACTCATTGCTTCATCTTCAGCACTTTGCACAGAGCCTAATAAATGGTAGGGGCACAACAAACATTGTTGGATGCACAAATAATATAAGGCTACTCAGAGAGAGGTGCATGATCATGGTTATCCACCTGGTAATAAGTGGATGCTGGCATGTGAGAGGCTTGGGCACGCCTGTAGTCAGGCATATGTGACATCCTGTTCCCTTAAACCCTCACCTTTCTGTCCATCATCATCAAATGTGTCCTAAAGCTTGATGAGGCAGAAAAGAGGAGAGAAAAAAAGAACAAAAACTTGAAAAAAAGAGGTAGAGTTGTTAAGGAACTAGTTGAGTCAATGTTTCTCTTAGTGGGGGAAAACAACCTGTTAATATTTTCTGTATTTATCCTTTAAATTTTTTTATTAGATTTGAACTGTACTATAATTTATTCCAAAATTATTGAACAAGTCCTTCAGTGGGTTTATCTTAATGGTCATGCCATCACATTCCAGCATGATGATGCATTGGCATTAATAAACACAACATGAAATTAGACAGGAGTCTGGTCCCTGGAGCAGACAGCTTAGTTCTGATTCCAAGTTTAATCTGTCCTTTAGCTATCTGCTCCAGCTTCTTTATCTGTACAGTAGGGGAGAAAACTACTACCAATATCACAGGATTCTTCTGAGACTAAATTAGTTAATATTTATGAAGTCCTTAGAGCACTGTTCAGCACAAGTTACTGGCACATTTTTAAATATTACATAATCAAATGACAACTGTCCAAAGTCTTGTACTTAGTCCTTTTGCCCTGTCAGCCTCCTTGCTCAAAAGTGTTCATATAACTTTTCCATCTGCCCAAGAGAGCTCATTTCTCTCAGTCTTCCTTCCTTTCATATTTTTAAATTTTTTTTATTTTTACAGACTGCATTTTGATTCATTGTACACAAATGGGATACATCTTTTTGTTTCTATTGTTGTACATGATGTAGATTCATGCCATTCGAAATAACATACCTTATCTCAAGTAACAGTTTTGTTTTCAAGACAAAACTCTATGACTAAAAGAAATTGCTCATGGATCTGAAAAAAATGTCTTATTTTATGAACTGCTATAATATAAAAATTCCTATCTTTTGGCCTAATTTTATTCTAATTTTATCTATTTATCTATAGATTTCCAATGATAAAAAATTGTGCTTTGCATTAGTTAGACCATGTAACTGAATTCTGTTATCAAGCAAGAAATCCAGCTATCAGACAGGTATAACAAAAACAAGTTTTAAACAGTGGGAAGGGTCTGAGAAAAGAAAGAAAATAAGAAAACATTGTTTCCCTGTTTAAAATCTACTCCAATAGAAAGGCAGATATCAGTGGAGTAACTATATTCAAAGATATGCTTTTTGCCTTAAAATTACTTTTAACAAATATGTAATACTGAATAGCCACTAGTTTTTATAACACAAACTACAAGGTCATTAGCCACTTGTATTCCATTCACCATGGATTCCAAAAAACTGAACCTCTGGCAGTCCAGTCCTGCTCTGGTGGGATGTGGAGTGGCTCTGTAGTGGGACTCAAAGAACAAAAGACTGAAGTCAAACCCCCATCACTGGTAAACCAGGGGATCTTGGCCAATTACGCAGCCATATCTGTGAAATGTTGTAGATGAAGAAGTAGCTATCATGAGCACTGTGTTGGTCAGCTCAGTGTCACTGTGACCAAAATACCCAACGAGAATGAGTTAGAGGAGGGAAAGTTTATTTTGGCTCATGATTTTAGAAGTGTAGTCTATGACTGGCAGACACTATGGTTCTGGACCCAAGGTAAGGCAAAAAATCATGGCAGAAGGGAGTGAAGGAGGGAAACTGGTCATCTTATGGCAGCAGGAAGTGGGGTCATGCCCTGGAAGGGTGCATCTGCCCCATGCCTACTCCCTACAGTTATTCCTCACCTGCCTATAGTTACAACCCAATCAGTCCTTTCAAAGTAGGATGGACTGATGATGGATGTTTCAGCTCTCACAATTCAATTATTTCACCTCTGAATATTCCTGTTTTTGGAAGACACCTCATATCCAAACCATAACATGTACAGTGTGAAGATTAATTAGATCAAGTATATAAAGTGCCTGTCATGTAATAAATGCTCAGTAAATGTTCACTTTTATTATTAGACATTGGATAAAGCAGAGATAATACCCAAAATAAGAAGTAACTTTCATGTCTTTACATGACATTAATTATTGCAGCAATTTTATCCTTACACTTCTTTTGATTCAATATCATATAGTCTAAAATCATCTGTAGATGTTATATTCTGTAAAGCAGAAGATAATTCTTGATTGTTTCCTTTATACAACCTGTTTGTTGATATTGACCGTGTAAATTCCTAATCAGTTCGGGGTAGGAGTCTGTCAGGAAGCACCAGCAAAGGCCTTAACCTCTTTCCTAATCGATGCCAATCCAATTACAGACCCAGTCCTCTAACACTTTGGCTCTCAAGCTGCCAAACCCAGTGATTGCTTTAAATAGCAAACAAACAGAAACACCACATGGACCATGTAACCCGTCTGGATCTGCTTAACCTAGTAGAGACTTTTTCTTGAAAATTTTGCTTGGGCATTCATTATTGTATCATTTCATGGTGAAATAAACCACATCTATTGGATTCACATTGGGCTTGGGTTTTGACTATGATATAACCAGGTAACCTCAAAAGTGTTGCTCAGACAGGCTAAGCTTCTGTTTCTTCATGAACAATGCTTACGCTTACATTTTCATTTGTGGAGTATCAGAGAATAAATAAAAGATGCGTATATAATGAAAGGCACATAGAAAATTCCAATAAGAAATAGTCATTCGTCTGAGTTGTTGGAGTAGCAGAAGTGGAAGAGTCAACAGTGATAGTAGTCAGAGGTCTTATTTTCCTGTGATTGACTTTGTAGGTTCTAAAGTCTAGAGCTTGCCTAGGTAAGAAGGGAGAACACTTGAGGCCCGGTGAAGTTTGGTTGTCTTGAATTTGTTTATTAAAAAAATAAAACTTTGTATGACAATTCTATGAATTCAGAAGAAATCACCTACTTAGATTGAAGAAAGGCAAAACAGGAAAAGGTATTGTAGGTTTACCACCTTTTCTGGTTTTCAGAAGACTCTTAGTGCCTGCCAGTGAATGGGGTGCGTTAGATAATTGGGAAGTATTCCTGCTACCTGGAAGGTTTACTTCATTGCAGTTTTCTGTTAATCCATAACCATAACTTATATCATTAGATCTACTTTTTATTTTGAAGATTGAACAAGAAAATGGAGTAGCGATTAACCCAAAGTTAGATTTTCAATGTCAATATGGCAGATGTATGTTGAGACTTCACCCGTGATATTTTAGATGTAACACTATATCATCAAGAGAAAATAAATGTCAGGAAAAATGCATTTTTTATTTGACATATTTTAGATCAACCTAGAGTTTATAGGTTTCTGAAAATCAATATATTCTCTATGGTACTTTTTGTGATATAGTTAGTCGAATGTCCATGTGTTTTACAGCGCCACTGCCAACTGTAGTAGTGGTGTATGTAGCAACAGGAGGCACATACTCCTGTGATATTGAGAATAATAAATAGCCCTTGGCATGATAATAACATGAATACAGTACTTGCCACTTTTCAAAGAAATGTGGTATGCGTTATCTATTTGACTGTCAAAATGCTGTGAACTAGGTAGGACAAGCAACACTTTATCTGTTTTATAGATAAAGAAACTGAGACTCAAGAAATAGGTAATTTCTGGATTCATTTGGCTCCTAAAGTTAAGTTAAGATCAGAATTTGATATTTACTCTGATTCTTAATATTCTTTCTACCATACTGCTATAATCTTACAAGGCTTAAGGAATAAAACATTTCATGGATTTGCATAGAAGATTGGGTATCTGCAGTTACTTTGGATTTTGTGCATACGTAGGGGTAGTGGGAGGCATGAAGTGACATCCAAAAGTTTCTGTAGATATCTGTCCTATTAGCAACTGCCCTTTGCCTCTCCTATTAAAGTGGAGAAAGCAGCCAATATGCTTGGTATGGAATCTGGAAATGCAGAGGTGGTTCCTGGGTATTAAAGGAATTGAGATATCCTAGCACCAAAACTATTAGTAAGACATTCATATGACTGTCCCTGGTGGCACCATGCTTTTAGTTGTTCCTGGGTGACTTAGACTATCACAAGATTAGGGAGGAGAGGGTGTTTCCCAGCTTGTCTTTATAGAGAACTGAGACTGCTTTACATGCCATTGGCCCATAACCTCCCATAACCTCCCTCCCTAGAAACTCTCGTTGAGGGACAAGGAGGAGGCTGTGTTCCTCTTTCTTTCCACCTCACCCCTAAACTACTCTTTATAAACTGTTTTGTCTTTCAGAACAGCTTAAATTCTCCCTTTAATCAAGTTCCCCTTTTATGGTTATATGAGAGAGGAAAAGAGTGAGTACCCGGTTAGCTAACCATGATGACTCTAGAGACTATTCAGGACACCTCAGCAAAAGGAGCCAAGTACTACTTTTCCCCTGGGATAGGTCTTGTCTACATGCACAGTTTCTGTGTTCCAAGACATCATCTTTCTTTGGTCAAAGAATACCTGACCAGAGTGAATGCAAGACAACATACCAGGAGGGTGTTCAAAGATATTAGAAAGCCTGCACAAGCCACTTGAAGCTTCAGAAGGTCTTTGCTTTGGGAATTGACACAAAGAAGTTGCTATAGGTTGGATCTTAAAAGTCCCCCACAGGCCCATATGCTAAAGGCTTGGTCACCAGCCTGTGGAGCTGGTGAAACCTTGAAGTGGGACCCAGTTGGAGAACATTAGGCCAATGGGAGCATACCCTCGAAGGGGATGCTGGTTCTCCATCCACTTTTCTCTCTCTCTCTCTTTGCTTTCTGGCCTCCACAAGGTGAACAGTTTTTTTCTGGTGTGTGTTACCTGCTATGATGTTCTGCCTCTCTGCAAGCCCACAGGCAAATGGGGCCAACAAAGACTCTGAAACTGTGAGCCCAAACTAATTTTTCCTCCTTGTTCAAATCCAGGACTGAAAAAGCCCCAGTATCTTGTTTACCCATCTCAAAGAAAATCTGGAGGACTCAACGGAGAGGGCTTGGACCTTGTTTGCTCACATTTTCTTTGGCAGTGGCAGGTCAGGACAATGGTCACACTGTGCCCATAAGTAGAGGGAATTTACACAGATGGGTTGTTTGCATACTGTGCAGGTAGATTCCTTCAGACGTTTTATAAATATGCATTTCTTTACCTCACAACCACGGTGGTCCTGCTTTGATCCCCACCTAAATACTAGAGATGAGGGAAGTGGCCAGGTTCCTTCTTCCTTACCTATGTTAACACATTCTTTGAAGTCTTTCTTATCTCACTGCCAGGAACAACTAGTCTTCCTAGGTACTCACTAGTGTTAAACCCCAACAGTCCTTAAAGTTGTTTATTTCAGGTATGTTGTCACAGCAATGCAAAGTTAACACAGATGGCTTAGTGGAAGTACAGGCTGGAGAAAGGGAAACTTCACACCAAGTGGAAGAAAATGGGTGATAGTGGAGGATGGAGAAAGGGGGCAGATGGCAGAGAGTAGAACAGAGCACATAGCGAATGTTAGCAGCTAATGCAAAGCTGGGCTCATCCATATGAACCAGCTTCCAAGTCTTGTGAAAGGTAGACACTATTTAATTCTCAGCTTGTGTTTCTGATGCAACTTCTGAAGTTGATGTAGGCATAAAATATTTGTGTTATTATTTAGACTTGATGTATATTTATGTAATTTTAATCTGCCAATCTGATCAGCAGGATTCACCATTTTCAAGCTTGAGATTGATTAATTTCAGGCATAGAAAACAAAACAAAATGAGACAAAGCAAAACAACAACAACAAAAAATCGAGCCCAGACTCAAAAGCTGCATCATATAACACATAGCTGATGGCCATGCCTGCAAATTGAGCTCCTGAGACATGGTTGACCAGTGCAAAATGAGGTGTCCTATAAATGTGAAAACACACTGAAATGTGAAAACAGAGCACACACAAATGAATATAAAATATCTTTTTGAAATTAATTACTTGGTAAGATAATAGTGTGGATGCATTATGTTAAATGAAACGAAGGGGAATTAATGTGATTTCTCTTTTTCAATGTGACCATTGAAAAGTTTAAAACTGTGTGTGTGGCTTATATTAGTTTTGGATTGGACAGTATTGCTCTTCAGTATTAATTCTGCTACTTATTTACCACGTGTCCTTTGAGAAGTTAGTTACATTTTCTGTGATTCAATAGATTAAAAGCACTTAGAAAAATATTTAGGAAATAGAAAACTTAGTCATCATCACTATACAACTAACAGTTGTAACAATACATGTATATCATGGTAGCACCAAAGTGATACTCAGAAGCATTGACTATCACCATGTTTTTATCAGAGTTTTTTTTTCCCTTTTCTTTCTTTTTTCCTTTTAGCAAAAATATTTCAGTGAACTACAGCTATAATTAGTGATGGACTGTAAGAAAAGAGTTAAGTAAGGATGGTTCTGTGTTTTCAGCAAATTCTTATAGCTACACAAACTTTCCCATGTATTTTGCTGACTATTGGAATGATAATATAATTATTTTTCAAAAGAGTTTCACAATTTCTTAGAAATGTGAACTCCCATAAAGGAGTTATTTTATGACTGTCATGGCAAAAAATGCACAATGCAGAGTCCAGCAGGCAGGACAGGTATTTTGGTACAAACAGACAAATGTTGCAAATTGTTTCCTGTAAATAGGAAGAAAATACACTGAAATTAGCAATTTGTTTAACTAGAATCTTGAACTCTAATTAAACATTTGCATTTGCTAGTTTCTTCTACTAACCTACTTTTAATTTTTTTATAAAGTAAAACTATAATGTGAACCTATAATTTTATTTTTAGTGAACCTAAAAAGTTGAGGTGACATTAGATGACATTAATTAAAAAGAGTAAATTTAAAAGATGCACTTGATACAATTTAACAGACTTGTGGTATCAAAAATTATACATGCGCATCAAGAATTACTTGTACAAATATAAATCCATCCCACATAAACCTGGGGTCCATAAACAAGAGTAGAGTAGTAGGAAAACTCCTCTTTTATATTGTACGAAACATTATTCCAATGCATTTTAGAAAAGTGCTTTTAATTTTTGGCTCCATAATTTAAAGGGAATGAAATGGATAGCAAAAATTGATCAGCAAAAATGATCACAATATTGGAAAATGAAATATCTGAGAACAAGGGATTTTATTTTTTATTATTTTATTTGTTCCAGTTAGTTATACATGACAGTAGAATGCACATCATATATAAATGGCATGTAAGTTCTCATTCTTCTTGTTGTCCATGATGTAGAGTTATACAGTTGTGTAATCATATATGCACATGAGATAATAATGTCCTACCCCATGCCCCCTCCTCTCCCTTCATTCCCCTCTGTCTAATACAGAGTACCTCCATTCCCTAACCCTGCCTCACTTATTGTGAATTAGCATTCGCATAACATCCGGGGCTTTATTCCTTTTAACACAGCATTTTAAAACTGCAACAAAAATCAGAAAGTTTTTAGCCTGAAATAGGGATGAATGACAGTTTACCAAAATTGGAAATGACAAATGAGACTGAGATAATGAATGCAACATACACATAAAGACATTATCATGTGATAATCTTGGTTGAATTGCTGGCTGAGAATCCGCCAACATCTTTCAGCCTTGTGCTGTCTCAATTTGCATCATTTGTTTGATGTGTGTAAAGGAGATGGGATACAGATATCCTCTCACCACAGGTCCACAATACCCTGTGCATCTCTCTAAAATGGTGCCCAACCTTCTACATAATAATTATAAATTTACATGCGGGGCTTGTCTGCTCTTTAAGGACAGGAACTCATGTCTTCTTTGTCTCTATCATCCCAGAGGCTGGAGTGTCCTTGGCATTCAGTAGTAGGTGCTTAATAAGTATTTGGTATCTAAATTTGTAAATAAATATAGGACAGTTTGATTCTGTTGTCATCAGGGTCGAATATCAAGTAGTTCCTTAGTAGTACTTGGATTTTAAGACTAAGGATAAGAAAGGATAATTGCATATAGCTGTAGGAGTTTTAGACTCTGTTCCTTGCTTGGGCAATTTGTGTAACATCTCTGAGATTTATCTTCTTATCTATAAAATGTGGAGTATGATACCTAAATTCTAGGGTGGTTGTTAAGTTTTTAAATCAATGCATATTCATTCAGCAAGTATTTCTTACAACATGACAGGACATGCACTGTTCTAAGCATTAATGCAACAATGTACAGGGTCATTGACACTATTAGAGCATATGTAGTCTTTAGGTATCACTACCCATACATGATGCTCTGTCACCCATAGCCAGGATAATTACTGGAACTGCTACTCTGGACCAGAAAATACTCTAATGCAGAATATTGGGATTGCAGGTGACAATCCATCCATCTGCAATCTGGAGGATTCATGAAAACAGTGTGGTCTCAAGACTGACTTGAGAAGCTGAGTCTATGGCTTCGAGTACTCCCGGTTGGTCCAAAACTTCCATGGTTGAAAAGCCCACCACCGGCTTCCAGAGAGCTTCTACACTCTGCCTCAACTTCCTAGTTTTAGATTCATCTAGGGAACGACTCAGAAAAATTTAACTTGGCCATTTCCACTATCTGCCATTGCTGTTTAGAATTTAGATGTACGGAGGGAAGCTACCTATTAACAGACAGAAACAGACTGAGTATGGCATATGCATCAATTATTTCTCTTTTGCAGGACTTTGTTTACTTTGTAACTTGTGACCCTCTTCCCAGTATGGACCTTCCATTCTTTTTAGGTGCTTTAACTGTAATCTCAGTAGGGACAAAGAAACTAACACGACACATTTCATTACTCAATCTGGAGAATTCAGTATGCCCAAGTTCAAAAACAAAAACCTGAAAAAACCAACAAGTTTTCTAAATTAGCAAGTCAGAAAAGCAGCAGGCCCAATGGCAAGATGTCACATTCTTTATTTCTTTTTATATCCCTCCTTGATTTTTTATTCATATAAAGCTATCTGGAGGGCTATTTCTGAAAAATATTTTCTTCTGGCAGAGATCTTGCTTTCTTCATTTAGGAAAAAGAAGAGCTATAGAAAGAATGGTCACAGAGAAGACAGGTTAAAAATCATAAAAAATGTGATCAAAGTACATTCTTCAGTATTAGCTCAATTAGAAAATGTTTAAGTTTAATAACTTTGAAAGTTAGATGAAGTCTGAAATAAAAGGTAGAAATAATATTATTTTATGAGGGGGCTTTGTGTCTCCATGGATTAATGATTTCTTTGGATGCATAAGACAGGATTTGATGAGCTCAGAAACCTCTGAACATTAACAGAATGATTTTTTTCCCTCTTGTCCTTGTAATTCAATGATCTGCCCCCTCCTCCCCTGCCACTTGCCTGGACTCTGTCTCTTTCTTTCATCCAAGGTTCAGTTCTAGGCTGCAAAGGATCCCAGTGGTCTTGGCTGAGCTGGTAGTGAAAGGGGTCTTATTATTCTTCCTTAAGGGAAGAAATAATTTTGATCTTAGGTCCAAGAGGATGTTTGGTTCAGCCCTCAAGTTGACCTTAGGGCATCCCCAAGCAATGCTTGTGTAAGTGGTGTGCTTAACCACACCTTAATTATCTTTATCTGAAAACTTGGAGAGGACTGTACATCTCTCTCAATGTTTGGTCTTGGTCTTGTTCCCTTGAACTTAGGTTGCAAATGTGTTAATACCATAGCTAACCTCTAACAGAAGAAAAGATAGTCACCCTGAAATGGAAGGCCCAGAGGGAAGGAAGTGAACTACCACCCATTATTGCAAGACACTGTGCTGGGAACCGGGTATTCATCACGTCTTTGGCCCTTCAAAACACAGTGTTGAGTAATTATAATTCCACTTTTAGTTAAAGAAACTAGCGTTCAAATGAATTCAACTTTTAAAGATCATAGAACCTTTTAAAAAGTGGTACTAGAGAAATTCTATCTTAGGTCTGTGTGATCCAGGGTCAAAATCATTCCTGTTCATTCTAACACCTTCCTTGCTAATAGAACTCCCTCTGCTGCTAAGTTTTCTTCAAGATCTCAGACACTTTTGAACTCATGTAGGCTGCGTTTGCCACCTAGAATGATGTAAGGGATGACGAAAATAAAAGCTCAGTAGTTTAGCAAAGCAAATTCAAAATCGGGGCAGAGAAGGGAGAGCATTTGTGCACCCTGGGGGATCCCATCCAGTTGAGGGTAAGGTGTCCCCTACCTAAGCTGAAACTGAAACGAAATCTACAGCATAAACAAAACAATTTTACTTTTCCAGGGACCAACATGGGACTAAGGAAAAAAAATTTGCTTTTGGATGTGGCAGAATAAATCATCCCAAAAGGAGCAAGACTCAGAGCTAGGAGCAGAGGAGGGAAAGATCAAGAACAGTTCACACAAAACATTGAGTGATCTATATATTGTACCTGTTACTATTTCTTTAAACTGAATTGAAAATGAAGATTTCCAAATTAGCCAGTCTCATATGTTGTACTGTGCTGGTTACATAGTAGAAATTGTAGATTTTAGGAGTTGCTAGAGGAGCCTAAGAGGGAAAGTCTATGGAATTCAGGAGAATGATCTTTGAGAGAAACTTGAAACTGCTGGGCTAGTGGCATTGATAAATTAATGAGACTGTAACTGAAATTTGGCTAAGGGATTATCTGTCACCTTTTGCCAAATCCCATCTCCAGGACTGGGTTGGGAATATACTTATCTCTATTAAGTGTGTTATTGGAAATGAAGGTGGGACTAGAAAATGAAGGCAGAAAGAGGAAACTGGAATTATGCAACAGGGACATTCACGGGTTTCCATTAGCCTTCCCAGTACACTAGACTGTGCCAGAGCTTACCATGTGACAACAAAAGGTACAGGCAAAACTATTCACAGTCAAGCAGACATATTCAGAGATACACTGGGTGTGGTTGCCATGTCAATGGTATTATAGGGCTTCCTGTCATCTTAAGAAAAAGGAAGTGTAGAAGTGAGTGAGTGTGTGTGTGTGTGTGTGTGTGTGTGTGTGTGTGTGCACGCACATGCGCACGCATGTGTGCATGTGCTTTCTGGTTTGTGAGTTTCCATGTGTGCTTCTGGGAGAGACGTGAGGGGGTGGAAGATGGGTGGAGGGTGGGATGGGAAGGAAGTACAGTCAATGTGGCCAGTCAGCCACCTTGAAGTCCATTTGTGATGCTTCTGTGGTGCAGAGTTTCACTCTCCATTTCTTCAGGTCTGGGAATGATTGTCTTTAATTACCTGTTTGGTTTTACTCCCATATTTCTGGGCTACCACAGCTGTTTTTAATTTTCTCTCAATTACAAAAGCAATATATATTCAATGAAGAAAATTTGGAAAATATAGAAGACAGGGAAAATAAAATATAACCGCCTCATAATTCTGTCACCCTGCAATAACCACTGTTAATATTTTGTTGCGTATCCTTCCAAGTATTTAGGTTAACAAAATTGGAATGATACTCTGCATATGGCTTTATAACATGCTTTTCCCCCCTCTGACTTTTATCTGTTTTTGTGTGCCAAACCCACATATGTTCCTCATCCTTTAGCATCTCACTCAGGCCGTTCCCCATCTTTCTGTTGTCCTGCCATTCATTGACATTATGCATATTTTCTCCCGGTGCCTTCCGCCATGTTTTTCTTTGGAGTACTCCTTGCATTTCCATTAATTTACTTCTTTGCTTAAACATTCAAATGCCTTTTTGTGATCACATACCAAAACCTAAGCCCTGAAAATATCCAACATTTCTGTTCTCTGTTAAGCATCAAAGGAGAAAAACACCTACCTATGCTGACTCCTCAAAATGCTATTCCTGAAACATGGTGTCCTAACTAATGATACTTCTTGGTTTCTTAGTGTTTCCTCCACCCCAAAATCTTTTTCTTTAGCTATCATTATGGTTCCTCCTTAAGCTCAGGTATTTTCTCAAATGTCTTCACTAAATTCAGCCCAAACCTCTGTCACTGACTTCAATGCACTGTGTTGAACTGACTAAATCACTTCTTTTTCTTTCAGCCTGTATGGTAGTTGAAGAGAAGAATCTTATCTACTGAAGCCTTGTCATGGAATATGTGTTCAATAAATGTAAATAAAAGAATAGGTAAATGAAAAAAATGCCTACATTCCTCTTCTATTCCAGTTGCTAAAGGGTTCTTACCTACTTATATTACCGTGTATGGTATATGATCTTTTAAAAAAATCTCTGTGAAATTGGTTTGGTGACACTATTTTGCTCATTTGAAAGACAAAGATTTGGAGCAGGATGATGAAGTTCACACTGCTAATAAAGAGAATAACCAGAAGCTTGGTGTTACTTTTGCTTTACATTTCTCACATTCTCCACCAAAGTAGCACCAAAAACATAAGAAATTGTCTAACCTGAAGGGTGTGGGATGCTGCAGTTGAACATATCCTGTTGAAGCATGGAATTGCTAGTAAATATCTCAAATTCTTTTATCCTAAAACTATCTTTAACTTTGTACAAATTTAGTGTATTTCTCTATTATACCTAATGTTTGCTGTAGTATAATCTTTTATATATGATTTACAATTATTTTAATTCAAAGTTCTTGACTCATCCCTCCCTTAAGTAAAATTATCACTTCAAAAAATGCCTTTCCCCAAATTCAACATGTATCTTCCTAGACATTGCATACAGTAATGTTTGCAGAGGTCCGTATAAATCCATTTTGAAAAATAATGTGCCAAACCATACAGCTTTTTCCAGTTGTGGGTTAAAGGCAGGACTTGATTATAGGACTTGATTACATTTCTATTTGCATATCAGTGAGTGAAATGAGAAACAGCAATTCAATCAAACAACATTTTTTTTTTCCAATGCAAATTTACTGAGCAATGTTTCATCTCCAAGACTTATCAGAAATGTATTATATCTGGGCATGTTTTAAAGACATTTTATGGCTCAGATGGAAAGAAACTTCTCCTGACTTCCCTGGATGCATAACCACACTCCACCCTCCCCTCATCTGAACAACTAATGGACCTCCTGTGGATGACTATGAAATTTATTGCAAATATTTGGAAGATATAATGTTCCCCAGAGAGAAAAAAATTAATAAATGCTTATACATCTGGAATGAGAAAAAGTAACCAGAGAAGACAAAGTTTCATGTTACTTGACTCCTAGATACACCTGCTCAACCTTGCAAAGGTCTGAGTCATAATAAGAGGATAAAAGTGCAATATGAGAACTATCAATGCATATTTTGATTGTACTACCAAGGGATTTTCATTTTACATAGCAGAATGAGACAGGAAATCTTCTGTTATTTATGGCAAATTATTTATAGGGGATAGAATTCTCAAAAATCTGGCTTTCTGCTTTATAAAATCTCCAAATGCAATGATCAGACATAAATGCTGTACTTCCTATTACTGCTCATAATGGGATTCTAGATAAATACATTCTTTCACCACTAAAAAGTGTCTAAACAACCTACTTGAATTTGTTTGTCGGAAAAAAAAATCATTAAAATAGCAAGAGCATTGTATTCTTGTAAGGACATGAAAAACAAGTGTGTGGCATGAAAGTGAGCCCTAAAGATACAGTTCAGAGATGGCATACTTGACGACATCCTTTTAATAGTCATCTTAGTTTTATTTATTTTTTTGTTTCTTGGATTTTGTTATCTAAAAGCTGAATTCTCCTCAGCTGGAGACAATGCACATGTTGCAAAATTGCCAAGGTGTAGAGAATTCCAATGACAATTTTAATCCATGAGCCAATGTTCAAAAATGAATAAATCATGACTGGATCTCCACCTCTTTTAAGCTTATGATGTATGCATGGGGACATTAAGGACTCTAAGAAGTGATTTCTTATCAGAATTGTCCTAAAGAACAAAGCCATATTCTAAGAGGTCTGCTCTTAGCATCTCTCTGGTTGTAGTGTGCTTTCAAAATACTGATGGTAGCAAAATACACAAATACACAGATTCTGGAGAGGAAAAAGCATTTGTTCCCTTCCTGCAATATCAGCTCCCTTATACCACCCTGGTTTGGTGGCTGCATGCCAGTTCCTGTGGCAAGATATTTAAAAACAACTGTGTGGCTCCATATTGATTGGCAACATGCAATTTGGCTCCATGAAGTCTGCAGAATGAATCAGGAACTAATGCTGTTACCTGCCTGAGTTCAATGTATCTTTGTTTGCTTACCACAGGAAAAACAATTTAATAACAGGCGGTTTACAGTCTGATTATAGTAGGCTGTGAGGTTTAGTTCCCCATGCACTGGCAAAACTCAGCCAACAGATTTGGTAGTTTTATTTATTTTTTATAAAGTTACCTTTTAATGGCCCACTAGTGAGTGAATTCAGAATTTCATACTCTGTGCTACTGCCCTCTGATGTAGCTCGAAGTCTAGATTTTACCAAGAATTTCTGGTTATGCCTTGAAGATACCAACAAATATATTACAAAAATGCAATATATTAGCTATTTTGTCTGTATAAAAATTTTGATATTGAATTTTTAAGTGAACCTATCGATTTACCACAAATAGGGAGTAACAGCAACAAACACTGCGCAGATTCTATTAGAAAAAATACTAATGTTAACTTGTAAGATCTATAAGTGCTGCATCTATTTCCTCTACTCCAACAATTGACATGGTTCTATTGGAGTAGAGGATCTGACACTTGACACGGTTGAAACAGCAGACAGAGACACCAAGTGTTCTGAAGCTGAATCTCCCATCCACCTAGGACCCCAACCACTGCTAGGACTGGTCTCCAGCATATAAGAAAGAATATTATTTAATGTACTTGAAAAGCATGTGTTGAATTTACTTGGAATAAGTAGTTTTATTAAAGATTATTATAAGATAGGTCATGATAATTGAAAATATCAATTTATAAATTATTTTTGGATATTTTGCTTTTTATATTGCTTTCACTTATTGTTTATAATTATATTCTATCAAATTTGGGGTGTGACTTTCCTTTTGTTAGGATGATGATACAGGAAGAAATTAATTTTTATTTCCAGGGAATTTGAAAAAAATGAGTATTATTCTAAGCTGTTTCATTTTTTTTTTTATTTTGAAATGTTTTTATCCTAATCAAAAGAAACAATTTCCATTTCTGACTCAGTGAGAAACCAATAATGGAATTTGTACTAGGGCTTAGGAACATTTTCTACAGCATAATACAAATGCAAAATAGAAGTAAGACATAAAACATAGAGACACTTCTAAAACATCCTTCTTCAGTCTCCAAGTGTTTCATTTCCCAGGCTCTGGTCTACCCTTCTTCCTGTGCCCCTTTAAATCACCTTGAGTTATTTGAATTTCTGCCATGTTCTCTTCCTTTCACTCTAACAGCATTTATATATTAACACCAAATTCCAGTGCTACTTATATTCTTTTTTTCTTTTGTCTCTTAAATAATTCTTCATGCTTAAACAAAAAGAGAGAGAGAAAAAGAGCTGGGAAATACAATTATCTTCTTTTTCTCCCTCTTCCATTTTTCCTCTACCCCCAGGAGAACATGGGTTCCAATACTTAAAAGCAACATGCATGGTTAACACAAATGTGATTCTGATTTTCCTGCATTGTTTGGAAAGAGAACACAGTTTCTTAGGGCCTTTGTTTCATTTGGGATGCAAGGAGAAAAACTTTTAATGTCTCCCCATGTAACATAACAATTGTATTCTTTTAAAAAATTAAATCAATGAAAATCCATTTTAATTTAGTTTAGTAAGAAGAGTATTGCATATATGTTGAATTTTTATCAAATGCTTTTTAATATGCCTATTGAAATGATCCCATAACCTTTTTATTTTATTCCATTAGTAAGGTGAGTTAATTTGGCCTTAAAGTATGAATTTATTTTTGATTATCCTCTCTAGCAGTGGCCTCTTTCTGTTTTTATTCCTGATGTTAGTTAGTTTTACCTTTTAAAAAAAATTGTTATTTAACATAGGTTTATCACTTTCAT
The DNA here is from genome assembly GCF_902686455.1 of Sciurus vulgaris. NCBI lineage: Eukaryota > Metazoa > Chordata > Mammalia > Rodentia > Sciuridae > Sciurus > Sciurus vulgaris. The sequence goes on along the minus strand of NC_136473.1, from coordinate 84,610,066 downwards.
AATTTTTTAAAAATAAACAACATTTGAATTTGTTAATTTAGTCTGCAATACAGTTGCTTTCTTTCCTTTCAGTTCACTTTTATTTTGTATTATTTCCTTTATCCTGACTTTGGGGGTTTAATTTGTTTCTGTTATTTCTTAAAAATGTCTTAAAAAGAATTCTTAGATCAATGAATATTTTTCATTAATTTTCAATCTTTCTTCTTTTGCCATATATTCATGAATGCTATAAAATTTCCTCAAAATATGGCTTTAGCTGCTTCTCAATGTTTAGATGTGCACTTTTAATTCTTATTGACAGCATTGCATTTCAATTAATTATTTGATCCTTGGGTTATATCAATCTATTTTAGACACATACTTGTCTCAAAAAAAGAAGGTGGGGGTGGGGAGGCTGGCAATGTGAGTCAGTGGTTATGGGTTCAATTCCAAGTATCAAAAAACATTTTTTTTTCACTTGGATCTCTACTTTATTTTCTCCTTCCTTTTCTTCTTCATATTTCTCAAGTTGGTTTTGGTAACTACAAAGCTGGTGACAATTTATCAATAACTCATTTATCAAATACACCATACCATACAAGTTGATAGTCAAGTCTGAAAAGTGTAAGAAGCCACGACATCCCCAGTAAGATCTGTGATCATTCTGGCCCAGAGTCCATAACATCTGCACAAAGTTTCTGGCAGTGTAGAGTAACTCAATAAGCCATTTAAAATATTTTTCCTCTCCTTCTCTTTGTAGTTCTTTTAAGCTACCAAAGCATTAATAAACTCAATTACTTAGCATGAAAAGTGATCAGCGTGTGGGTTGTTTTTATATGCATACATTGTTTCTATTGCATAAAAGATGATATCCCCCAATAAATTAGATTCCTGAAACATTTTCTGTAGTTACATTTAGTTTGCCAATAAATATTGTGATGTCAAACTATTGCTTTTTTTTTTTTTTATGTATTGTAAACTTGTCTGTTTTTCCTAAGTTAAAGAAGACTTCACTTTTACTATTGAGACTGAACTGTCACTTCTAAAAAAGGTCATATCTGTATATATTACCAACCTTTATGTGATGTCACACAGTTATTTTAAAGAACCCCAAAGTATCCATATTCCATTCTTTGCTACATGTACTATTTTCTGAATGAGTTGGTTAAGTATTTTCAAGCACAAAATAAAATAATTGCTTTTAAAAATTTGATTTACAAATACATTAATATGAAAAAGTGGCCAAATTGATTAAAAAGAGAAAGAATGAGTCCAAAGTTATAAGGAAAATTTACTAAATTTTAAATTAAAAACTATCTTAAGAGATCTTAGTAATATCAAACTTAGAGTTATATGTCATAGTTATTGTTGCTTAAGAAGAAATAGATTTAATGTATACTAGAAAAGATTAACTTAGATACCAACAGCACTACTGAACTACACATTAAAAGACAAAAAATCTTCTATTTTCTACCAATTTGACCTGTTTTTTCTAATTGAACTTTGTTTCCAAGAACAGAAGACTGCCCCTCCCTCCAAAAGAAGAAGTAGTTTTATCTGGAATTACAGAATTGCTCAAAATCATAAACTCAAAATGGAAAAAAAAACAAAACCAACAACAAACAGTTTATTTGAAGTAAGTCCCCAACCCCATTTAATAACCCCAATACATAATTGTGAAGACCCTTAAGTACACATTTTAGTACATAGTTATCAGTAGAAATTAAGTATTCACCTCTGATTTTTCAATATTTACTTGTAAATTATAATTTTTAATGTAAACTAATTAGTAAATTAGTCACAAGATTAAAAAAGTAAAGGGTAATATATTAAGCAAATGTAATTTATAATACATTTTATTTATGAATGAATCAAAACATTTTAACTTCTCTGAAATATTAATATGTAAATTAAAATGCTAAAATAGTTTTTTTCAAAAATTAGATAAAATATTGTCTTATGCAAAAAGTTCATGGAAATGCTTCATTAGTCTCAAAAAAAATTTGTGCTAGAACAAATCATACTTGTTTCTAGTGGTTGCCAGAGCTGAAAAAAATACATGGCACCTTAATATATAGATCCAAAAGAAGAAATATATTATTAGCTGTGCTTACTAAATTATGGGTCCAAATTTTATACATCAAAGAAGCGATTTTTAAAAAATTATTCATTAATTTCTTTCTGTCCCTTGTGTCCCCCCTATACCCCCAATGCTGTTGCACAGCCATTGAAAGATGATTGAATTCAACCTTGAACAAATTTCATGGGAAAATTTATGCTTAGAAACCATGTTTATAAGGTTCTTTGATATTATTGTTGTTTTTAGTTTTTTCTCTTCTTTTTCTTTTTCTTTTTTCTTTCTCTTCTTTTTTTTTTTTTTTTTTTTTTTTTTTGTGATGCCAGGGATTGTACGCAGGTCACTGTGCCTGCTAGGTATAATGCTCAACCACTGAGCTACATTCTCAACCCTTTTTATTTTATTTTGGGACAGGGTCTTCCCAAGTTTTCCAAGCTGACTTCAAACTTCTGATCCTTCTGCCTCAACCTCTGAGTAGCTAGTATTAGAGGAATGTAACACCTCACTAAGCTAGAAAATACTGCTTACAAGTATTTAAAAAGACCATGTCCTTTGTGGGGTAGGGGGGAGAAGCACAGAAAAGGGAAATATTTTCATTCTTTTAAAAATTAAATTTCATTTTTAAAATTTGAATTGTTTATTGTTTTACATTTTTTTAAACTAGAGCATTATAGTCATCCATACTGTTAAGATTCACTTTGACATAATTGTATAAGAATGGAATATAATTTGCTCTAATTCAACCTCCAGTATTTTCCCTTTCAGTCCCTTCCCCTGTTCCTTTCCAGGAATACAGTGATCTTCCTTCTATTTATTTATAGTTTCCTTTTTAAATTAGTGCATTATTGAAATTCACTGTGGTATATTCATATTTGTACAGAGGAGAGTCTTGTCAATTTCATTCCATTGTTTCCCTCATTTCACCTCCCTTCTCCCTCCCTCTCAATCCCCTTCTTCTACTCTACTCAACTATATTCTATTTTCATGGGATTGCTCCTCCACCTTTCCCCACCTTATTTTGATCTAAAACATTCAAACCTTGACTTTCTGAATCTGGCTTATTTCACTTAGCATGATGTTCTCCAGTTCTATCCATTTACCAACAAATGCCATAATTTCATCTTTTTATTTTGTTTGTTTCTTTGGGATTGTTTGTAGTGCTGGGGAATGAACCCAGGTCTTCCAACATGCTGGGCAAGAGCTCTACCACTGAGCTACAACCCCAGCCCTCGTCTTTCTTAATAGCTGGTAAAATGCCATTGCATATGTATACCACATTTTATTTATCCATTCATCCGTTGACAGTGGTCTCAAATAGTTCTATAAATTGGCTCTTGTGAATTATGCAGCTATAAACATTGATGTGACTATATCACATCATAGTGCTATGATTTTATGCTGATTTTAAAGCTTTTGGATAAATACTGGGTGTGATAGTTTGGTCATTTAGTGACTCCATTCCTAGGTTTTTGAGGAATTTCCATAGTGCTCTATAGAGTGATTGTACTAATTTCAGTCCAAACAACAATGAATGCCTTTTCCCCTGTCTCCTCCAGCATTTGTCATTATTTGTATTCTTGATAATTTCCATTCTGACTAGAGTGAGATGAAATCTCAATGTAGTTTTGTACATTGAGATGTTGACCATTTTTTTCAGATATTTGTTGGCCATTTGTATTTCTTCTTTTGAAGAGAGTCTGTTTAGTTCTTTTGCCAACATATAAATGGGATTATTTCATTTTTTTGGTGTTACTTTTTGAGTTCTTTATATATTCTTGATATTAATCCCCTCTGAAGAGTAAGTGGCAAATATCTTCTCCATTCTGTATATCCTCTCTTCATGTTTTTGTTTCTTTCACTGTGCAGAAGCTTTTTAATTTGGTGCCATCACACTTAATTGATTCTTGGTTTTATTTCTTGTGCTTTAGGGATCTTGTTAAGGAAGTTGGTGCCAGTGTCAATATTTTGAAACACTGAGCCTACATTTCATTCTAGAAATTGTAGTTTCTGGTTTAATTCCTAAGTATTTGAGCCACTTTAAGTTGACTTGTGCAGGGTGAGAGATAGGTATCCAATTTCATTCTTCTACTTATAGATATCTAGTTTTCCTAGCACCATTTTTTAAAAAGGCTGTATTTTCTCCAATGTTTTTTAAAGCACCTTTGTTGAGTATCAGATGACTATTTAGATTTGTTCCTATGTCTTTTATTCTATTCCATTGGTCTTCATGTCTGTTTTGGTGCCAATAATGCTGTTTCTTCTACTATATCTCTGTAGAATAATTTTAGCTCCAGCATTGTGATGCTTGCTAACTTGGGCCTCTTATTCTTAGAAGAAATTTTAGAGCAGTTTCTTCTAGTTCTGTGAAGAATGTCTTTGGTATTTTAATGGGAATGTCATTTAATCTGTGTAATGCTTTTGGTAGTGTGGCAATTTTGATAATATTAACTCTGCCTATCCAAGAACATGGGAGGCCTTTCCATCTTCTGAAGTCTTCTACAACCTTTTTCTTCAATGTTCTATACTTTTCATTGTACAGTTCTTTCACCCCTTCTGTTAGATTTATTCCCAAGTATTTTTGTTTTTTGAGGTTATTGTGAATGGGAGAGTTTTCCTCATTTCTTTCTCAGTAGATTCATTATTGCAGTATAGGAAAGTGATTGATTTATATGTGTGTTTTATTTTGCTACTCTGCTAAATTTATTTATCAACTCTAGAAATATTTTGGTGGATTTTTCGAGGTCTTCTAGATATAGAATCAACTCATCAGCAAACAGATAATTTGACTTTTCCTTTTCTTATAATTTCCTTCTCTTGTCTGATTGTGCTGGCTAGAGTTTCAAGAACTATGTTGAAAAAGAATGGTGAGAATGGGAATTCTTGTCTTGTTCCTGATTTTATAGAAAATGTTTTCAGTTTTTCTCCATTCAGTATGATGTTGACCTTGGGTTTGTTGCATATAACCTTTATAATGTTGAAGTAAGTTCCTTCTATCACTAGCTTCTCTGGCGTTTTAGACATAAATGAATGTTGGACTTCATCAAAGGCTTTTTGTGCATCTATTAAGAAAATCATGTGATTCTTGTCTTTAACTCTATTTAAGAGGTGAATTATATTAATTGATTCATGTACATTCCTAGCATGAAATTCACTTGATCATGGTGTACCACATTTTAATGTGTGTTGGAATAAGGTTTGTCAGTATTTTATTCAGGATTTTTGATTGCATATTCATCAAGGAAATTGGTCTGAAATTTTCTTTACTTGAAATATCTTTGTTTGGTTTTGGGTATCAGGGTGACACTGGCTTCATAGAATGAACTTGACAGTGATATCTTCTTTTCTGTTTCATGGAATAATTTGAGAAGATTTAAATTATTTCTTCTATAAAAGTCTGGTAAAACTTGGTTGAAAATCCACCTAGTCCTAGTCCTTTGTTGGAAGGCTTGAACTGCTGCTTCAATTTCATTGCCTGATATTTGTCTACTTAAGTTTTCTGTATCTATTTGTAGGTTGGTCATATATACTTAGAAATTTGTCCATGTATTCAAAATTTTCTAGTTTATTGAAATACAATTTTTAAAATAGTTTCTAATGGTCCTCTGGATTTTAGAAGATTCTGTGGTGATATTTTCTTTTTCATCTTTTTTTAATTCTCGATTTTATTAATTTCATCTCTGATCTTAATTATTTTCTGTCTTCTAATAATTTGGTTTTTAGTTCACTCTTCTTTTTCTAGGTCCTTGAGGTAGAACATTAGATTATTTTTTAATATAGGAGCTCAGTGTTAACTTTTCTTTTAACATTGCCTTCATATCTCCCAGAGATTTTGATATGTTGTATCTTTCTCATTTGATCTATGAATATTTTATTTCTCTCTTTATTTCCTCTGTGATCTATTAGTCATTCAAAAGTATATTACTTAATTTCCAAGTGTTACCATGTTTACTGTTTTTCATCTTGTCATTAATTTCTAGTTTCATTCCATTATGATCAAATAGGATGCAAGGAATTATGTTTTTCGTGTTCATTAATCTTTGCTTTGTGCCCTAAAATATCATCTACTTTAGACAAAATTCATGTGTTTCTGAGAAAAAAAGTGAATTCACTTGTCCATGGGTCTATTGACGTCTATCAGGTCCATTTGATCAATAATTTTTTTTTTTAAATTTCTGTAGAGTATTTATGTAGTTTGTGTCTGGATAAAACCTATCTAGTGGTAAGGGAGGGCCGTTGACATTGCCCAGTATTATTGCATTGTGGTTTATTGGATTCTTTACATTGAAAAGGAATGTTTTATGTGTGAAGGTATGCCATTTTGGGGGTATAAATATTTACAATCATTATATTTTGTTGTGGGATGATTCCCTTAACCAGTATAAAGTAATTTCTTTGTCTCTTCTAATTACTTCTGGCTTAAAGTCTACTTTGTTTGGTATGAGAGTAAAGCTATCCTGTTTGCTTTCAGTTTCCATTTGCATGATATATCTATTTCAATCCTTTCACCTTCAGTCTCTAGATGTCTTTGCTTGAGATTCTCTTGTAAACAATGTATGGTTGGGTGCTGTTTTTTAATTCAATCTGACAATCTATGTGTTTTGATTGCAGAGTTTAGACCATTTATTGAATGTTATTATAGAGATGTGATTTTTATTTCCTGATGTTTTGATTTATCTCTACTCCTTAATACTTGATGCTTCCTTAATTATTCAGGTGTCTAGTGGAATTCATCTCTATGCTGGTTTTCATTTTTATTTTTTCTTTCTTCTGCATGAAATATTTCATTGAGTATGTTTTATAGTGAAGTCTTAGTGGCTGTGAATTCTTTTAATTTTTGCTTATCACAAACAACATTTTTTTCAACTTCAATGCTGAAGAATAATTTTTCTGGATATAGTTATCTTGGTTGGCACCGGTTCTCTTTCAGGGCTTGGCATATATTATTCTATGTTCTCCTAGTTTAGGACCTGGGTTGAGAAATCAGTTGAAATCCAAATTGGCTTGACTGTAAATGTGACCTGCTATTTTTCTCTTGCAGCTTTTAACACTCTTGTTTCTCTTACCTCTGTGACTTTGGGCGTGCTTCTCCACTGAGTATCTCAGGTTAATTCCTAATAGACCTTCAAAATCTTATTAAAATCCCTTGGCCTGGCTCCAGGCCCTAAACTAATCTAGGTATATCTGCATTCCCTTAGAACTAATTTTTTACTACTTTTAGTACTTAATGATAGCATTTTCACTTTCTACCCTTCTCCTCATTAGTCATTGTCATTCCATTAATTCTAGAAAAATTATTAGCACTCAGTAGATATTAAATTATTGTTTATTGAACTAAGTGATGGAATTCCTTATTATTATGGCAACAAATGGAGGTGGATAAATGTAAACTATATCCAAGATACTAACAGGTTTTTAATCACTATTTCCTAACCAATTAGGGATTTATTTTCCTATAAAGATTTTTCTTTGGCATCAGAATTAAAACTAATAGTCAAAATTATGTTTCTCTTTAATAATAACCTTTTCCACCAATTTTATAAACAAGGTTGATTTTGTGTCTTCTGACCATTTTCCTGTTTGGGATTACTTATATATCATGTACAAGAACCCTAATCTACTCTCTAAAATTGGGATAGCAGTCCATATTATTGTTTCTAAAGGACCATGAGTTATTTTAGTCAAATGCCACACAGTCTGGACCATCAGCTGCAGGTCATCAGTTACTGCTGTCCTTACACAGCCACATGGACTTAAAGGAATAAGACCAGGGAAGTGTTGATTTCCTTCTGCTCCTCATTTTAAAAGCATACACCTCCCAACACTTTTAAACTCATTCACATTTAGGCTTTAAATAGAATATCACCCAAACTGAAGAAATACCCATTGAAGAAAAAAACTTTATCCAAGAGCAGTATATCTCTATTAAGAATAACTGTTATTGCTTACTACATGCCAGATGTTATCCTAAGCATGTTCTATGCATATGAAAATTAAAATGTACCTTACTGATCAGAAGAGGAAACAGACGGGCTTAAGCTGTAGTTGGTAGACCATGGGGACAAAATTCACACTCAGGTATTCTGATTCCAGAACCTTCATAAATGACCACTATACTGTAGTCCTCCTTCAATAAAGCACCTCTTGTCCTCCATGTGGGGTCAAGATAGCTGGAAAATATAAATGATGCTAAATGGGATAGTATTTTAGTCTTAATAACAACAACATGGCAAGTTTCTTTAAATCAAGCATGATATCATCTCAGAAAATGAAATAAACATGCAAGAAAATCACATACAGTATAAAGACATTTAATGTATTCCATTTTAGACTTTGATTGAAACTTATGATGGACACTGAGGCTCAGCAAGGCAAAGCATCTTCTACAAGGGCATATGACAAAATCAGAATTAGAACCAAGAACCAATTCTGTTTGTATTACAGTATTTAATAGCCAGGTTTCACATTTTATAGTTGCACATTCTTTGAGTCATTTCTTATGACTCTTGCCATTAAAAGAATTATTATAAACAAAATAAAATTAGAGTAGGTGATAATCTGTTGCAAGCATATGAGATTGCAATACTCCTTATCTCTTTAAATTCTTTAACCATTATACACATAGCACAACACCTATGTGGCAATACCAAATTCAGGTCACTTCTTACCCTTCTGATGCCAGTAATGTCAGTCCAGTTCTCTTCCTGATCATGACATTGGTAATTATTTTAAGGAGGAATTTGGCTGCTATATGATTCCAAAGTCCTGAATTTTTCTTCTCTACTGCTCAAAATGTCTCTGGTTCTCACTCTTTCTTTCTTCTTTCCAGTTTCCATAAAATGTAAATTCTTTGGTATTATCTAAGACATCAAACTGTATCCTATTTCCTATTCACTTATATTTCTTTCAGAACCTGAATTTTAAACAGTTCATCTTGTCTTATTTTCCTTTCCCATCACCTGATCTTCAATGGCTCCTTCCTTTGTACTGAAAACATGCTCAGGAATTTCCTAATACTGGAAATCTGTCTTTATCTTACCTAGAACTATTAGTCATGTTCTTATTCTTTGCATCTCTAAATTTCTTGAATAGATATCTGAATTAACTGCCTACATGTCCTAACCACATATTCATAACTGTGTATGTCCTACTTCCCCACTTCTGTAGTGAATTGTTCTATCAAAGTACGACATACACTCATTATGTCAAATCCAGGCCCTTTGTTATAAACTTCTTTCCCACAACTGTGGCATTTGATAATACTTTTTATTCTTGAAAATATTTCCTCTTTTGCCTTTTATGACCTTGCATTTGCTGAAGTCCTCCCACCTCTGTGTTATTTCTCAATTTTCTTATCAGTTCCTTTTCCATCTCTTGCCTTATAAGCTCAGATATTACCCCAAGGTTCTGTAGTCAATTTTTCTCTGCTTCTGAATTATATCTTTGAGTTATATCATTCCTTTCTATAGCTTCAGTTATAAGAGAAGTTGTTGGTTTTCTGAGCCATAAATCTCTTTGAGAAGCCAACCAAATATTAACATAATATACCAGCTAACATTTATTGAGAAATTACTATATGATCTATTAAATTCTTACAATAAACTCATGAGGTTGGATAAGAAAACTTGCCAAAGATCCATACCTCCTGCTGTGGTTTAGAAGAATATTTCCAGTGGTTCACATGTACACAGTTGATTCCTAGGGTGGTAGTATTGTGAGGTACCATAGTCCTTTAAAAGGGGAAAAATTACGAGATCCTTAAGTCATTGGGGGCATGCCCTCCAAAGGGATTATTGGATTATTGGATCTCAGTATCTCTTTACATCTCCCCCGGCCCCGGTCTTCTCCTATTTCCTGACTCAAGATCTGAACACTCGCTTCAACACAGACTCCCAACATTACCATTTGCTGCCCTCGTTAGGGACCAAACCTGTGGGCTGCTTTATCTTGACTTTGAACTTTCAAAATCTGGCTTGAATAAACCTTTTATCTTTGTAAGTTAATTGCCTCATGTATTTTGTCATTGTAACACAAATCTGACTAATTTACCTCTTAGGTTAATATAGCAACAGGAGCATGACTGACTTGTTAAGGAATACTGTGGAGGTCAGTGAGGTTTGAGAAAGTTTAAAGGGCTGAAAAATAAGACTGAAATGAGAAACAAATGCTTAAATAATGTGAGCCTCATAGGAAGGAAGAGCTTTTGATTTTATTCTATGTGTGATGAGAAGCTACTTTTGTATTCATAGCAATGTTACATATGTAAAATGGAAAGATTCAACATTTTAAAGGATAACACTAGACAGTGTAGAAAACTGATTGAAAAGGATCGAGAGTGGAAGCAGATTTTAACAAGGGTGGTAACATTGGAGGTGGCAATAAATGATCCAATTCTAGAATATTTGAAGGAAGTGTTGTAAATAATATTTGATGGTTGTGCTTGGATGACTATGAAGGAGAGAAGAGAATAATGACTTACTCCTAAGTTTGTGTTGTTAATTACTAAAATGGGTAACAGTGGATAGGAGAGTTTTGATGAAGAGAAATAAACTATTCTGAGTTTTAGATGTGAGTGGAAGTGTCAGGTGTGCAGTTCAGTGTTTAAATCTGGAATTAGAGAAGAGATTAATGATATTCTAGAGTCATCAGTATTTATATGGAGTTATGTGGAGATTACTAGAATCTGTGAACCTAAAGTTCAAGGACTAATTCTGGTGTGTTTAAACTTTAGAGACTAGAAGATTCAAAAATCAATCAGCAAGAGACCAAGATGGAATAGCCACTGAGGTGGGATAAAAATCAGAAAAGTGTTAGAAATTATTTCAAAATATAAGAAGGAAACAACATGTTTAATGTTACTAAGAATTGAAGTAAAATCAAAAGTAAGTATTGAAATTGGATTATTCAATGTACACATCTTTAGTGATTACTAATTTTTAAAATTAACCTTCAAGGTCTCAAATACTGGAGTAATTCCATTTATTAAATTAAATTTCAATGAACATAAAGATTCTTAATGTAACTATATCCTTTACTCCTAAGGTTGAATGAAAATTTTACTTTTCATATTTGTCTGTGTAAATCCAGTGATAACCCCATGTTTTCCATCTTTATTTCATAAGGTTGTTGAAGCTTGGGAGTCCGTGCTCTATGATCTGAGGTGTGATAGGAGATGTTTCTAGAAGCTCTGTCTTCTAGGGCTGCAGTTCCTTCTGTCAATATGAGGAGTAAGCTGTGGTAAATGGTCTTACCTTGTGTCCAGGGAAGAATTTACTTATCTTCATCAGGACCTAAAGTAAGAAGGCAGCATAATCTTCCAAGTTCATTTTTAACATTGGCATGGTATATATGGAACCCAAATAATACTGAAAATTTATGAAAATGAAAAGGTATGGTTTAGTAAAGAATACGATCTACTCTTTAACCCCATTAAAAATACTTCAGTTCATCTTGTGATTCAAAGTAACTTGTAATAAACTTCAAAATAAAATACTCAACTATGAAGACTATTGTTCTATATATTTTTAAATTTTTTTAAATTTTTACAGACTGTATTTTGATTCATTGTACACAAATGGGGTGCATCATTTTGTTTCTATAGTTGTGCACAATGTAGACTCATACCATTCCTATAATCATACATGTACTTAGGGTAATGATGTCTGTCTCATTCCACCATTTTTCATACCCCCCTCCCTCTTATTTCCCTCTACGTAATCTAAAGTTCCTTCATTCTTCTCTCATCCTCCGATCCCCCCATCCCCATTATATATCATCATCCACTAATCAGGGAAAACATTCAGCCTTTGGATTTTTGGAATTGGCTTATTTCACTTAGCATGATATTCTCCAGTTCCATCCATTTATCTGCAAAGGCCATAATATTATTCTTCTTTATGGCTGAATAATATTCCATCATGTATATATTCCACAGTTTATTTATCCATTCACCTGTTGAAGGGCATCTAGGTTGGTTCCACAATCTAGCTATTGTGAATTAAGCTGCTAACATTGATGTGACTGCATTATTGTAGTATGCTAATTTTGAGTCTAAATATGTTTTTAATTAGATTATTATTTTGTAATTTAAACACTACAATGGAATTTCAAAAGTAATGTCTATTAAAAATATGATAAATTGCTGGGCATAGTGGCACACACCTGCAATTCCAGTGTCTTGGGAGGCTAAGACAGGGGATTGAGAGTTCAAAGTCAGCCTCAGCAACAGAGAGCCACTAAGAAACTCACTGAGATCCTGTCTTTAAATAAAATGCAAAATAGGGCTGGGAATATGCCTCAGTGGTCAAGTGCCCCTGAGTTCAATCCTCAGTATCCCAAACAAAAACAAAAATAAAGCAAAACCTGATAAATTAAATCGACATTGCTTATGCATGATTTGGCATGATAGTTTAATTTTTAACTTAAAAATCCCTCACTCAAACCATTACACATTTTGTATCTGAGTTGACTCTATTCTGCACAACATATCTCTCATTGATTTAATTCTCTAAACACCATTCTGGGGATGAGATTTAAGTAATCCTTGAGTAATACAATTTCTAAATGAGGCAAACTTCATCAGAGTTGGTGACAGACTTGGAGAGGAAGTCATGTGAGAATTTTTAAGCATTAAGAATAGGGTGGAAGTCAGTGTTCATATAAATGTGCCACTCTGGTCCCTGTGTCCAGGGTCTTTCAGTGGGTCCTTCATCCTGGGACAGGTCTTCCACAGAGGCACAGAGGTAGCAGGCCTACTTGGTTGCCTTTCTTCCCAAACTTAAAAAAAAAAAAATGTTCCAATGATCTGACTGAAAAGTGAGTAAAGGAAAGAATATGGAAAAAATATATATATTTTCAACCATACAATTTTATGCTTTTGAAGTCAATAGTTCTGAATTGTGATTTGAGCAAGTTCTTAAATGATACTTACTGCACTCCTCTAGACTGGAGTGAAGTCATAAGCAGGGACAACCTCTCCTCTACTTTAGCAGTATAATTCTTAGCATTTTTTAATGTTGCCTTCCATTTTATCAAAATATGAAAACAAGTGGCTAATACATGACCCTTCAATCTGTGTCCATTGTAGTTCTTCAGAGACCAGCTGTTGATCCACCTTCAAGATAAGGTTGCAGGATAAGGTAACATGGTGAATAGTGCCAATCCTGGTTCTTAACGCTGCCACCTAGGGTTGTGCAACACCTGCACTCATATTTTAATTGATCAAGAAGTATGTTGGCAAAACTATTCAGGTTTGAGTAGAAAAGTATCATAATCATATCCTTAAGCCAGATGGTGATTCTGAGCGTTCTTGGCTGGGTTACTAAGAAATGGTCAGAAACCCAGCTGTCAATATCTGCTGCTGTAACAGCTGCAGGTCTAATGATCCAAGAGCAGAAACATAATTTAGGAACCATTCTGAGGAAGGCAGAGTCCAAGGGGAGACTCAGCTGCTCTGAAACACAACAGCCTAGAGAGGCTGATAACAGAGTTTCTCCAGAGTATAGAGAATAGGCACCTGAAGCTTCCCATGCTCAATCCCTCATTCAAATGCTACTTTCAACAGACAAGGAAGGTTCAGGACTTTATTACCTGCTCATATTCAGGTTCAACTCCTGACCCTGAAGAACTTAAAACTAAATAGATTTTAGTGCTTTTAAATTATTTCAGGTTATTGTAAAAATAGACATTTTATTTGACTACATATTTTATTGCTACAGAAACTATATATGAAAATGGTTAATTGAACATTCATGAACACCCCCATAGTAAAATTTCCATGCTCATTGTTCCAGAGGTGGAATTGTTAGCATTTACATAGTATTTTCTTTCTACTAGGCATTTGATTCACATTAAAATATTAAAATATTTTATGTGGTTTTTCTCATTTAATTCTCGCCAAAACCAAGGTAGCTTGATAATTATTCACAGGTGAGGAAACAGACACAAAAAAATGTTAGACAACTTTATCAAAAGTCACAAAATTAAAATATAGAAGAATGAATTTTTGGATTAAATTTGTCCATTTGTCACCCTATTCCATTACATAGAGCTTCCTTGTTAATTAATAAAAGATTCTAAATTAAGAATAACTTGAAAATTCAGCTTATTCTAGCAAAATATCAGTTGTGACTTTGGTTAAGTTGGATTTCCCCAATTATATCCATGACTTACCCACTTACCATTTATTTTCCTCCTTAATTTGCCACTTGAATATTCTGCCCTTTACCAGCAAGTATTAGTTTATAACAGAAAACCCAATATTCACAACTTTCTTAATAAGAAATTTGGAGTGATTTCAGTTTTGATTCATCCAAAATCTTGGGTTGATATTTTGTAACCTCTATGACTTATTAATGCTGTCACCTGGAGTGAGCACCTACATTTTATTGGTCTTTTTGATATGAATGTACCCCAAAACTAGTGTGATGGAAATGTAATCTCCAACTTCACAATTTTGGTGAGTGGGGCTTTTGGGGATGTGGTTTGGTCATGAAAACTAACCACTCAATAGAATTGTAAATTATCATGATGATGGTTTCTAAAAGATTTATAGTAGGAACTCTGAATAAATTCTTCCCTTTCATGGAAAACATATCCCAAATACTCTTTGGTGTCATTTGCATAGTGATTATCTGACCAAGGGAACAAAAATAGAGTTGGCTAACTAAGGCCACCCTAATTTTTAAATAATCTGTGAATGGATTAATGCCCCTGTAAAGTGGTCTTGTAAAAGTGGGTTCATTTTCTCTTGTCCTTCCTCAATCTACATGTGAGTACATGTTAATAAACTCTCACTAGATGTATCTTGAACTTGGATTTTATGGTCTTCAGAACTGCGAGGAAATAAATTTCTGTTCTGTGGATATGGACAGGAAGTGAAAGGCGATCTAAGGTGGAACAAAGGAAATGAAGAACGAGTGTGGGAGAGAGAAGGTCCAGATAAAGGTAGAAGGAGGTGGAAGAGGGAAGAACGAGAAGGGGGAGAGAGAGAGAGAGATGGAGAAAAACAGGGAGGAGAGGTAGCCCACTTGACTCTCTTTTACCAGGTTGGAAACATCTCTTCTTGAAGTTGGTGAAGGAGAAGAATGCTTTCATATACTTACTACCAGTAATAGTCCATCTGGAATTCCCTAACTACAAAGGAATCTGACTTTTTTCAAAATTTCTTCTGGGTGGTGAAAAGGGAGAGGCCTCGAAATCATCTTTGGTCAGCTTCCCCACGGATACCTCCACACGTTTTCCACTCAATCTTGAAAGATCCCAGTGTGACTTATTAGTTCCACCCTGAAATTCACTTCATCACCCACTTTCACTATCATAGCTATCCTTCAATTAACATTCAAAATATTGTATCATTCAGTTTAGCGAGTTTTTCCAGTTTTGCTAGTTTCTTCTGGTTCCTATGTTAAAGTGTTAGTATATTCACTTTTAATTTCAGTACAAAAACCCTTCCAATTTTGAACCTTTCCACCTTCAAATTTCACGCTCACGGTTTTAGTTGGCTTTTGCCTCTCTGTGACCAAATCTCTTGAAAAGAATAACTTAGAGAAGGAAAAGTTCATTTGGGGTTCACAGTTTCAGAGGTCTGAGTCCACAGATGACTGACTCCATTGCTGTGGGCCCAAGGTGAGGCAGAATATCATGGCAGAAGGGTATGATGGAGGAAAGCAGCTCAGGACATGGCAACAAGGAAGGAGAGAGAGAGAGAGAAAGACAGACAGAGAGAGAGAGAGAGAGAGAGAGAGAAACTCTGCTCATCAGGGACAAAACAGAAACGCCCAAGGCACACTTCCAGTGACCTACATCTTCCAGCCATACCCAACCTGCCTATAGTTACCATTCAGTTAACCCATATTAGTGGGTTAATGAACTGAATAGATTAGGGCTGTCATGACCCAATCACTTCATCTCTAAACTATCTTGCATTGTCTCACAAATGAGCATTTGGGGTACACCTCATACCTAAACCATAACACTCCCCATATTCAGTATCCTATGACCTATCAATTTTACCTCAAAATTGTATTTGGAGCTTGTCCATTTTCCTTCAGCTCATTCTTACCATCCATATTTCAGGCATGTCTTCCTTTCTTGTTTAAAACATCGCAAATAGCATCCTAGTTGATTTTCTTACTCTTATCTTTACTTCTCAATAATACTTGCATAATATAATGAAAAGTAGATAAAAGAGATCTTTTAAAAAATGTTGTCAAATTAAAGTTTTAAAAAATATCAAAAGAAATAGAATAAAAACAGAAGTCAGATCTTGTCTCTTCTTGCTTAAAACTTTTTATGTTCTTCCTATTGTATAACTCACATGGTACTTAACTACACCCCAGAACACTGAGAACTGCTTGCAAGGAGGGACTATGACTTTTGGTTAACATCATACATATGGTCAGTAGGACAGTGCCTGTTAGATAAGGGTGTGTGTGTGTGTGTGTGTGTGTGTGTGTGTGTGTGTGTGTGTGTGGTTGTTTGTTAGGTGAAGGAATGAGTGATAGAATTGTAAGTTTCAGAATGAGAGTTTCTAGAAGATTTTTAATAGGAACTCTTTCCTTTTCAGGGAAAACATATCCCAAATACCCCTGTGAAATATCACTTGGATAATGTGATTATCTACTCAAGGAGACAAAAGAGAGTCGACTAACTAAAGCCACATTAACAAATAATATATATGGACATATAAAAAGTATTATGTAGACTAATAGACTATTTTCAATTCTGTAATTTTACAGGATCTTCCCCTTTCAAATATCAAAACTTTGTTTTAAAATATTTGTTGTATTCATAATTTCTCCATTTTAGAGTGATACTTGAAGGTTTTTTTTTTTTTTTAATGTTTGACTATGTTTTAACTAATAAAATAACGCCTCAGGAAAAAGAAACCTCTATATGAAATAATATATCTGGCTTGTTAAGTAGCTTCACCTAAAGCATAAAGACATACATACTATCAAGAAATAATATATGAAATATTAGAAATAAAATTTTCTGTATTAGTTTTGATTTACTCTCACTAGAGTATTGACAGAAAGTCTAAAGTATTTAATGGAATTTTCTTTCTTGTTCCAGTCTTGTATGATGGTTTCCTTTTGGCCTTTCTCTGTTCATCTTTTGTACTTTAATCTATAACCCATGGTAGCCAAAATAATCCACATAGATGGTTCTTTTCCTCAGAATTGGTGCCCTAATTTGAGATAATCTTCTGTCTTTACACTTACTTCACAGTCAGTCATTCAAAATACAATGTCTTCTTAATCTTGAACACGGTTGATATCTGACATTTCTGTTCATGTTTGGCACTCTCAGATCTAGTAATAGCATCACTTCAATTGCAATTGCCAGTTACAAATACCTGTATGCAAACTGGACTTACTTTTAAAATATGCCCAGTGAAAGAGATTTTGCCAAGATTAACATGCATTTCAGATACTGCCTAAAATAATCTCTGTAAAAATTACTGAAAAACTCTATCCTACTTTATTTCAGCTATGGAGTGACAAAATTCATGGTCCATACTCTGTTCCTGTTCATGATAAATGCAAGAATCACTAAAATTTATATGATTTTTGTGTACTTGGATCTTAATAGTTAGTTTTTATACTCTATTAAATAAGATCAAAAGTGTCCTTTAAATTGCAATCAATGTGAAATGTGGTATTTTTAAATACCACTATTTCTTTGTTTCTTTGTTTTTTCAATTTTTGTAATTATCCCACTTGTTACATATACATACTCCACCAGAATTTTACTTATAGATTATAGGAAATAACCCTTATTTAAAGCTTACATGTCAAGGCTAATGCTTATAAAGTTCAATAGATAAGCTCAATTTTATTTACTTACTGGAATGAAGTCATAAATTACTCAGTTGCATTGATATTAACATCACTTTATAAAATCACAATGCATTTAGTTAAAAATATTAGCAACAAATATACCTCATACATTAATGATTGTAAAGACGACATTAATTGATTTAATTCAGAATAATCGTTAATGTTATCATTTGTCAGTTGTTGCATTTCCTTACTGAAAAATCTGAAGTCACTTGGTTCCCTATTATTCAATCAAAAATGAATGATTAATAACAACAGGTTCACCTTATCTCATAGCTCAGTTTTTCCCTGAACTCGGCAACACAGATGTTCTGGATCTGATCAGAGCAAAATGGGAGGGCCACATAAAACTAGTATGTAACTGCCAAAGAGAATTGTCATATTTTTCTTGACTATGAAAAATATTTTGACTGAAAATTTATTACTTATACTATTCACAGAAAATGAAAATCTATGGCTTTGTACTATGGCTTCTCTCCATCTCATATGTACCATATATTTGGTGAAATATATTTAAAAAAAAAATAAGTCCCAAGAGTTTTCCCTTTTGGAAAGAGATAAGTCATCTGATTTTGAAACTATAATTATTTCTAGTAGTCAATTTGCAACACTCCAGAGGTTCCAGCATGTAATCAGATGACAAATACTTCGTGCAACATTAAATCAGTTGTTCCCAACCAGGGTAATTTCAATCCTGAGGGACATTTGGCAATGTCTGGAGACGTTTTGGTTGTCACAGCTGGGGATAGAGAGGGCTACTAATGAGCATCCTGGTAAATGCTAGAGGTACTACTGACATCCCCCAGAGCTCAGGGCAGACTCCACAGCAAGACTCACCCAACCAAAATGTCAACAGGAGAACTTACATGAGATTGAACAAAATCCACCATTCTATGTCACCAGAATGTGAAGTTTCTATGTCAAGAGTTAATTTTATGAGTTATTCTTTTCTTTTTCGGGTGTATCTAAAATTTCAGTTGTCCATAGCCAGATTAAAAGCTACTCAGAGTGACCAAGTCTGATAAACAAGAAAATAATTTGGTGGAGGTGGCAGAGTAGGGGTGATTTGTGGTGACTTTGGTAGTGCACAAATACAAAGCACCCCTATGAGCTGGCTTTTGAAGAGGAAAGGAAAAAAAAAAAAAAAAACTGTGTATCAAGCAGAGTGTATGCAGCTCATTAGTTACCTAACTGGACTCTCTGTTCTTTACAAGAGAAACTTCCTCTGGGGTTGGAATGGGGGTAGGGCACCCTCAAGGGATGGGAGGGGGTGGGCAGTTTTCAAGTCTGAGAAATACAAATCTTTGAGGTGACTAAATTAAAAACATGCTATGAAGCTATAAACTCACTACTGAATCTGTGGCCTCGGGTCAGAATCCCTGCAGGAGAGCCGTTTCCTCAATGCCTGTGCTTGTTAACTTTTTCTGTAAGGAGCAGCCCAGAGCTAAGTCAGCTCTGAGCAGGACTCTGCAAGGCCACATCAAAAATGACAACAGGCGGGCCGGTGTGATGAGGCGCCGGTGGGAGGTTCACCCTGGGTGAGGATTCTGTCCTGGCACACCCCGGGAAAATAGCAAGGACAAATGTAAATGTTCTGTTTCATTGAAAATCACTTTGGATTACACAAAGCCTATTCTTTTTTACTTGAAAAGCTACCAATTTCTGTATTCATATGTGTAAGAGGTGGAGATTTTTCGATGGGCCACAGAGCAACTCTGTGACAATTCTCAGGCATCTTTTCTCCACACTGGTTAGAGGGTGCATTTAGCCACAGTCCGTCCTCCTCTATCCTAAGATCGTGGCATCTGCCTTCATCTTTTTAGAGCTGTGTCACAACTACTGAAAAAGAGGAGAAATGTCATAATTATCCTATGCAATGGAAAGGGGTGTAAAACCCATGCTAGGTAGTAGATCTTGCTCACTTCCCATTGTTTTTTAAAACTAACTTATTTATTATTCTGGTGCTATGGATTGAACCCAGGGCTTCATGCATGCTAAGCATGTACTCTGCCTCTGAGCCCCCAGCTCTGTAATAAAAAAAAAAAAAAAATCCTAATGCCTTAGCTCTGTATGGAGCAGTTTCAACTGGGAGCAATTTCACCTCCAAGAAGACATTATCCATATCTGGAGATATTTTTAATTTTCTAAACTGTCAAAGGGTTAACACCATCTAGTAAGTAGGGGTCAGGGATGCTGCTGAATATCTTTAAGGCCCAGGATAGGACCCCACAACACAGAATTATCTAACAATAAATGTCAATCGTGGCAAGACTGAGAACCTTGACCTAGCACAATGTCAGGAGGATAAATGATGCTCAGTGCTTATTATTTTTGAGTTATTAACACATAAACATTCTCTCTACTTATGGAAACTCAGTAATAAAACTGAGAATAAAAAGATTTTAATCCAAATTTTCTAGGCCTTGTGAAGATAAAATATGTTGTAGATCTTAAATAAAAAATTAGTTAAGAATAATTTCAAATATAGACACACTGACACACCGCTTCACAAACACCTTCCAGTCCAAGACAGAAAACTGTTTTAATTTTAATGATTCATGAACAATAAGCAAGACTCTAGAATATCAATCTCAATATACAAATGAAATCACAGTTTTAACTGTGATGTCAGCAATGTCATATTAAGACCCTTTGTTACATACTTACTATGTTGAATTTAAAAGCCTCAAATCTTTCAAATTAGTAAACTGTTACGATTTTGAGATGGGTATGAAAATAAATGAACTCTATAAAAATAAATGCCAACTTAAAACATTTAAGCGAATATCACATTAGTTTTTGTTGTTTCCTCGTTGCTTTCTTTTTAATTATCTGCCTGTGTTTTCTTATTTCAAGTCTGGGTACAGAAAAGCAAAAGGCTTGAGTTGAAAATTATTTAAGAAAACACTCATACTAAATCATTTTGACTACAGTTTCCTTTACCATTTTCTTGGGCCAAATTAAGGGTCTTGATCCTATAAAACATAAAACTCAGCTGCATGGCTGGATTCATTATGAATTATGTAAGTTCCCCGTTGTTGTTATTGCTTAGGTTGTCAGCATTCATTATGTGACAGTGTTCAAAATATCGGTGTGATGTAATCCATCATGCTTTTGGCATGTTCTTACCTGTAAGCATTTATATTTTCTTTTATATTTGTAAGTGCTAAAATAAACAAAGCACACTTTCCCCCCCTCCGTTTTAGCAAGCTCCCAAATAACAGCTTCTGTTAACACTGTACAAATAGTCTTTGTACCAGTGGGAGATGTACTTAGGCACTTTCAGATTTCTGTAGGTAGAAGCATATTACTTAATAGGATATATGAAATCCTCAATTCTGTCAAATCTGCATATGCCATGCTGTGTAAAATACCTCATAGTGCAGGTTTTGAAAATTTAAAGGTATTTTTAAAAGTCTACCAACAGACTTTGTATTTAAAGTCCTTTAAGATGCATTGTTTTATTAAATGAATGCAAGACCAGTCTATGAGCTATGCTAATTGGCTGCCTATCTTTATCACTGGGTCAAAATTGTAAACCATCTCCATACCAAGAGATCATATAGTCTTAAAGACATGGGCCATTTCAATTAAGCCAGATTAATTGAAAACAGAATTGCAAAATTTTTATTTTAGACACTACTTACATGCAATATCCCCAGAAATGTGATTCAAATGATGAAAATTAGCCTTTGAGGAAGCTAAAACTGGGTTTCAGCTTTTTCCTTTGCAAAATAAAAGGGTTGGATCATTCTGTCAACTTATTTCATTGAAAATATTCCTAAGAAAATTCCATCTTTTAAAATGAGTACTTGAAAGGGTTGTTTTAAATTTGGTGGAGTTATTACTATATTTGTTGTCATTATATTTCAAAAAGCATAGTGGGTGTCTAAAAGAGAATCTCAATACAATGATAAAATACATTTTTAAAAATCACTATTTAAAATTTAAGGGCTTTTGGTTATATTCTTAGAGATCAAGAGAGCACTTTATATGTCCATGTAAACATTATTTGTGCTCATTTATGAAAAGGAAAATTGTCTTGATTTCTTAAGCGTCTAAGTCATCAGTCTTTGATATTTAAACTTCTGCAGCTGATAATTAAATGAAAACAATGATAAACTCTTATGTTTTTGAATAAGAATTCTATGACCATTATTTTACACTAATTATGAATTGTGTGACATTGTGAAATGCAACACTACTTCCTGAGAATCTCTGTATGTTTTTGTATCACAAACACAAAATTAAAAACCAAAAACCACACAAAACCAGAAAAAAAAAAAAAGAAAAGAGGAAAGAAGTTCAGGATATTCCTGTTTGTTGGAAAGAGCTCATATTATATCAAAATGGTGAAATATATTGAATCATTAAGGTTCTTATCTACAGAAGGCCATAAAAAATAAGACTATGTTGACTTGGTTTTTTGAGGTTATATATATCATGTCCAGATGTTCCTTGCCCTAGGGGATCTGACCCCATCTTTTTCCAGGTGAAATTACAGGTGGCAGACCATGGATAGACCCAATAAAATATCTTTTTCAACTGGAGTCCAGAAGTAATGGGATGGAAGTTATCTTTTTCCTTGCTAACTGTTCCTTCACCTTCCATAGAACAGGTATTTTGAAAGGCAAGGGGACTCTCAGAGGGAATTCTCTGATGGAGGAAAGGTAGTTCTAGCCAACTTCAATAACCCCACAGGCCTCATAGGTTAAGTCTCTTAAATACTTTTGAAAAAGAAGAGGGATGGACCTTAAGAAGAAAGTCCAAGTCATACGTGCTCACATTAAAGTCTGTGTACTCCCAAATCTATCCTTTGTGTTACGATTTGGTATCCCTATTAAGCTCATGTGATAACAACAACGTTAGAGTTTCAGAGGCGAAATGATCAGATTATAAGAGCCTAAACCTAGTCAGTGGGTTAATCCATGTGATGGAATAATTATTTGAAAGAAACATTGTAACTGTAGACAGATGGGGTATGGCTGGAGGAAGTGTGTCTCTAGGAATGTACCCTGGTGGACTATATCTTGACCCTCTAGTTCCTTCCTCTCTCTGCTTTCTGACTATCATGAGGTCAGTGGCTTTCCTACCCCTTCTAGCATGGGGTTCCACCTCATTTCCTATTTTTTTAAATCTTTTAATTTTTTACAGACTACATTTTGATTCATTGTACACAAATATGGTACATCATTTTGTTTCTATGGTTGTACGTGATGTAGATTCATACCATTCATGTAATCATACATGTACATAGGGTAATGATGTCTGTCTCATTCCACCATTTTTCATACCCCCCCATAATTTCCTTCTACATGATCTAAAGTTTCCCCATTCTCCTCTCACTCCCCACTCCTGCACCCCCATTATATATCATTCTCCACTTAGCAGGGAAAACATTCAGCCTTTGGTTTTTGGGGCTTGACTTATTTCACTTAGCATGATATTATCCAATTCCATCCATTTATTTACAAATGCCACAATATTATTCTTCTTTATGGCTGAATAGTATTCCATTGTGTAAATATACCAGAGTTTCTTTATCCATGCAACTGTTGAAGAGCATCTAGGTTGGTTCCACAATCTAGCTATTGTGAACTGAGCTGCTATAAACATTGATGTGGCTGTATTACTGTAGTTTGCTGATTTTTAAGTCCTTTGGGTATAAACTGAGGAGTGGGATAACTGGGTCAAAAGGTGGGTCCATTCCAAGTTTTCTGAGGATTCTCCATACTGCTTTCCAGAGTGGCTGCACCAATTTGCAACTCCACCAGCAATGTATGAGTGTGCCTCATTTCTGACCCAGAACAATGGAGTGGAGGAACCATGGACTGAACCTCTGAAATTGCAAACTCTAAATTAACCTTTCCTTCTCTAAGTTGTTCCGTCAGGTATCTTGTTCACAATGACAAAAAGCTGACTAACTCACCTTGTCAGTCCCAGTTTAAATTTTACTCACTCTTCTAATTTTCTCCGATGGTAAAATTCTCTGGAAAACCCAAAACCTTCACAAAAGGGAGATCTCATTCCCAGGATTGTTTAGGCTTCCATCCATCTTGAGGATTTCCTCTAGGTTCCTTTTCATAGAGTAGGTTTGTGGACATTACAAAACATCAAGATTAGTTTTACTGGCTGCTCTTTCTGTATATCCCCACACTTGTACTCATTTGGCACTGTGATTAAAGAATGTTAATTTAATTTTATGTCTTTTATAAATAAGAATGTTTGGAGAAAGAATTGTCATTTCCTTCTGCCTTAGAGCATGATGCATTTGTAATATGAATAGCATATGAATAGTGACTTGTGCATTTTTCTTGATAAAGTTTTAGTATATGATAGTAAAAAAAAATCACACTGTATTTTCATAACTTAACCCCTAATTTCTGAAAATTTGCTATTTTCAAAAAATGTTCTGTTCAAGAGATTTTCCATACTATTATAATGATTATACTACTTTCTTTTAAGCTGCCACTATTTGATTGCATGAAATAAATTATGTGGAAGAAAAGTGAATGTATTAATGAACTATTTTCTGACAGGCTTTTTAGTTGGATGTCAAGAATTCAGGTCAGGGTAACTGAATTTTTTATTGTGTGGCAGGAATTTTTAAAAAATTAATTTTCTTCTAAGATATCATAGTGGCTATTTTTGGATAATGCCTACTTTCTTAGGAAAATCCTGTTTTTAGAACATACACAAATTCAGTTCTAGTCTTTCACCTTTTCTTGAGCCCTTGCTATTTCTCTCTCTCTCTCTCTCTCCCTCTCTCTCTCACTCTCTCTTTTACAGCAGGACCCTAAAGCTTTGGTGGGTCCTTCTTATCAAAAGGAATACAGAAAGATCCTACTTTTGTAAATTTTATGAAGACATGTAAACACCTTTCTAGGACCTTGAAAGAGGCCTCTATGAGCCAGGGAGCTTGAAATACTTTAGTAACTTCCAGGTAAATTTATCTCTGCTTCATTTTCAAACTCATGAACAATGAAATCTAATATGCACCTTTTTTTATTTATTCAATGAGCAAAAGTTTACATGTCAGGAGTTTTATTCAGCTCCATAAAGTTACTGAGAGATAAACAAAGTAAAGGATTCTGATGTAAAATGTCCAGATTATAAACTTGACTCTCCCTTCTTCCTTTTTCCTCTAGCATAGCACTATCCACCTCTAGCCAAATGATTTACTTGGTTGGGAACAGACACTACAGAAGTCTGGCTGGATGGGAGGTTTTAGAATATGCTGTGCAAACTCAGAAGGTTCAGTTCTGAATTCAACCCTGATATGTGTTTGGGAAATAGAATCAAAGACAAATTCATCTCTGAACCCCAAAATACTCTACACAAAGTTAACAAAGATAGAAAACACTTTGATTACTGAATAAATATTAAACTAGAATGTGATGTACATCACAGGCAAACTAATAAGAGTTTGCAAAGACAGAAAAAAACTATCATTCCCTCATCAATCAAGCCAATGAGATACTACCATCAGGTTCATTTTTCAAGATAAACAACATCTAGTCCTCAATTCCAAGGACTTGAGAGTCACACAAAGTTCATCCTAACTTGACCATGATAATTGAAGTCAGGATCTCTGTTAGCTGAATTACTGTATCCAAAGGGAGAATGAACCTCTCAAATCTTTTTCACAGAGGTAGTTTTATACAACTTACGGTTTTATACCTTGAAGTAAGGTGCTCACTAAAGTCAGGTTCCTACTCTCCCACAAAAACTAGGAGACAGAGATAGGTGAGTATTTCTAAGTGATGTTTCTTTCCTAGGTCCTTGAAAAATCCATTCCTGGGTATAAAAGCTAGCAACTTACCAAGTTTTCAAAAGAGTTTGTGTGCATACACACAGGCACACACATACATGCGCTTTAAAGAGAGAAGAAAGTAATTACAGTTACAAGTTTTCTATGATAAATGTTCTAAGGAAATGAGAGGGAAGAAAATCTCTTCATTACTTTCGGGTCACCAGAAAGTATTAAGCTTCTTATTTCTAAATCATATTTGCTCTTAAAATGTCGCAGATGAAAAACCTAGGTCAGTAAGAGGATTTTTGTCACAACTATTTCATGAATCATCTTTGTATAATGGTTTGTCCCATTTAAGTTTGTCTTGTCCACATATGATGGTGTTTTAGATTTTTTTAAATATCATTTTTTTTCCTGGTAATCCTTTTATGCTCAAACTCTGGTGAATCTTTTGTTCTTTTTCTTTTCTTTTCTTTTTTTGCTATCCCATGATGGGACTTTTAGATTGATGTGTCCTATACACAAACAAAACATCTCTGTAGCTATGAGAAAGAGGACTTGGTAAGCTGAGTGTCATTATCAAGTTGTCACAAGTAGGAAACTGTCACTAGAAAGTGTGGTAGGAGGTATGCTGCCCCTGAGACCTCTAATTACTTGAGAAAGGCATAAAACCCATTTTATTTTTAGAACTGTTGATATTCAGCTCTCACCATCAGTATTATAATGTTCAGTAATTAGTAAATTTATTGCCTTTTAGTAAACTACATTATAACCTTGACAACATTTAATGTTATGTAACAACATTTTCACTTTGAAACTATTGCAGAAAGAAAGCTTGGAAATAGCCCATGTTTCTTATTTTACAGATGAGGTAACAGTGGCTTCAGAAGGTAGAAAGAGTCATACAACATCAGATAGTTAGGAAGCATCTAGACACAACTTTCTTTTTCTCCTCTTCTTTCCCATTTTTCCTTATGAAATTGCTCTTTATTTGGCAAGAAGTAAGTGTCGGCCATGGTTCATTTCTTTTATTAGTTTTTCTATTATCTCTTTTGTGGGTGTATCATCAATCTCATGTTTTTCATATGATGAATTTTATGTGAATAAGAAAGATCATGGAGTTAGGATTGAGACAGACTTGGATTTGAATTTTGACTATTTCTTATTAACATATAAACATGGCACACTGATACCAGACAAGTTAATGGCAATTTTGGAGGATTTGCAAACCCAAATGCCTACAGGGATTAAGATGGTAATATGAAAGGGTTAAGATGGAGATAGAAGACAGATATTGAACATTTAAAATTAAACTTCCAACTCAAGACACTAGAAATAGAATTGCAAATCAAGTCAATGTAATATAATGAGAGGAAATAATATAAATAGAAGCAAAAACAATAACAACAAAAAACCCAATGAAATATAAAATAAATAAATGTGAGAAAATTAAGAAAGCCCAACAGAAATTGATTCTTGAAAAGATTAATGCATCTCTAGCAAAATTGAAAAAGTAAATATAAATTATGAGTCAGTAATTAAAATTGATATTACTATATACATTTTTAAAACTTTGAAAAGCTAGCAAAATAACATTAAGAGTAACATTACAACAACAAAATTAACAATTTAGATTCAATTTATAAATTTTTTGAGAACACAATTTATCAAAACTGCCTCAAGATGATTTGGAAAAACTAATACCTTTTTTTAACCTATAAATTGATTCTTTTATTAAAAATCTTTGCTCTCCTCTTCACTTGACAATCCCGCAGACCCAGATGGGTTTTGTAATGTCAGGACTCAGAACATAATACATCACAGTATGGTGTCTTGACATGCTGAGTATTTTTGAGCTGAAGGAGAAGGAGGGCTTCAGAAGCAGGGTGTCTGTGACCTTCTTCCACCCACTCTCCCATCTCCTGCTACTCTTTCTCCCCTAAAAGAAACCTAGAAAGATCACTCTGTGACCTACTTCCCCTAAAAGTAGGTCATAAGACCCTTATGTGACAGGTGTCCTGCCCTATACCCAGAGGAAAGCAATGGTTCACAGAGGCCCAGAAGAATCTGAACAGACCTTGCTGGATTCCTGCTTCAGTTTATTACCATTAGATTGGATCCCTTTTGTCCAGTTATGTTTCTCCACAATTATCTACTTCTTTCTTCAGATTTTGCCCCAAAACACACTCTTTGCCCTGGGTCTTTGGGTCTTCATTTCTGAAGACTCCCATGTCGTGTAAAATTGATTTAAAAAGTTTATTTTGCTTGACTTTCTTTAATCTGTCATTTGTTTGCACTGTGGGTCCAAAACAGATATTACATTTTCCCTTACCCCAATAAGGTGTAACGCTAATCACACAAGCATTTCCAGAAAAAAAGAAAAATGGAAATGCTTCCTGTTTTATTTTAAGGGGCTAGTATAATCTTATTCTCAAAAATTTATGCTGGTTTACAAGAATAAAGAAGTATAAAACAGTGCAAAACTAATAGATAAAATATTAGCACAAAACTAGGTAAATATCCAAAAGAAAAATATACCTAGTATCATATATCACAACCAAATAGACATTTAGACTTTATTCCAAGAAGGAAAGGGCAGTTTAGCTTTCAAATCAAACAATGCATTTCACCCCAGAGTCAAAAAAATGAGAGAGAGAGAGAGAGAGAGAGAGAGAGAGAGAGAGAGAGAGAGAGAGATCATAATTATTTCCACAGATGCAGAAAAAAAGACACATTTATGATATGAAACATATCAGTAAATTATGAGGAGAAAGGTAGCTCCTTAATATCATAACAACCTTCTATTAAAAAAATCTTACAGCAGAAGCCAGAATAATTAGAATTTTATTGAAAGCATTTTCCCTGAGTTTGGGTTGAAAAGCAGTCTTTTCAAGAAGACATTGAAGGCCCGTCCTAATACACTAAGGCAAGAAAAACATTAAAAGGAAGGAACTGAAAATGTAAGAAAATATGGCCATGTGCATAGAAAATCCAAGGGAATCTACTACAGAAGTTCATAAGTGATTTTAGTAACATTAAAACTATAAAATAAAGAAAAGAAGTTACAATTACTGGAGACATTATTGTAAAAAAAAAACAATTATATCCCTTTATATCAGGAATAAACAAATAGAAGATGAAAGTCAAAACATAATTTAATTTACAATAGTATCAAAAGCATTGACTATAGATTAGACTCTTAGTCTAAAAAAATTCTAGATGTATAAAATTAGAGCAACAAAACATCCCTAAGAACAATTAAAGAATAATTAAATGGAGAAGTTTATCATATTAATGATTTGAAAAATAAAGATAGAAATGATACCCAAATCTATACGATGTAATCAAAATTATAGAATATATTTTGATCAAGCTATTTCCAAAATTTATACAAAAATACAAAGGTTAAAGATTAGCCAAGACAATCTTAAAGAACAATGCTAGAAGTCTTACATTTTCATACATTGATATTTTTATAAAGGTATTATTGGTGTATAAACAGATTCACTGACCAAAGAACTGAATAGAGTCCAGATTAAAATTTCTATGTAATTTATGATAAAGATTCCATTACTACTGGAGGAAAGGATGATTTTTCAGTATATGAGGTTGGGTTAACTGAATATTAATGTGGAAAAAAATGGCCTGATCTCAACACCATGTAATAAGATCAATTTTAGGTGACACGTTTGCTAAGATGACACATCTCCCTCTACATTCGTAGAGGGAGAAAAATAATTGCAAATTAGATAACATTAAAATAGAGAACTTCTGTATTTCTGTTCATGAAAAAAAAATCACTAAAAGGTAAAAATTAAAGCCATTGAGTGGGAGAAAATGATTTGCAATATGTATGTCTGACAAAGCCTTATGATTAGAATATGTGAAGATTTCCTTTCAACTAGGAAAGACAACTCAAAGAATAAAAAGGGTAAAATATTTTGCCAGGCGCTTCACAAAAGAGAATTTCCAAGTGGACCACTTGAAAGGTACCCAATTTCATTCAGCATTAGGGAAAAATAGACTGAAACATAATGTGATGCTCTTGTACCCTCAGTGGAATGACAAAAGACAAGGCAAGGCGGATGGCACGAAGTGCCAGGGAGGCTGTGGAGCAGTTGGAATGCTCGTGCACTTCTGGTGAAAGTGTAAATTGGTGCGATCAGGTTGGAAATATTTTTGGCAATATCTAACTAAAGCTGAATGTGTGCATACCATATGATCTGGCATTTCTACTTCTAGGCTAAATTCTCTTAAATACGTGTTCATCAAGAGACAGGCAGCAGAATATTCATGATAGCATTCTCTGCTATAGCCAAAAACTAAAAAGAAGGCAGATGTCTACCAGCAGCTGAATGAATAAAGTGATATGTTCATGAATGGAATTCTATACTATAAACTGAATGAACAAGCTACTCATAAACAGCGCAAGGTGGATGAACTCACAAACACAGTGGTGTATGATAGAAGCCACAAGTAAGAGATAAGTATCATTTATGTGAGGTTTAAAAACAAGCAGAAAGTGCCCTTCATACAAAAGGCCAGTGTAATGGTGATCTTAGGTGGCAATAGTGGCTGGAAATGAAGGTAGGTAGAACTTTGGAAAAGTCCATAATGTTCTCTCTTTTGATTTGGTGCTTATTAGCTTCATGTTAACTTATGAAAATTGAATTGAACCTAATATGACTTTTGGATTTTTCTGTATGTGAACTACATATTAATAAAACATTTAACAAGAAAATTCAGCCTGGCATGGTGTTGCGTGTCTATAATCTCAGCAACTCAGGGGACTGAGACAGGAGGATCACAAGGCCTGCCTCAACTACTTAGTGAGACCCTGTCTCAAAATAAAATAAGTACCAGAGGGTTGGGGGCAGAAAGATAGTAGAATGAAACAGATAGTATTACCCTATGTATATATATGATTACATGAATGGTGTAAATCTACAGCATGTACAACCATAGAAATGAAAAGTTGTACCCCATTTGTGTATGATGAATCAAAATACAGTCTGTAAAAATAAAAAAAATTAATACAAAAAAGAAATAGTAAAAATACAATACAATAAAATAAATAAAAATAAAAAGAACTGGGGATGTAACTCAGTGGTAAAGTGACCCTGGGTTCAATCCCCAGTACCACAAAACAAACACACAAACAAAAATACATTAGTGGCTGTTTGGATCCAGTATTTAGAAGAGCATCAATTATTCACCTTTACCATCTTGTAATCATCCTAAGAATATGAACCCTAGTATCGTACAATCCTCTAACTCTTCAAGAGAAACTGAAAATGTAAGTTTCTGTGAAAACTTCTCTTAATTTTAAAGGATCCCAGCTAGTTCATATTAAAACAGTCACAATAAAAATATGGCTAGGAAAAAAAAAAACAGTGGCGGCAAATTCATTATCATTCCTTTGAAATCTGCCTCCCCAGTTCTGTAGTGAGGCTAACACTACATGGTTCAATAATGACTTCCACACCAAAATACAGTAAGGTAAGTAGATTTATGAAAACAACTAATAAATTGTGGCATAAATGGTGGTCATTGATACATTGCTTATTTTTTGTTATTGTTTGAAATCATGATCTATCTTTCAAAATTTATCTTAATTATCCTCAAGTTTGAAGTACATTTAACTAATGCAGGGAAGATGTTCAATACAAATGGATGGCTTAAGATATCATCCTTTATTCGTATGCTTTAGAGCCTCAGCATATTTGACATGCTATTCCAATAACATAACATAATAATATGTTAGTATTAGGATTCTGGAGATTGTGACAAATTGTAGGCTAATTATAAAGTTCTTAGACTAGTAATAAATGGTCTTGGTGAAGTTGCAGTTAAAAATACGTTTTATTAAAATACATGTAAAACACATTTCCTATTCCATCCTGGATGGATGGTAAGAATAGGTTCACAATATCCTTCCTGCCACCTGTGATGTCCAGCCTTCTTCCCATTCCTCTCAAGTAGTCCTGAGTATCTCTGTGAGGTGGGAGGGATGGTCTCACAGGGGTGGCCTCTGAGTGTCCTCATATGTCGTCTCTCACCTTTCTTGATCTTCCTTTCAGTTCTGATGACAACTCTTTTCACTCCAGAGCTTGCTGAGAGTGCCAGTGCTACTCTCACCTGCCAGAGCTGCTGAAATCTGCAGATAAACACAAGGCAGCGACATGCACTTTTGAGGATGCTACTGTCTACGTCAAGGGCCACGCATCTTATCACAACAGAAACTCTGCACCATATCCTATCCCTTTAGGAGCAGCCAGCAGCAATGCTCTGACATCTCATACCTCAGCACTTCTCAGTTTGCAGTTTCAATTATAATCATTTTACCACTCACAGTAATCCAAGGGATTTAACTGCAGCTAGATCTGAGATACTATGTAGGGAGAAGGCAGATGAACACAGGGAGATGCAGAGAGGCAGGAGAGAGAGAAAGAGAAAGGGGGACAGAAAACCTCACAAGCTGCTGCTGGTAGGAAAAGTGTCTTAAAATGGACACTGAAGTCATACCCTAATGTGCTGATTTCAACCAGGCCGGCTAATGCCTACAGTTCACCACAGAGAAAGGAGCCTTCATTTGTTTTTGGATCAGAGTGTGATGGATAAAACTGATGGAGCCACCAGGGTTGGTGGACCCCTGCAGAGCCTGATTGGGCTAGTATTATTCTGTGCACCATGTCCCTCCATTCAGGAGAAAAGGGCCTGGCCCGTTCCTGAGAACATGTTTTCCATATTTTAGCAATAGCTTTCTTAGAGAGCCCCATGTCTAAATCATTTGCAAAACTGAGACTCAGAGAAGTTAAATAATTTGTAGATCACTCAACCAACTAATTACAGAAATAAGACTAGATCCTAAACCTTTGAATTTTCATGGAGGGCTCCCTCCATCATATGACTATTAGTGAATTTTTCTGATCCTTTGTTAAGAATGCATTTGCTCAGAAAAATGAACAGAATAAACAGAAGGAAAGGCACTAGTAATTGTGTCATTTTGCTATTTTTTTTTTTGCATGAACACCCTGAGCACATTTGCATGAACAACACTGGGCACATTCTAATCAAGTAAGGAAGAATGTAGACAAAGTTCTTTTTCTGTTCAAGCAACAGATTGATTTTAGTCTGCTCATTGCATACTTCTTTTTGAAACATTTAAGCTTATTACTTTTTAAAAGGAGTCTAAGCCTAGCCTTGAGCAACAATTAGTAAACATAGTATTAAAAATTACTAATATTTTCTCCCTTTTAATAAACAGAATAGTGGTTTCTTTACAATATGATTTCGAGTTTATTCCAATTCATGATTCTGCATGCTTTTATGAAAGTGATACATGATACATGTGCAATTCATTTATAAGATATACCATGAAATGTATTTGATATACCATGAGGTGAAAGTAAATGTCACTTGGTAATGTGTAGACTAGACTTGCCAATGATATTTTAAATGAGTAGAAAGAGGTTTTCATTGAAAATGTAATAGTCAGTTTGACTTATGGTGCAGCCTGCCATGGTATATGAATAATTCTTTCCTTAGATACAGAGGAAAATACAGCAAAAGAGGAAGTTATTTATTTAGAATTTCATATTCTTTGAAATAGAAACCTCATACACAAATGTTATCCTGAGTGGAAAAGGAAAAGAAATATGAATGTAATCTAAATATTGCTTAATGCATTGCATTTTTCTTGAGAAAGTCAGTATCAGTCATATTTACTGTGCTCATAGAATAGG
Organism: Sciurus vulgaris; assembly: GCF_902686455.1. Classification (NCBI taxonomy): domain Eukaryota; kingdom Metazoa; phylum Chordata; class Mammalia; order Rodentia; family Sciuridae; genus Sciurus; species Sciurus vulgaris. The sequence goes on along the minus strand of NC_136473.1, from coordinate 84,576,673 downwards.
TTTCTGGTTAACATCAAGTTCATGTATTTCTCAAACAGGGCAGGATTAAAGTCAATGCATGATTTATTTCCTGTATTATATTTTTGAATTTTAAAAATAATATCACACTTTAAAAAATCAAACAAGACTGGAAATCATAAAGGAGAGAACATTATCACTTAACAATCAAATAGTCAGATAAAGTCCCTTGAGGCAAACATACTCTGGACATCTGTCTATGCATACATTTGTGTTCACTCACAGGTATACACAAGCACAAATTTATTTTTGCATAAGTTGGATCTTATAAAATGTGCTCTAAAGAACTTCTTTTTCCCATGCATTAATACCTTTTTCCATTTTACAGGAAGAGAGATAAGTTCATTCATGAATGTGTTTTTAGCAGTGCCTCTTCCCCATTGAACTTCAGTTGTACACACTTTTAATATAGTAGCAAAAGGAATTGTACTGAATAATTTAATACTTAATAATAGTATTTCAGAAGATGAATACCAAATAGTTACAATAAGAATCATTAAGCTGAATCCTGATCTGTGAGGTATATTTGCATCCTTATTATACATATAATTTTAAAACATTTTTATTACAATGTTTGAACAAATAAAAAGAATTCTATAAAGACCACAAAGCAGGATTCACCAATTATTATCATCTTGCTGTATTTTTCATCTCTCTGCCTTTTTATTAATCTCTTAATTTAGTCTCTGTGCTTTTTTCCTGAAGCATTATAAATAATTGTCAACACTTTACTTTTAGCAAAGACTTCAACCTGCCTATCCAAAAAATTACAACATTTTCCCACATGCATATTCACAACAGCCTAATACCATTACCATTGAAACTGAGTGTCTGAAAATATGAAATCTGAAATACTTCAAAATCTGAACCCTTCAGAGAGCTGACATGATGCCACTCATGGAAAATTCCATGCCTGATCTCAGGTGATGGGTCACAGTCAGACCACAGGAATGCTAAAAATGGCATATAGTTATCTTCAAGCTGTGAGTAAAAGGTGTATATGAAAGATAAATGTATTTCATGTTCAGTCTTGGGTCCTTAAGGTATTTAGTTATGTATAGGCAAATACTCCAAAATCCAAAAATTCTGAAACACTTCTGGTCTCAAGCATTTCAGGTAGAGGATATTCAGCCTGTACTACACACCTAACGTAAATTACCATAAATTTCCTAAAATTATTTAATATGAAGAATTGGTTTATTCAGAAAGTCAGCTTGCAAAAGCTAGAAAAAAATCCATTTAATTATAATTAAACAGCTCAATTTTTTATTTTTTTTTATTTTAATATTTTTTTAAATTTTAATTAAAAATCATAAATTTACATAGGGCAATGTTGTTTGATTCATTTTGTTATTTTTTTCCCTTCCCCCCTCCCCTCCCATCCCTTTTCCCTCCATACATTCCTTTCTTCCTCATTCTTACCACCCTCCTTATCCCTAACCCTAAACCTAACCCTAACCCTAACACTAACCCCTCCTACCCCCCACCCCCGTATGTCCTCTACCGCTTATCAGTGAGATCATTCGTCCTTTAGTTTTTTGAGATTGGCTTATCTCAGCATGATATCCTCCAATTTCATCCATTTGCCTGCGAATGCCATAATTTTGTCAATTTTTTAGTACAAATAGTTTTGTAACAATAGTTTTTAGATTATTTCTGATTCACGATTTCATCTTTATTTTCCTTATTCGTACACTGTTACAGCAGGCCTACATTTGCAAAGTTCAAGCTAAAGTAGCTGTTCATGTCCTTGTGAATGGAGGAACTGCATGATTTGGAGAATTGCCCTTCTTTTGGAAAAATATAGATTCACATGCATCTCTTAAGCTACATTACAGACCACTAGGCGGAGGATCACTGTCTTCCACCAGGGTGAATATGAACCTGGTTCTTGTGCTTCAAGGAAATGATAAAAGCAAGTAAATGAAAAAGTTTCAAGGGATCTTATTCATCTAGATCAGCAGGAATCACAAGGACAAACCTAACACCAGAGATTGAATTTTTCAGCACTATTTACTTGGGTGACCAGGTTGAACTACATATCTTTCTCATCTTGTACCATTCCCTTATATTTTCCTTTTAAATCAGTTGTTAACATTATAGAAACAATCAACCCCCTTGAGACAAGGAAAAAGCTCTCTCTTCTCTCGTATATCTCTAGGCACAAAACACGTTTTCAGCCCTTTCAAGGTGTCCTCAAACCATACAGTCTTTGTTTAAATGAAGAATGATCCCATCTAGAGTTAGGAGGTGTCTAATAATCAGGGACCGGATGTTGCCACAGTGTATATGCACTTCAGAAGAGGAGGAGGCCTCTCCTGTTTAGGAGGAGCTGCTGTCTTCAATGTGCATGTAGTATGCACGTGAACCTTGATCTGTTGTCATGTGGAAGGAACCACACACTTCTGCAGTTTGCTACTACCACAACCCCAGGGGGACTCTAACCTAGGCGTTGAACTCCGCTCACACAGCTGTGAACTTGGAGCTCAGACTCAACCGGTGTTATGAAACCCAGTCTACCTCTTCTTCCCTTCCACCCAACCCCTGGAAAGAAGTCCCACAGGACAGCAGGGACAGCAAAGAGTAGAGCCCAGCTTGCCTTTCCAACACTCAGAAGTTATAAACGGAAGTTGCAGAAGGCCAAACTGGGAGCAGGTATTGATAAAAAGGGAACCGCTGACTTCCTGTGAGCACAGGTTCCTCTCACCCTTGCCCGGCAGCATAGTGGGGGCTATTTAGTTCTTTAGTTCTGTTCAAAGGAAGTGCATCGGCAAGCACCTCTGAAGGTGCAACTCCAAGGAGCTGAAGGGTGTGTTGGGAAGGCACCCTGCAGTAAGACAGGCCACGTTCCCATTGCTAACGCCACTATGCCTCTGGCTTAATGTGCTCCTGCCACGAGTCACGGATCTGTGGCTCCCAAGGGTTAGCTTACAAGGTTCACAGCACATGCTTTGCAGCTGCTCCACCCAGCTAGGAGGGGTGAAACCAGTGGAGCGTTTTAGGCTGAGCTCATTTCCGCCCACATCAGAAGTAAGAGAGAAGTTTGTGGAGAACTGCGGTACTGCCTCCATTAGCTCTTTCACATCTTCTGAGCCGAGATGCCACTTCCTATGCCATGTGTTGGTGGGAGGCCACATGGACCAGACAGCTGCTCCTAAAAGTGCTTAGGTTTAATCCTTTCCTCAGTCACCCTCTCTTGCTAGTGACACTATTGAACACATCTCCACTCCTCACTCCCTCCTGGGATTCTATGTCTAGTTGCATACTGAGCATATGAAAAAAGCAAAAGCAAAGTTGATAAAGGAGAAGTGGGGAGGGATGGGAGGAAAAAGAGAGAGAGAGAGAGAGAGAGCAAGAGAGAGAGAGAGGTAGGGAGGGAGAGGGAGAGAGAGACTATCAATCATTTATTAAACGGGGCCACAAAACAAAGAAGATAAAAGAAGTGAAACAGAATTGAATATTACCAAGCTCTACATTTTGCATTGAGGGAAAAAAGAAACAAGTCCATAGGAGAGAGGAAGAAAATAGGAAGTGAATATAAGTTACAAAACAGGACAGGTTGAAATTGAGCGAGAACAGGGAGATCTTTACTTTAATCCATATTTACTGAATTTTGCAAGTCTGACTGGTGTAAATATTGGGGAACAGTCTCAGGAGCTTTTCACTCCTGTCTCTTCTGTTGACTTCTCAAACATACCCATGAAACATCTTTAATATGTTTTGCTACTATGGCCTCATGGCCTTTCCCTTGTTTCTGACCCTTTGCCTGGACTCTGATGTCTGCCCCTCTCATCCCCAGCTCAGTGATCTCTCCTGTGCACCTTCTCCTACTCACTCAAGCAGAGTTGATCACTTCCCCCTTTAGGCCGCAATGTCATTACCCTTGAATCACACTGCATTTTAAGTACTTGTTTATAATCCTGTATCTACCACTAGATTGTGAGTTTCTGGTGGGTATGGTTTTTTTTTCCTACTTATTTTTGTGTTCTTGGGTCTCATCATGAATGCCCTGAACATACTAGACATACTTCTAAAAATATTTCTTGAGGAGTAAATAAATGAATATTCTAGTGGGAAAAAGTCTTTTCCCATGTGAGGGATCAGGACACTTTCTGTTGTAACTGTTGCAAAATTGATCCTAATCTAACTTAAACAAAGAGGCAGTTTTCTGTTTAAAGGAAAATAAGACATTTAGGAGTATCACTAGATTATATACACCCAGATTGACAACACTACCATATTTCTCTGTATCTCTTAGTTCTCATTCTAATGTTTGAATTTAAACTGTTTTAGTTTTAAACTTAGGATTTGTATGATAAACCTCAGTCTTTTTTATCCTTTCAATTTTCAGTGTACAAAAAAAAAAGAAAGAAAAGAAAGAAAGAAAGAAAGAAAGAAAGAAAGAGAAGAAGAAGAGAAGAAGAAAAAGACTCTGTCACAGAAGTGCCAGTTAAAATTGTCTAGATCACCATTACTCTTGGGGTATGTGTCCATTGTGGAACTAATTTCTCTGGCCAGGATAATGCTCTACTCTGATGGGTTTAGGCCTGAGTGATGTGCCCCATCTCTACAATCACCTTCTCCAGGACCAGAGGGACAGAGAAGCAGAGGGGGATATGACCAGAGGAAGGAGAAATTATAGCTGCGTGGCAGAAACAATAGGTTGGTAGGTGAAGAAAAAATGATTACTTCTTTAACCCTAGATTTGAAATTTGGGATCTAAACATGTTACCAAATTCTAATGTCAAAACCAGAAAGCTCACCTCTTACTTGGCTTTATTATGTCTCATATCTCTTAATGTAATTTTTGTCAGAAATTTTGCTCATTTTGATAATAGAACTATATCTATGCCATCAAGAAAATTAATCACTAGTTAAATACAAACTTGTTGATTCATATGTACCAACAGGAAAGGACACTTATAAGGGATAAGATTAGTGATGTGATTATAGAATTTAAAATAAACTTAATATAACTTCTCATCACTGGGTTTGTCATAAGATTTTTTCCAGTTATCTGTTGCTTATTAATAAACAACCACAAAATTGGAGCTTAAAATAATTTACTATCTTATCTCATAATTCTGGGAGCCAAGAATTTGTATAGTACCCAGTAAAGATGTCTCGACTTGCTCTCATGTCTGAAACCTCAGCTGGAATGACAAAAATATCTGGGGATGGAAAAATTGAAAACTGGCCAAATGTCTCATTTCCTCTCTTTTTCTGTCAAATTCAGTCTTCAGCCTGTTGTTGTGTGGGTCACAAACAGAATGGTTTTAAAATTCTTTAATGTTTAAACAGTAGCTGAGGAGGAATAATACCTCATGAGGTATGCAACTTATATGAAATTAAAATTTGTGTCTGTACATGCCATGCACATTTGTTTTAACATTGTCTAATCTCTGCAGCTGCAGAGTTGAAACAGTTGCAGTAGAGTCCATGTCTCAAAAATCCTGAAATATTTACCGTCTGACTTTTTTCAGAAAATCTTGCTGAACCCTTCTTGCCTTGGCATCTCCTCATGGCTAGCTCAGGCTTCCTCACAGCATGGCAGCACAGGGTAGTTGGATTTCTTACATGAAGGTTCAAGGTTTCAAGAGGGAGTATTCAAGAAATAGAACATGGAAGCTGCCATAGGCCTTTCTATAGTTCAAACCTTGTTAAAGAACATATGGTCATCTTTAATCTCTCACCCTTATAATTCTAATACCTCGCAGCATTATGATCTCATTCTTATAAACTTTGAAAATTTTTATTTCTGATCCTACTTTGAAGACAAATCACTATTCTTCTGTATGTTTCCAAATGATGATAACAGACTGCTTTTTAATGAAGAAGTTGTTGATTATTAAATAGCAGTATCCTTGATCTTCTATTCCACAGAATGTCCCAACAAGGTGGAATGTTGCCAGCTGACAACTCCTTCATGTGTTCAGGCCTGGGAATGTGTCAACTAGAGAGTAGAAGGGTCAGCTTCCCTTACACATTTGTCTAGGGAACAGTGCCCCCTTCCAAAAAAAATAAATAAATAAATAAAATAAAGGTCTAAAATCCCTAATAGTCATTCTGAGTCAACCAAATACATACGAAGGTAGAGTCCATTGACCCAAACACAGGTGCCACTCACAAGCATATTAGGGGATCCCTTCAGACTGGTGGTCCTCCAACACTTGTTACATTGTCAAATAAGGGACCAGAAAAGATGAGCTTACAACATTTTGAATCTTATATTTATAAATGATTAGAAGTATGGATTGAAATATTTTGGACACTGGATTAGAATTTTATTTAAAAAAAGTTAACATTTTACTTTTTGTCCCCTTGCCACTATTAAAGTTCATTATCTGAGGATGCCAATGTGTGAGAGGCAATTTACAGGAAGGAAGAGGTGGATGGTTTCCCTTAAATAGGGAAATAAGAAAAGAGTGGTTGAGTGGTCAGAGAGCAAATAAGTGACAAAACCAAGAATAGAAATAAGGTCCCTCTGGTTCCTGAATCGATGTCTAGGTTGTGGGCATTGTCCTCCAAGGAGCTAAGGTTTTCTAAGCTCTTCCATGAATAAACACTGGCTGAATGCTTGAGATGTCCTTTCATTTACTTTTCATTCTATTAGCATAATATTATATTCGAGGTAACTGTGGCAAGGAAAGATAGATGACTTTTTTTAAGGCCTTAAACTATAGTGTCAGGAGTTCCATTTTTGGAAGGAAAGCTGAAAGAAAAGTGAGAGACCTTCACATTGGTATAACACTGTTTCACTACCTAACAGAACTACTTTTACATTCAAGATTCCTCACACGGGCAAAGGAAAGCTACATCTTTCATTCATTCACTTTCTTGTTCACTTGTTTGTTTATATCATTCTCTCCATTGCTAATAGATATTTGTTAGCACTTTCTAGAAGACAGATACTGTTCCTGACAACAGATAGTCAATGGTGGGCAAGACAAACAAGGCCTTCCCTCAATGGAATTTATATTCAAAAGGGGAATCACACAAAAAGTTAGTAAATTAAAACATCACAACAATCGAAGAAACAAGGACAAAGAATGAGAGTTGGGGATCCTCTTAGCGAGGAGGGTCTGGGGAGGACTTTCCGAGAAGACGAGAAGTAAGAAGTGTTGTGCCAATCAATAAGGATCTGGCATGGGCAGTAGGAAAGAGCCCTGTTCAAGTTCAGCATTCCAAATGGGACAGGTTGAGCTTAAGGAAACTTGGGAGAAGCCAAAGGTGAAAAGCTGTGTAGGAAGAGGTATGAGAACCAAGCTGGGGCTGAAACTTGCAGGAGGACCTAATGGGCTTTGATAAGGAATTTGTGTAATATTTGCATTGCAAATAGAAACTTTAAACCAGGACATAGCACAGATTTATTTACATTTTAAGATACTCTCTCTTGCTCAGTGTAGGGAATGGCTTAGAGGAGAGGAAGTGTGGAAGCAGATAGAGGTTGGGAGGCTGTGCCAGTCTCCAAGAGAGAAGCTGTGCTCTCTAGATCTGGAGATAGTGGAAATGAAATGGATGGAATTGATAGACATCTTTAAGACAGATTTGGGAGAACTTGCTTCTGGATTGGGCTGGGTTGCTTGAAATGTACATAGGAAATGAGGAAAAAGGAGGATCCAGGATGACTTCAAGGTATCTGGCTTGAGTAACTGGGTAGTGGGGTGCCCTCACCTAAGTAGGGACATCTGGTACAGTAGGACAAATTTGGGGAATAGAGAAATCAAAAGTTTAGGTTTAGATGTGACTGTGAAATAAGTTGCCTTGGATTTGGCAATAGGAAATAGGGGCACACAGGTGAGTTTGGACTGTGAATAAAAATATGGATAGATACTTGAATCATGGAAATGTGTGGCATTTCCATTCACAGGAGTCAATGAGGTTATCTTGAGACAATGTTTGGAGAAAGAAGAGGACTGCAAACTGCAATATTTGCTAGATAGAGGAGATTAGGTATCAAAGTTCTGAAAAATGTTTTGCTTTTACATTGCATTCAATTTTTATAACATTTATTTTAGTTCTCAGAAATAGAACTCTATGTTTGATTGAAAGTATTATTCGATTATGTATCATTTCTATTTCTATCTGAGTTACATAGAATTAGTTCTATTTTTAAGTGAAAACTCCTTAATGCAGAATATGGGAGGGTTGGACTGGGTTCTTTAAATTTGGATCATGGATTCAAATGCAAGTTCTGTTTCTTAGATGATAAGTGAACTATGCGAAGTGTCTTTACTAATCTGGGCCTGTTCACTCATCTGAAAAAAATGGTGATAATAATAGTACCAACTTCAAAGGAAAATAGGAATGAGAAAATTCATGTTAGTGCTTAACATGGTGCCTGGCATGTAGTAAGCACTGCATCCACCACTGTTCTGTTCCTGCTGGGTTTGGGGAAAAAACTAAAATAAAACTAATTAAAAGCAAAACTTTCTTTTGGTGCTTTAAATGGTGCTCTGGGTACCCTTGTCTTGTAAATTTGTATAGGCACAGGACTGTCATTTTCACTCCAGTTCAGTACTATGGTGTCTTTATTATATTAGTTTATAATTATTTTTATCATGAAACTTACAGTCTTACATATTAAATACAAACTAATGTGACAAGATTTATTTGACATAAATGCTGTGCTTCTCCTATAAAACATGTAACTTTTAAAAAAAATTTAATTTTTTTTATTTTTTACAGACTGCATTTTGATTCATTGTACACAAATGGGGTACAACATTTCGTTTCTATGGTTGTGTATGATGTAGATTCACATCATTCATGTAAAATCATACATGTACATAGGGTAATGATGTCTGTCTCATTCCATCATTTTTCATATCCCCACCTCTCATTTCCTTTTTTTTTTTTTGTTTTAATTTCCTTCTACATAATCTAAAGTTCCTCCATTCTGCTCTCACTCCCCACCCCACCTCCACTCCCATTATATATCATCATCCACTTATCAGGGAAAACATTCGACCTTTACATGTAACTTTTTAAAGGTGAAATTTCGTTGATACCAACAAAACCCAGTCGTGCTTGACAATCATTCAAAAGGAAAGTAAGATAATTCCAAAGATATAAGCAAATCCCAAAGGCCTGAAGAATCTTGTATTTGTCAAAAAGTTGAACACATGCATGCAAACACTCACATGTGTTTGTTCATGCATATATTATATCATGATGTTATATTACAATTATTTATGCATTTGTTATCTTCCTCCCTGAGTTGTATTCCTTGACAGCATGGTTAATATTTTATTTTCATTCTCACTGTACTCTACATACACTGTGGAAGAATGTTTTAGTTTTCTTTTGTTTCTACCTCCAAACTATCTTGGGCATATTTTTTTTCTTCTCAAAACCCAGAGTAATTTTGGCAGAAATGTGAAGATGTACCCCAAAACTCATGTTTCTGTTCCCCTGCCCACAGTACAGAGCTTTGTTGATTGGTAGATGCTCATCTGGAGACTCTGTTTTTCTAATACGCCTTCCCCTATATCTGGTGTGACATGTGACTATTCTTTGTGATAGAACAGGTGGCAAAGCGATATGTCACTTTAGGGTCAAGGTCTTTAAAGATCCTGGGTGTCTTATCCATGCACTCTTCCCACTTCTGCTATTAAATTCAGACAACGGAGAGGCCAATGGATCACAGAGAATCCAGATGGAGAGTGTGGTACTTGACTCACTATGCAGACAGTGGCTGCAAACCCTGGAACACCTTATTGTGTTGATTTATGACATAGAAGTAAGCTCTGTGTTTGAGTCTTTATAAGTTGGAGGTCTAATTGTTGCAGCAGGGAATATTTACCCTAACAGAGCTTAGAGTAAAAGGGCCTTCCATTGAAACTGCCTCATCTTTGGAAGATAATTTTGATTTTACATGCTGATTTCTCTTCTTCCTGCATAACAGCATAAAAATGAATTTGTCTATACACAGGAAGAATAAAGGTGCTTAACTAAACAAGTATAGCAGACAAGATTTTGTAACTTAAACCTGGATGCTCAAAAATTATCATGTTCTCTTATTTTCTGTAATTCAAATTAAATCCAATCTTGTTCCCAGAAAAATGTATTCTCTATGTCATCATTGCAAAACATCCTGTCAGTCTTAAGTAGCCTCAAAGCATCAGGAAGTATCTTACGGTTCTTCATTCATTTCAACAACTAATTATAGTACATCTCTGCCTATGGGCTAGAGTAACTGTCTTCATGGAATACATGCTTGGTTGGAGAGAAAGAAAAAAATCACCCAAACTGTATAACAAGGTGCCATGAAGAAGATTAAAAAATGCTGGAAGAACCATGGAAGGATATTTGATCTCCTTAGAGAAGTACAAGAAAGAATTTCTGGAGACAGGGACAAGGGAGCTCATACTAGAAAGACTAGAAAAGATATTCCTAAATGACAGAGCAGAGATTTCAAGGAAGAGAGGACAGCATGTGTAAAATCTCTTACCTTAATAAGACCCTAGTAAAAGGAGGGTCTGAGCCAACGTATATGTGATTGAGATAAAGAAGGCTGGGAGATTGTGAAAGATGGGGCTTCCAAGGAGAAGGGTCTCATGGCAGAGCCTTTGAGGTCCTCAAGCATTTCCCTTTTAAACCTAAATTTGATGGGAAGATATTTACAGTATAAGGATTGGGTAAGAAAATGTGGAGAATGGATTGGCAAGTAATAATTTCTATTAGCAGAATCAAATACAGGCAAACCTTTTAGAAGACCATTTTAGTTGTATATTCAAGGGATGTTGGCACCTAAATTGGAAGTGCTATAGATGGAAAGAAGTCAATAAATTTGAGATACACATGGAAGTCACATGGAGAAGTACTTCTAGTGAATTAAATGAAGTTTTCAGTATGGTACAGACTAATGGGAAGAACTATAAGAGCTGTAAGACTCTCTGCCTTATTCGAAGGCTCCCAGCTGCTGTTTCTAAGAATAGAAAGGGTGAGAGAATCTGCATGTTATGACCTATTCTCAGAGACAGACTCAAGATTGCCTCTAAAACGAGTGTTGTTGGAAACTTCATGCTAAAAATTTTAGACAGATTAGAAAATGAGTATTTTAAATGTGTTTTAGTCATTAACCAAAGCGATACATAATGATTTTGAGATGCTGAGAGCATGATTTTAGAGACTTGTAATAAACTGAAGTTCTAGGGTTGCATTATATCAAATTTATACATTCTCACATGTGTGTTACCTCTCATTATATTTCATTTAGTTGTATTTACTGTACTGGGGTCCAATCCATAACTCATCTAATACTGTTTATTCTGTGACTATATTTGAGATTGTGAGATTTGCTTTTAGCTTTCTGAAAGGAGCATTTGTTCTAACAAACAAAATTATTTCATTGTTTTCCTGACCCTGGTCTGCTGTACTACTTTATTTCATTGATTTTAAGGTACACATTTTATAAAACACTCTTTAACATTACTGAAGTCAGGATGCATCTTGTAATTGACAGTGCCTTTAAACTGATAAAACAAGAAATACTGAATTCCCCCTTTCTTCTCTTAACAATACAGAGAACAGTTCTCAAAACTTCCTAGTTCCTTTTGGGAAATAAATAAATACATAAATAATTGTATTCCCGTTAAACACTTCTCTTTCTCATGTCTAGTTTAACTTTTTATCTCCTCTCTTTCTTCACACTTTCCATCAACTCTTTGTCTGTGCAACTCACAGAAGGAAAACAGATCTTTAGGACCTCTGGGAGATCTTCTCCCTCCCTCCTGTGGAGTCCCTACCCTTCTTTTTCTTTGGGGAAGAAGAAGGAATGGGAAGCATGCTCTGTTGGAAACATTTTAATTATACCTTATTGTTTATTCTACACCAATTATTGAATATTTTTCCTAATTAATACATTTAGCTCTCACAGCAACACTAACATTAGCAACACTAACTACTAGCTCTAAATTATAGGGATTAAATAATTTCTAGGACTAGTATTTAATTCTATTTCCTGACTTCTGGACAAAATCATCTTTTAAAAACATCATTATAAAGAACTCCTCTGTCAGCATTGATTGTTGATGTTCAGGGTATAGGGGCTGGGTATGTCTACCATAACCAGGAGAATTAAGTTCTGGTGCTCAGAATGGGAAAAACTGTGAAAGCAACATCACGTTCCTTCTCATGCAACTTGGCATTGGAAAGACTTACTTTTGTCTGTATTTTCATTTTATACAAAGACAAAGGGGGTGGATTTATCCAGTAGCATAGATTTCTGTGTTCAACACCTAAATTTTCAAAAGAAAACTGGCAGAACACAAGATTATATTTTTATATCAAATCATAAAGATATATAAACATACCCTCCTATGTGTTCCTATAGTTTTTTTGTTCATGGATAAGACTATGTATCAAATTTCAATATGATTTTTAATTGCTGGTGTCGATTTGCTCATTTATTTAACTGGTGAACATTTCTTTCTGACATTATCTTTGCCTACACTACAAGCACAAGCATCTCCACTATTCTGCCAGCCCTTGCTATTGCCAATACCCAATATGTTGGGCACACCCAAGCTTCATGCGTTCATTCATTTAACAGATAGTATCATGAATGAAAATTGTTATACTAAACACTGCTTAGATCTCACTGTCTACTACATAGAAGGTAGGCTCATGGACCCATGAGGAGTTGAATATAAATAAACAAATACATTCCTGGATTTGGAGAAAACAAACATGGTCCTGAGACAGAATATAACATAGAGGGACTTTTTAAAAGTGGGATGGTAGGAGAAACTTCACTGAGGAAGTGACACTAAAGCTGTTGCCTAAAGGAAGTTATGTTCAGACTGAATGGTAGGGGTGGGAAGAGAATTAGAAGAGAATCCCAGGCAGAATGAAAAGCAGAGCTTCTCAATGGGAAAGAGCTTGTTTCAAGGACAACACAAAGACTAGAATGGCCAGAGCATAGTTTGGAAAAGGTGAAACATGGCATTAAGTTGGTTAAGCAATGTATGTGGAGGAGGTTGGATTTTATTCAATTGGAAATTGGATAAATATAGATAGATTCAAAGTACAGACTTATCATGACCCAATGTATATTGAGAGAAGATCAATTTGTTTACTCGCAGAAGGAAATAGAGAAGGGAGATAAGATGGAAGCGTGGACATAAGGTAAACACTGCTTCAGCAGCAATGGTGGCTGGGTCCTAAGTGACACACTAGAAAGGCACAATTATAGGAGATGGTAGAGAGAGAATGAATGAGATCCATTAATGGATTGGATGTAGTCAGGGAAGAAAAGGAGAAATAAAAAATAAAACTTAGGTTTCTGGCAAAAATGACAGTGTTTTTTGGTACATTTACAGATTCAGATAAGATTGAGAGGTGGGGCAGGTTTGAAGAAAGGGTGAGTCAAGCTTTCCATCCTATGTTGAGCTGACTGTGAGGCAATCAGGGACTATCAAGAAGGCAGGAGCAAAGGTAAGTCTAGAGAATTGAAATTTAGATCTGACTAGAGATATACATTTGTGAGTCAGCATGAAGGAGTCACCCAGAAAGGGAAAGGCAGGTCCAGGACTGAGTTTTGACTGTGTCTCAGTGGCACTTACAAGTCAGGTAGAGGAAGAGACCCAACATGGCGACTGCTAAGGAATATTCAGTGAGGATTGAGAAAAATCTACAGATGATGTTTTATAAACTGACAGGGATAATGGAGAAGGGAAGCCTAACTAATGCCACTGAGAAGCACAGGAACACAGAGAAATGTGATGGTATAAAATCTGCACCATGTAGATCCCTGGCAAGAAAGTTCAAGAGCAAAGCTTACAAGGCTTCAATAACTCTCCACAGTTCTGGAGATGAAGCTAAATCCTGAAGCAAGGTCAGGCAAGCTTGGCTACTCTTTCTTTGGAAGCCTCCCCATCTTCTAGGCTGTGCTTCCCTAGGCACCTGCCACACAGCCTCTTTTCATGCTTTGAACACACTTTCCCCCTTTAGATACATTGTTCTTTACATCTACAATACTCTCCTTCATCTTCTGCCCTTTTAACATCTATCAATTTTGCAAATCTACCTTCAATGCTATTTATTCCAGATAAACTTCTCAACCCAAGGACTAGACCAAATACCCTACTGAATGGTTAAGTCAGGGCATTGAATACTTGTATGCTGAACGGGTCATGATGATTAGATTGTCAATAATTGTGTCTTCCACTGAAGTATTGATAAGGCATGGAGCAGGATTGGTTTTGCTCAACATTATTTTTCTTGGGTCAGACAAAATGACTGTCTTGTATTAGGAGTTTACTCTATATTCATTGAATGAATGAGTGAATAATATCTGCTTCTGTAGTTTACCTCAAGTAATTTGTTCATTTCTGTGTTTATTTTATGTAATTAAAAATCTGAAAAATGATTTGTTCAATTAAACACTATTCTAGCATTTAAAAAGTCTATGGTAAGTCAATCAGCTGTTAATTATTTTGAGCAAATTTTGTTGATCACAATTTGAGATTATTTTAGATACATGCTGTTTTCAACTCCTCAAGAAGTATCACTATATTTACTATGTGCCAAATCTGATGCTAATTCCTGGCCCTTTCCTAGCCTCTGTTGTTTTGGCAAAATACTGCCTAAACTGCTGCCCACCTGTTCACCCTCTTGGCATCAATGAGAGTGGATGACATCATTATGTTGCAAACACTCCTACTTTCTATGAGAGTCTTCCATGTTAGCATGCTGGAGACCCATGTGCCAGGCCCAGATGTGGTAAAGGAGCAGAGGTTTCCCCAGATGTGCTAAAGGAAGGCAGCTGCCGCTACCAACATTCCCAGTGCCGTACTCTCCATTGTCTAAAGAGAGCTGTGATGCATCTCCTGACAACCTGCTGGGAACTTCCTCCTTGGTTTTCCCAAAGCCTGGACCTCAGGGTTGTCAAACCTGCCATTTGCTATTGCCTGTATGGTGAATCATCAGAATTGTGTATATATTTATCCATTCTTGTCTCTATACATCAGGCTCTACTTCCTTGTCTTTATAGTACACAATATAGGTTTTGCTACTCAAAAGCTTATGTTATGTAGACATTAAACTTAATTTTAATGAATCATCCAACTCAGTTAAACATAAAATAATCCAATTCATTTATTATTAGTCTTAGAGTCCTTAGGTGTACTGTCTCTACCTACTTGCCTGAAATCAAATTGATTCTCTTAACTTACTGAAGTGACTTGATGTCTCTTCAAATGTGCTAAATCCACATTTTGCAAATATATGTGTGTGTATATAAATGTATACATATATATGTATATAAATAGAAAGTATATTTTGTATACTTTTCTGCCTTTTAAAAGATCATATGTCATGCACTCTCCTCCTGGCCTCTAGTTTTGCTGAATTTTTGGCCATAAAAAGCATGCTAACAAAATATGACTATTCTTAAAGATATTTAAAACTAATTCCCAAAGATTTTTCCATTACAAATGTGTTTTAAGAAATAGAGTGCAGAGCTAAGCACTCACATTTGTGGTCTCTGATTCCTACTTTCCATTAGGTGTCCTTGTATGAAAATTAGTGAGTTCAAAATAATCTTATTTAAAAACAGCCAGGTGTGGTAGAGTGTGCTTATAATACCAACAACTTGGGAGGTTGAAGCAGGAGGAT
This sequence comes from Sciurus vulgaris, assembly GCF_902686455.1. Classification (NCBI taxonomy): domain Eukaryota; kingdom Metazoa; phylum Chordata; class Mammalia; order Rodentia; family Sciuridae; genus Sciurus; species Sciurus vulgaris. The sequence goes on along the minus strand of NC_136473.1, from coordinate 84,561,034 downwards.
GGTACATTTGAGGCAAGCCTCAGTAGTTTAGTTTGACCCTGATTCAAAATAAAATAAAAAGAGCTCAGGTGTGGCTCAGCGGTCCAGTACCCCTGGGTTTGATCCACAGTACTGAACTGAGAACAACATCATTTTTACTGACTTAATAATCTATTTCTTAGAGATAAAAACTATAAAAATATATAGACAGATAGACTGGGGAAAGAAGTGAGAAAATGAAGGATGGTAATTAAGTAAAGATGAAATTTGGGGACTTGGGTTCCAATCGTAACTTGTCTGTTCTCTTGCTGTGAGGCCTTAGACAAATCATCTAAACTCTCTCAGAACAACATAGACAAAATGGAGAATAGTAACATTATCCAAATCAAGAGTTGAATAAAAATTAGATAATGTGTGTAAAGTGTTAAGCACAATTCTTGCACATACTCATAAGAGTCTCATAAGAGACTCATAAGGCAACACAGATAATAATAATCAAAATAGAATGCAATCATAATCATAATATTATGAAAATGTTAGCCAGCGTTTAAGCTGTGAGGTTATTTCCATTTGCACAAAGAGAGGTACAAATTTGTCTCTATAGTTCCTAGCAGCCAAAGTAAGAGTGTAAGTCTAGTAATTTCAAAATATTTATTTACATAGATACAATCCCCTAACTGGGGATTGCAGAAATACTGCAAAGGCTGCCTGCCTGTAAGTCCTCCAAGTATTGCCTATAGTTCAAAGAATGAATTGTACTTGTGTTTACTTTTATTTTTTAGTGCCTGTATTATGATAATGATACCAATTCATTTATTTGTATAGCAGGATTCACAATAGCATTTTGCTAGTAATCATCTTCTTATTTCATGAACATGAAGAACATTTTATATTAACTTATTGTCTTATTTATCAAAAGAGTTAGAAAAGTATTGTGAGAAAAAGAAAAAAGGCTAACTTTTGTAAAAGACACTTGGTTTTTTCCCCCTCATCTGTGACATGAAGAATACCCTAAGTCAAAGATGCAATCATTTTTTGAACCAGGACGTGCTGTGGTAGAAATAACATTCTGGTTCCCTTCCTAGCCTCACAAGGATATCTGGTAAACAATTTGGGGGAAAGTGTTAAGTCCTCTGAAGTTACATTTGCATACAAAATGAGTTCCATGCTCAAACTGTCACGTGGCTGAGGCTTGAATGCCCACATGGTGAAGGATACTGATTGCCAAAAATGACCAGATAGATAGTTCATTCCTTCACTTGGTCATCTAAAAAAAAATCAAACTCATGGCTCTTCTTCTGCTTCAGATACCATATCATTTTGCCAAATCCCATTCTGTCATACCCAGGCTGAAGTTGTTTTATCATCTCCTAGAATTTGCTTTATCATCTCCTAGAAAATTTACTTATTATTTTGAAGGGATTTCTATTTTTATTTTTAAAGCAACAATAGACATTCTAAAGAATTACTGTAGGAATGGTTTAAGAAGAATTTACTTGAGGGGAAAAATCTTTCAAAAGACCTAAGAACTTAGTATAACTAGTTAAAGGAAGTAAAATGGCATAGCATTTACTTTGAACAATTTTTTTTTTTTTAACTTCCTGCAAAGAGGTCCCTTTACAGTATTTTTGGAGAAGTAAGTAAAACCGAATCTGACATCACCACCTTCTAGTTGCTAACTCCATGTAGCTGGCAAGTGGTTTGTTCTTAGGGTAGCAGAGGAGGAAATTGCTCCCCTTCTGATAAAACAGCAGTGAAGAGTATGCATTCATTTCTTTTATTTTTGGTTTGGGTTTGCAGAGAAAATCTTTTGGAGAGATAATAATTATTTTGCCTTTCAGGGGGACGCATGCTGTTTCATAGGGATACGACTGATTTGCAGATATGACCATGTATTTGTGGCTTAAACTTTTGGCATTTGGCTTTGCCATTCTGGACACCGAGGCGCTTGTTACAGGTAGGTACAAGAATATTAATATTTCCGTACTTGATTGTCTTTTCTTTTGGAGAAACATTGGTTTGAAATAGACAGTAAAAATTGTGTGTTGGGGACTAGAACTGATAAGCCTGCTGTAAAATGGTCAAGATTGTTGTGGCTCCAGGGTTTGTTTTGTGACAGAATATATTGTTTCTTTTTAAAAATGCATAGGTATTTGGGTGGAGGAATCACAATTTTAACAAAAAATAGCATCTGTTCACTTACAAACTATTGAGGTATTGCGAAGGTGACCCTGCTACTTAACCCTCACGGTGATATGAACACACATAGGAGAAAGTCTGAGGAATTATTTAATGACAAAATAAATATTTTAGTAAAAACTGAACTGTTTAAAAATCATAAGATGGCCTTGGTTGCATGAAAGTCACTCCCTCTTTTCGGATCAAGAGTTTGCTTCCTCAAATTTTATTACTATTGAAATATTCGAGATATTTTATTGAACATGTAGGTACATGATTGTTAAAAAATACCTTTATATATTTAATAAAACATTGATTTTTGGCATCTTCTCATGGGATGCATTTTAAATCAAACTTTAGTGCCTTCCTAATAATTTTAATGATATTTTGCTTTGGACATTCTTGTAGGGCCACAGCCCTTCCTGGGCATCATAGCCTTGGGGAAGTAGAGATATTTAAATTTTTAAAATCATGCAAATTCTATGTTCTATGGAAAAATGCAATGAATTGGACTTCTGGTCCCTATTTAAACTTCAGATCTGTGTACAGTTATGGTCTACTTCGTGGCTATTTCTGGAAGATTGTCAGTTTGGGTCATGAATACATTTTGGTTCATTACTAAATGTAACTAATAGATATTTAACATTTCTCCTTATGATGTAGGAAACTATTTTTAATAAAACAGCACTGAAATTAGGCTCTTTGTAGAAATTCAAGCTACTCTTTAAGTGAAAAAGTTATTTTAAAAAAATCTTGTTTTGCCAGCTTTTCCCCCCCTCTCTCCTTCCCTCTGAAAGTCAGGGCAGCAACTACCTCCTGATCATGTTACAGTTTCAGTTTATTTTTTAAGTAACCTATGACAGTGGAAAGAAAAACACTGTAAGATAAGATTTTTGTTGTGGTGATTAGTTTTGTTTTGTTTTTCATTGGAAAGCTGAATTTCAAAAAGTCTACCTAGGTGCAGCATTTCTTATATTACAGAAAATGTTTGTCAAGTTGCCACCCCTGTGAAGTCTTTTTATCATAATCAAAAGCAAATTATGAAAAACGGTAATGTCATAAGATGATAAATGTATATTATCATAAATCAGGGGACACTAAAAATTCACTTTCAGAAAATGTTGCGAAACATTTATAAATAAGTATAAAAGGATACTAAAACATTTTGTAGGTCATAGACCAATTCACCATGAAAATTCAAATTAATCTATAAATGGTTTTCATCATAAGGAATATCTTTGAATTCATGATCAAAATAAAAGTATATGGATCTGGAAACCTTTAAATCAACTTTTCTAAATAATTTATGCTATAAATGGATAGATATGTACAGATCTATTTTGAAAATTCACATTTACCTTTGTCACATTAATATTAAAAACAACCATTTTTTACAAAAAGTATTGAGAGTCTTGTTGAATATATAAATATTTGGGGAAAACATATATTGACATAATCTTTTGTATCTGCAAATGTAGCTTAGCATACTTTTAAGTTCCAAGAGATACTTTGTGATTCAATGTATAATTTGGAAAATAATTGCTTTAAATTACATATTTTTATTTATTAGCAACAATCCTATGTTTTATTTAAATATGTTATAATTAGTGTCCACAGGAAATAATAAATGTTAGCAAAATTCATATTTTATGTTCTAAAAGTATTAAGAAATAGTCAAATGTAGAAGAGACATCTTGAATTATTATGCATACAACTCAAATGCTTTATTTAATCTCTAAAATAAACGTGTTAAAAATAAAATAAAATAAAATGCACATGTGGACAAGGTCAAAGGTAGGCTTTGCAAGGCAATAACAATGTTGAGATCAGTTTTACACAAAAGTTTCAACTGACAATTGGAAACTAAAGCTTTATTTAAAATTTCTAAATAATTCTAGGGAAGAATGATAATTTTGATAGTGCAGGTATGGGTGAGTGTTCTCTGGCCATAATAAAGTTGTAGTGCCAGGCAAATCTACCCCTCCATAGTATAACAGTTAAGAGTACTTTGAACTATGCCTTGTGAAATGTGCTATGAGTTATGTTATGAATCATAACAGTTAAGTCTCATTTCCTGAACATAATTCATTTTCCATCTATGTTAAAAAAATAACTCATGTCACAAACACATCCTGTATCTTGCACATCACAGACATTCAATGCAAATTATTAATTGAATTTGATAAGCATTTCTATTAAGTGCTAAATGCAGCTTCAGAGAATCTGAGGTGTGTGCATGATTGCTTAATTGATCTTTTAAAAATATTTTCCTACTAAAAACTTTTCTTATTATTGCTAGATTCTGAAGTGTATTGTGTTAAGGGAAGGTAAAGTGGGGTTAGAGGTCTGTATTTCCTTTTATTCTCTTTCTCTACATAACTAAGCACAGGGACAGAGGTGTCAGCTTGAGCTGGGTTCTTTCTCTATTCTTCTGCTATCCTTTTATCAGTGACAAATAAGTACTGTAGGAACAGAAATATTGCTACGTTATTTATATACATAAAGATACACATATATTCTATCTGCGTGAGTTATGTTCTATAATCGTATATGTGAGTTATATATGCTAGTTGTTACCAGTCATCAATGTAACTACTATTTTGCCATATTTATCTGCCTTATAAATATTTGGGTCCTATAAACTTGGCCAGTTTTATTCTTGCTTTCTACCATCTGAGTAGATTACTATAATCTATTATGTGTTGTGCTCCTAATTCTCCATTTTCAGATTAATCCCTCAGAAATATGAAACCTACCTCCTTTCCTAAACAAAAACATTTACTATGCTCTTCAACTCCTGAAATTTTCCTTTTTAGTAATCTCTAAAATCTTTCCCTCATTCTACCCCTCCTTGCCATCACCTTAATTCACAGCTGCATTAGTTTTCACCTGTAATATATAAAAATTTTCTAATCCATCTGTTTTCTTAAATACTAGTTTTCTAATCAGTCTCATCCTTGTCTTTGTACATTGTACAGCTTAAAAATACAATAGAAAGAGGGAAATTCTGATATCTTCTCATTGCCCATGATGTAGATTCTAATCCTCTAGGCAGAGCAGCTGGGTGTGCCAATGAGCTGGGAGTTGGGCATGGAGTTGGTGGTGATCTTTCCTTCCCTTTCTAAGGATTGAAAGAGAATAAGCAAGAGGTGGTTCAGTGTCCAGTTCTTTGATTCTCCCTCAAGGCCTCTTGTGCCCTGTGCAAGTCACATCTCCTCACTGACATTCTCTTTTGTCACTCTTGCCACAAAATATCTCCACTGAAATTGGGTTCTTTTACTCCCTTTCCTTGGCATTTTTCAAATACTGTTTTAACTGTTGTGATGATGGTGATGATATGTGCCTCAGTGGATTCACTGTCATTGCAACCTTCGTAAATGCAGAAACTATGTCTTTGTCTTTTTTCATATATTTTGTACTTTATTTCTTACCAGATACTGAGTAAATAGTGAATTTTCTTTCTTTTCTTTTCTTTCTTTCTTTCTTTTTTTTTTTTTTTTGTTCTAATTAGTTCCACATGATAGTAGAATCCATTTTGACACATGGTACATAAATGGAGTACAACTTCTTCTTCTGGTTGTACATGATGTGGAATCATACTGGTCCTGTGATCATATATGCACACAGGGTAATAGTGTCTGATTTATTCTACTATCCTTCTTCCCCTCATACTCCCTCCCCTCCCTTCACTCCCCTCTGCCTCATCCAAAGTACCTTTATTCTTAATTATACTGTAGATTATAGTGATGAAGAAGGAAGAGGAGGAAATCTCAGAGAGGGTGGTCAAAAGAGACTATGAGCAGGAAAAATAAAATTAGAGAGCCAAGTTGGGGGAGTGGCTTTTGCCCCCCCCCCCTTTTTTTTTTTTCCTATTTCTTTCTTTCATCTCCTTGTCTCAATTCTTGTCTGGAGAAGCCTCCCTTAGTTCTTTAAAATCCATAGTTTGAAATATTTCTAAATTTTCTTCCACCTGCTCTTTGGACATTTTTTGCTAAGGTGATAGGGTGGGTTAGTGTCATTCTTCAAATGCAGGTCCCCACAAAAAGGAAAGGAAGGTGTAGAGAAGGAAGCACTCATGTGGCAGGAGGATAACAGAGTCAAGACCAGCCCTTGCAAATGCTGGCGGGACCCTCATGCTAGTGCACTTGGACTGTTTGCAAGAGCAGATGGAGATGTGTGGACGCAGGGCGGTTGCAAGGAATCTGGGAACCATTTCTTACAAGACAGTGTGAGAGTGAGCTTCAGTCTGAGTAAAACCCTGAGATTTGTAGTTTTGTTGGTGGACACACAGTGTTAATGAAGACACAGTTGCCTGTTCAAACACATGCATTAACTCAGTGAGGTACAGAGAAAAATTTTCATTACCCTAGCTATTCAGGGTTTCCCAATCTTCATAAAATTATGATATTATTTATACAGGAAAAAATCATATTAGAAATTTAACTTCAGTTTAAACTTAAATTCAGTTTAGACTAAATATCTTTGTCAGTACTAGATGCTTAGCTCCACAGTAGTTGCTATTACCAGTGCATTAGTGATAGGACTTTTACATATGGAAAGAGAGCACTCTTTAGACCATGGTATGGGGTAACAATAAAATACAGCAGGCTCTTCATTTAGTAACATATGATATGGTAATATATGATGTCTACTTCTACATATATATGTGTATATATATCCACATATGAAATATAAAGAAATAATTATAGTAATCACTGGATTTTGCATACATGACTCTAACCAACATTTAGATGAGAAAATATCTAATAATTATCTGAAAACTTTAATCTGCTTTCCTGTTTACATATGTCAGTGTACTATTTTAAATTTTCTCTGTCAAAAAGGCTTAGGAATGACCATAGTGAGCAGAAAATTTTGTGTTTAGGAATCACAAAATAATTCATGAAGAATAAACTCACGAAAACATTTTATCCTTTGTTCTAGGACACACATAAACACAAAAAGTCAATGCTAGCAAAATAAACCAGCATCTACTGTATCCATTCACAGTACCTTCATTGGATTCACTTTTACAAAGATAATCAGCAAGGATTTCAAATTTTTTTTAGATCCTTTACTACAGACCCAAGTTCAAACAAAAGTTAACATATTATTATGGTGCTTATCTGGTCATGTTTAAGACATTCATTTCCTGCTAGAAATGAGACCACTGTTTAAAGTGAAAAAATTGCTTTACTGAAAACTCTATAACTTGTGTATATTGATTTATGATAAAATTATAATTACAATGCAATGATATTCAAGGGAAAATGATCACCACTCATACATTTCAAAAATTACTCTCAATTAAAATTTGAGCAATGGGAAGGAAACTATCAGATTTCCAAATAGTGATCTGCTGTCACTGGCTGGAGGCAAGAACTGAGGGGTCACCCAGCATCACACCCATGGACAGTGAGAAAGTGAAACTTTAATAAAGTCCATTGATAGACAAAGAAAAAAATCTTTGTATTTTACATTGGAAATGTTTTTCCAATATTCCAGAAGATAGTTTAGAGAAACCTATAAAAATAGCAGTGATGTTAAGAGATGATATCAAAGTGATATGAGAGTGAGAGGTGGTCACTCTATTTCATATACCCCCACTTAAAAAAAACCCTAGTAATTTGTTTACAAAGAAAGGAAAAAAATATTCAGCATAGTAGGATAGAGGCAGGAGTCATTCCATGTTGGGCAATACTATGGCATTTGAAATAAATATTTTGGAAATACAACTCTATGAATTGTATAATTTTTTTCATTCTTTTTAAAATTTTTTTTATTTGTTCTAATTAGTTATAAATGACAGTAAAATTGTGTAATTTTGATCCAAATCATTTTCCCTCGAGATAGTTTCCTTATCCATAAGTTTTTGTAAGCATTCAAAGTAATAAGAAATACTACTGTCTATAAAGTGATACATATCATTCATGCCATCCCATGAAATCACAGCACAAAGCTCTTTAGTACTGAAGCACAATTACAATTATCATTTCATTTGAGACACTTTGAGGACATAAAGGAACAGTTTAAAAGTTAAGGGGTAGAGTAATAAATCCTTATAGATCTTTGATTTCTTTTAACTTTGCATGCCTTTTCAGAGATTTTTTGGGCTGCTCTGAATTCTGTATTTTAAAGATTCTGTATATTCCATTGCCTTTGACTCTCTTCATTAGGAATACTTTAACCATTTTCTATTTTAACAATAGACTGAAAACTTATTTTCCTTCAATCCCTACTTGTCCCATACTTGCAATTACAGAATAAACTCTGTAAAAGGACAAAAATCTGATATTTAAGCATCCTTCCCTGAGTGACTCCCTATTGGGTAGAGAATGTTATGATCCCATGATTTTGATACTAGGGATGTTTGATTCAACTTTTAAATAAAAATAAGATATGCCAACATCAATGGATTTTTCTTGCATTGTACAAAAAAAAAAAAAACTTCATTAAGCCAAATTAGTTATTTCTGTGTAGCTTAATTAAATAATTTCCAATTTTTTAATTTTCATTTTTGCTTTACTGAATTCAATAGCATCCCTTTCATTTAAGTTTTTTCAATTACTTATACTATTAAATTCATGAATCAGTTTTATCCCTGTCAAATTATACTGATTACAGTATTTTACCTAGTTGTCATTATTTTTCTAAGTGTAATTTTACTTGTAAAATAATAAACCTCTAAAATTTTCAAAAATGGCTTACTTATTCTTTTTAGATAGATTTCCTGTACCCTGTTTTAGCAACTTCTATTTATTTACTTATTTATTTATTTATTTTTGCATTCCAATGATACCTAAAATGATTTACTTTTTCATTTTTTTCAAACTTACATTGAGAAGCATTAACCATTCTCAAACTTAGGTTGATATTTCCATCAATAGCATTCACTTTGAGACTGAGAGCACTTTCAGCTGGATTAACATTGAGATTTTAAGAGTTTTGATTATTCCATAGGTAGCCACTGGGAACTTTAGAAACATCTCTGGAACTGCACTATAGAATTACATTTAATTCTCACTCATTTTTATGATATTCTGATTAGCTTACAAACTTGGAACTACTTATTTGTGGAGTAAAAAGTAAAAAAATAAATAAATAAATAAAAATTGACATGATTGGTTTAACATGCCCTCAGTGTAAAATGGTGGAGTGTAAAAGTGTGAAATCACCCTACCTTTTTGTCTCTGTGTATTAGTAAAAATAAAAACAATTAACATTGCACTCGCAGTTCTATCTGATATTTGAATCCCTCAAGATTTCTCCAACTTTGTCTGTAGCTGCTTTGTGACATATGCTATATACTATTGTTGTAACTTTCATTTTTCTAAAAATACAATAATCTCCTGTCTCCGAGCCATTGGCTATGCTATTTTTAATTCTCTGGATATCTTTTTTGTTCTTTCCTATTGAGTAAATTATAATTCCACTTCAAAGTTTAGCTAGAAAATCATGCCTGCCTTCTGTGGGCAGCCCCCCAACTACAGCTACATCCCCTGCTCTTTCACCACTTTCACCTGGGTATGTGCTTTGCTGCTGTGCTGGTCTCTGAATAACCCCTCTTGGAGTGTTCTTTACTGGGTTCTCATAGCAGCTGGTGAGCTCATGTAGCTTGTCACTGAGTTTCTGCTTATTCATCAGTGTCTGTAGGTTCCTGACACTTGTTTTCTGAATGCACAGATGGTCTGTGAGTGTGACCCAGCCCTGTAGGTAGGAAGCACTTCATGGTTCTATGAACGATTTTAATTCTGTCCTTTTGTTATTGTCCTTATTTAAGTGAATTATCCAAGATGGATTTTCCTACATGACAGAACATTTGCATATTTCAGGCAAGAGAAGATGGAAGAAATTGCATAAAGTTTTTGCTATCATTTATTTTTCTCCCTCTTTCTCTTTTGATCACATGCTATGTATAAAATTGCATATCCTATTTTTTTCTAGGAAAATCATGATCATTCTAGACAATGAGAGGAATACAGAAATGGATAAATGGGCAAATGAAAATCTCACAGATTACCAGTACCCAAAACGTAAAAACATTCTGAATATCTAATTTGACCAGGACAACTAAATCTGTTCATTTATTCATTAGTTTATTAATTCTTTTGAGGAACAATTATTTGATGAGTGCTTTCCCTGTGCTGCTTGCTGGGAGTACCACTTCCTGTGCTGGTTCTCATGCAGTCTGCAATCTATTTATGGCAGTGACTGCTTAGAGATGAGATTTTAAATCTTCCAAAGTCTCCATCAGCACCCAAAAGCTTGCTCATCGAAGTGATAATGTTCCTTGCTACATATAATTATTGGTGTTGATAGCCTTTTTAAAATTATAACTAAAAATCATTTAGATTTTAATTTTAAATCTAGGTGTAATATAGTAAAACTACCTCCAGACCCCAGATCTGACTAGATTTTTCTCAACAAACTCTTCAGTTATAGTTCTGCAGTTGCCACTGGGTTGTGTAGATTATTATTTAATATATTTTTTTGAAGTTGTGGATGCAAAAAGGGACTAGATGATGTCCCAAAATTCCTTTATTTAGTTTTGTGATTTATTCTGAAAATAAAATAGCTATATGGGGAGAAAAGTGCAAACATCCATACACACCACACAAACATATCCTTAGGTTTTTTGGTGTTCTTTCAGAGTGATTTTGCAGTCACCAGCAGAGAAACAAATCGGGGTTGGGTGGGGTGAAAGCTGGAATTTTAACCTGGGTCTATCTGATTCTAGGCCTATCCTTTTTCCAGTGATTACTGGATCTTGTGTATTCTGCTTGATAATACAGTAATTGCAGCCATGACTATGTGGGTGGGCAAAACACAGCAGGATTTGAGGGGCTATTGGTCATTTGGGTGAAATATGCATTTAAATCCCATTCATTTGATTTACCTACTTCCTTGAACCTTTATACACTAGCCTCTTCCATATCTTTGGCAAGAAAAATTCATTTGAGACTATGCCACTTGGAAAAAGCAAAAAGACATTTTGACTTTTAATTTCCTTTACCATGATTGCTGATGCCACACAAATAATGCAAAAGTGACATGTTAACTATCATCTTGAAAAAGAGGATAATGAAGTACAGGGCTGAGTTTGCCTTGAGGTGAGTGATACCATGGAAACAATGGATTTTCCCCTTCTTAATTGGTTTTTGATATTACATAAAGTGAAAGCCATTGAATAATTCACTAAGGTATCTAAATTTTTGTTTTGAAGTACAAGGGAAGTAACTTGACCTTTGTTAAAACACTTTGATCATGGAAAACACATAAGGTTCTCATCTTATTCCAGGAAGTGTAGACACCAAATAATCTTTTCATAGTCATCCAAAAGATGCATTAAATGAATCAGGCAGAGCTATTTTATACTTTCCTATAAGTTTCCTATTGAGTTGGGCTCAATAACTCAAGGGACAGAAAAGAAAAAGTTTGTTATTTGGTCAACATAATAAATATGGACTGCTAATCAGATAATTTAGGACAAATAATTTACTTTGACTTCTTAGACTTAGATTTCCAAATATAGCTTTTTGTTTCTAAAATCGGACTTAACTTAGATCTAATAAACCCTAAGTATTTCTACTTTTCAATCATCCATCCACATTTTTATACTGTGAGTTACTTATTGATACCTTAGATATGATCAAAATATATAATAGCTAAGGAGAACAGTAAAACACAAGATAACAGCTCAGAGTTCTGACTCTGACGGGAAGTGATATGAGGGAAGTAGATAAGGAAATGAAAAGAGCCGTGAAGCTGATGAAAGTAAATTAGATGATGATGCAGACGTTGGACTCAGTCAAGCTCTACTTTTAAAATACTTCAGAAGTCAATATTCAAAATCTTGTCTAGATGCCAGTCTGAACCTGCTAATCATGGAAGATTGCAAAAATTTACCCTTCGTGCATCAGTTTCCTCTGATATAAAATGAGAATAATAATGAGATAGTAAATGAGATGATCTGTTTACTGGTTCTACAGTTGTTTACAGAGTCCCTACTATGTAACAGAAACTGTTCTCAATGCTGACCCAATCACAAATAAAACAGAGAAGATGTCCACTCTCATGGAACTTATATCCTAGCAAGGGAAGATAACAATCAGGAAAAGAAATAAATAATTGAGAAAATTTCAATTGAGTTCTGCAAAGAAAATTGAACAGTCTGAAATGATAGTGATAGGCCAGATTCAGGGGTGAACGCTTCTCTAAATAGGCTGATCAAAGAAGATTTCTTTGAAGAAGTGTCTTTGAACCATGTGTTGGTTAGACAACAACAAAGAGATCTATGTGAGAGGAAATGCCAGGGGCCAAGGTGCTGTGGCAGAAGCAAAAAATTGGCAAGTTCAAGGCACAGAAAGGTCAGGTACCTGTGGTATGGTGAGTGAACACTGGAAGTTTAATATTGAGGCTAGAAAGACAAGTAGGAAGCAGATCTATACTGCCTTGTTGAAAATGCAAAGAACCTAGATTTCATCCTAAGTATGAGATGAAGCCATTTTGAACTTGTAAGAAGAGAATGACCTAATCATATTTTCATATTAAAGACCCTACTCTGGCTGCTATAAAGAGAATCTATTGGGTGTAAATCAATACCTGGAGCCAGTTGAATCAGTGGGATGGAGAAAGGGGATGGTGATCTGAACTACTAGACTAATTGTTGCCAGTGAAGGTGGAAAAAAAAGGAAAAAATTACTTAGAATGAAGAAAGTTGCTGCATGAAAGGCCAAAGACACTATAGAAAATTTTCTTTTTCCCCATGAGTTACTGAACTTGGAAAGAACCAAGTTAAGGGTAAGCAATCAAGGATTCTGTTTTGTATATTAATACCTTAATTCTCATTAGACACATGAGTAGAGACATCAAGAAATCATCTGGGGAGGAGGGATATAGCTCAATGGTTGAGTACCGCTTGCCTACATGTGCCAGGTCCAGGGCTCCATCCCCAGCACTGCCAAACACAAAAACAAAATAAATAAAAACTAGTCAGTTGGAGGTAAGAATCTGGGCTTACTAGCTAGGTCTTGACTGGGGACACAAATTTGGGAGTCATTGTGTACCAAATGGAATTTAAAGCTAAAGGACTGAATGAGACCATGTGAGGAAATATTTAGATGGACAAGAGGAGAGGGCCTAATCCTAATTTGGAACACTCCATAATTGAAAGGGTTGAGGAGAAGAGATAGGAAGACAAAATGAGAAGGGCTAGCCAGTGGGGGAAAACAAAATACATTTTACTTTGAATGTTAAAATAAGAGTCCATGAGTGTATGGTGGGGCATAGCACTCTTGGTGGTATATACTGAGAAGTCAGTAAATTCCACATTCCACATGAATATCTGAATCTATGTCTCATCTTGAAAGGGTGAACGGTGATTATGAGCCTCCTAACTATTGGCAAATATCCCTATTTACTTTAACATGGTCAGAAAAGTAATTATGAAGAAATTTGTCACAATATTTAGAAGAATTAAATCTTTATCTAATATACCACTTGCTAAGCATAGTTGCTAAAATACAAGAAAGGTGTGGCTTTACGTAATTTCTTTTAATAAAACCTGCAAAATGCATTGAGAAGCTAATGGATTAGAAGTTTAGCTGGAAAGTGTCTTGAAAATATAATGCTCTGTTAAGTTGCTTAGTGACATGTATTTTGTTTTGATGTATATTGTTAAAAATAGTTAAAAATACTACTTAAGTTAATGCTTGAACAGATTGGAGTCTTTTTATGGGTGTTTATTGGTTATATAAAAGGCTTATTACTAAATTAAATTTTAAATCTCCCATTTCTTCAAAAAATTTGAAAAACAATTGGTTGTCATTTTAGCAGCTATTAAGTAAAACTAAAATGCTCCATAAGGATGAAGCATACGAAATAAATCTTTTGATATCAGGCTCAGCAGGTTTACTTAAAAGAGATTTATATTTTAGAGCAGCTTGTTTTGATACTTACTAGTAGTCTGTACTAAGTACTAAGCTAACACAAAAAGTAGTTAATGGCTGGGCAAGGTGGGACATGCCTGTAATTCCAGCAGCTCCAGAGACTGAAGAAGGAGGGTCATGAGTTCAAAGCCAGCCTCAGCAATTTAACCAGGTCCTAAACAGCTTAGTGAGACCTTGTCTCAAAATAAAAAAGGGCTGGGGATGTGACTCAGTGGTTAAGGGCCTCTGAGTTCAATCCCAGACACTAAAAACAAACAAACAAACAAAAAAAAAAGTAAAAAAGTAAAAAAGTTAAAAAAAAAAAAGAAAAGCCAGGCTTACTATGTACCAGGAACTATTTTCAATATTTTACAGATGTTATCATATTTAACTTAAGTTTGCAAATTGTTACAGATTCTAGCTTATAGCTGCCTGTTTCCAGATATTAGTAAAACTTACTGGCTATCATATTGTAAGAGGAAATAGTAGTATTTGATTTTCTTTGTTCTAATATTAAATACTAGAATTGAGAAAGGATGAATCAGGAAGGGGAGTAACACTAAGTGTCCCCCTAGGGCCTGGGGCCCTATGGCTACTTGATAAAACACTGTGTTCTTCAGCCTCAGAATTATTTCTGAATTCTTAGGATTACTAAATGAATATATAGGCAGACTTCGGCTATTAGTTTTATTTTACTTAATCTATTTTTCAAGTTTTTCTTATTATTATTTGTTTTCTTCCACTGCTGAGGATAAAACCCAGAGCTTCATGCATACTAGGCAAGTGCCTGCCACTGGGCTACATTTCCAGCCTCTTTGACATTAGTTTTAATAGGTGAAACAATTATATTTAAACTCAAAGAATAAGTAATCTAAATATTATTGATATTTATTTTGCATTGTGGTAGTTTGCTTACACTGAAAATGGGCACAAGATGGTTTGGTGGTTTATGATCTCAATAGTGAAATCATATAGAAAGCTTCAGTCCACACAGGAGAAAGTCTTATCATTTTCTCCTCCTGCCCCTGCTTAATTTTCATATGAATATAAAGGAGCAATTTAAGCACCTCTGCTTAATCCACATTTTAAAGGGTAAATTTGAGAGTGTGGGAAAAGGGAGCAATTGAGAGAAAACATGCCAATTCAATGAAAATACTACCCTAGTGTGTGAGAAATAGAAACCATGCATGTAGGCACTGTCTACTGTGAATCTGAAAGTGTAATTTGCTGTAATGCAGAAAAAGCTTGTGTTTTGTAAATAACAAGGAGATAAAACCTTAGTAAGCTTAAATAATCGGTTTTCAGATGTGTTAGCTCAATTAGGTGAACAAATATCAGAGCTTTTTTAAAAAATTTATTTTGGACCCATTGTTTCAAGGATAAAAGTTTAAGAAAAAAAAAAAGGAAATAACATCCCATTGAACTATAAGAGGAATGAGCCTCATGTAAATGTGAACAGCTGTGATGGCTCTTTGCTGATGGGCGACTTTCAAACAGATGGAACCCAGGAGTCACTGGAGATTCAAGAAGGTGGAGGTTCTCACACTGGGGGACATAAAAGATACTTTCAGGTTGACCTACAAGAGAACAATCACCAAAGCCTTTGAAATAGATTTTCCCTTTTCTACTAATAGACAGTGGTGTTGTGTTCAGGGCAGCTAGAAAGGCTTGGATGAAAGAAGTATTGGGAATGCTAGTGAGAGATCAAAGGCAAGCAGAACCTCAAAATTCTGGAATTGGAACAAGTCAGATACAATATAAGAAGTACTTCAAAGGCAGAGAAATAAGAATAATAAAAATACCTTTAGTTGTCAAATGTGAAATTTGTGCCAGTTTTGTCACATTCTATTTTGCAGGAGCATTGTAAAACTAAAGCTATTTTCTATTAATGTCAATTTTACTAAACATGTCTTCCCATTTAACTTAGTCCATTTCCAAGAAGAGAAAAAAGAATTCCAAATGACTTTTCTTGTTATATGCGATAGAATATATTTCCTAAACTCAATTTTGATTTTTATGCTTCTTAGTTTAGGGTAGTTATAGAAAATGAACATGAAAGCATTTTGTAAAATGTAATAAAATGGAATAATGTGAGGGATTGTTACATTATTTAAACATTTGGAAAACTATAAAGGAGTGCAGAAATTCTGTTATTACTATTAAAATTAGCTTCTCATGGTTTTTCACTTCAAGAGTTGGAGTGAAAGTTGAAATTTTGATTTAAAAATAAGAAATATTTCACATATTATTTTGTAAATCAAAATACAGACTGTTTGGCCATTGTCAATGTTAACTCCTGTTTTGTAATTAATCTATTTTACAAATATCTGTATGCTAAAGAGCAACTGACTAAAGAAAAAAGAAAAATCAGTGCAACTCCTAAAGCAATGATTTTGTGTAATATTGACTCCAGTTTATATTTCATCAAAGCATGAAATAAAATGCTTATCATGGGTCTTTATTTTTGCTAAAAAGAAATTATTTATATTTTAGAACAAAAATCTTGTCATGAAGGTGTTTTGGAAACATCATGTGCCTTTTATTTTAATTCATTCATTATTCCATTTCATATTTGATACTGAAAATATCACTTTATTTTTAAACAAAAGTCAAAGACAACTTATTTAAAAATCTAATTTGAATTTTCTCAGAAGTTACACTTCCTAAGGATCCCAGTACCATAACTTGCCTTTTATGCTAGGCCTCCATTTTATGGGCTGAACATCTGGATTTGATGGGAAAGAAAACATTTCCTTCCTCTGGCTTTTCTAATAATCCTCTCTTACAGATACACATGCCACAGGTTTGTTAATAAATTGACTTGATTTTAAAATCTACTGTTTTAACACACAATGAATTATGGCATTTTCAATTAAACTCATTTTAGATTCCTTATAAAAGCAATATTAAAAGCTACCCTAAAATGTATTAGAAGCACAGATGTTTTCCCTTATAGTGTTAATTGATTTAAGGTCCATCAAAATGTTGTGAAAATGTACTGAGATTAACAATAATGATGGCACATGGGTCAGATTAAAATTCTTTTGTGCAATTTTTTTGATTAATAAAATGACAGCTTATTTTCCTCTAATTGAAATAAATTCAGTTAGCAGATTGAACCAACAAGGCAGTAGCTAAGATTTTATTCTCTAATTTTTTAATGAAAGGAATTTAAAATTAGGGATTGTAATTTATGTACACAGATTACACATACTAGTTTTGTTTTTAGTGAAGAGAAGATGGCTGTGTATTTTCTCTTTTTATCTACTTCCCTATTTTACAGTTGTAGCAATTAGCCTGTTTAACTCTTCATTTGACAAAATACAGCACATAACAAGCAACTTTGGTTTGTTGGTTCCTTTCTCAAATACATTTCAATTGATCCTCATTTCTTTCAACTTTGCCTTCTTATTATAAGAGAATAATATGTACTCGAATTTGAGCAAATCATATAAAGCTCCTCAAAATTCACATTAATATATGCATAACAATATTTCAACAAAAATATAATTTTTAGTTTTTTTCACAGATAAGAATGAGAAATTTAAATGTGTACCCATTATTTCCATGTTAAGTTACCAAGAGTGAATTACAGATTTATGAATACTTTGGGAAATTTTTATTTCAAGAAATATGTCAATGGACTGAATCTGTCCAACCAATTCAGTTAATGTAGTAAGAATTCTTGTTTATTTACATGACTGACATCATTTATTTTTAAAGTCTTCATATTGTATAAATATAGCCAAAATAAGTTAATTTCTACACAGAGTGCAAGAAGACCTTGTCTTCACATTGATCAGAAATGAGACATGACTTTTATTCATGTCACTATTTTTAAATAACATCTGAATTTTATATTCTTTACTATTTAGTGAGAGTCAACTATTGCTCGCAACACTTTATTTTTTAAATTCACCACAATTATTACTGCTTCTACTTGGGCTAGACTCCTGAAGAAAAAGTTTAAACAGAAAGAAATTTGAAAATTTGGTAGCCACTGAAACATACGGCATTATTATTTACATTATAGTACAATTTCAGAGTTAAAAAGGGACCTTAGAAATCATCTATTTCAACTGTCTGGTTTACAAATGAGAAAACTGTATCTCAGTGATGTTCAATGACCTGTCCTTTATTATAATAAAAATGAGGAAACTTAGTCCAGTTTGGTGTATTATGAGGTATTTATCCATTGCGTGATGTAATGGAATGAATATTGAATTAGGCATTTAAGGGCAGTTTTGAATCTTAAATCTGCCACTAATTTTTTTCACCGTACTTAATTCTGATATGTAGCATTGAGCAAGTTACTTGACCTTTTCAAGCTTCAGTTTCTTTTTCAACAGAATGTAAACTTAGGTTTCTCAATCCTGAAGCTATCAGCATTTCAGCTGGAGAATGGGGCTGTCCTATGTATCATAGGACTCCTAGTAGCATCGACACACTAGATGTAGTGGTATCCCACCACATGCCCCCCTCAACTGTGACAACTCAAAATATCTCCAGGCTTTGCCAAATGTCCTAAGAACAAACTGCTTGCCTTATCACCTTCATGGAGAAGTACTAAAGCAGCTGTAATTTCTTTGGGATGTTCCAGGGATGATGTGGTGCTGTTCTAGACTACATGGTTAGACACTGGGTGTTTCTTCTGAAATCAACCACTAAGTGTTATTCACCATGAAGTTTGTTGGTTACGGTACACAATGACCAAAGGGCACCTCAGTAATTTATATACAGTGAATATAAGTGATAAAAATATTTGCAGGTGAGAAATGGTTAGTGATAGTGAAATACAAAATATTTCATAAGTTTAAGAAACTTTAAAATATATAAAATATATTCCTGGTAACTGGCATTTTAAAAATGTAATAATTAGCTGTCTCTAGTAATAGGTCATTGTTTCAAAGATAAATAGAAACTCACTTATAATCATAGGTGTTCACTGTCCTCAATCATAGGTGTTCCTTTCCTCATTGCAGTTGTGCAGGGCAGTTGTGCCTGATAAGATCTAATACAACATTAAAGGCTTCAGAGTGAAAAAGAATATAGATGTATTGTCATCCTTTGAATATGGAAAGAGTAGGACTCTGTTGTCATCAGTTTTTAAATTAAAAGGTATTGTTGCTTCCCTTCCTTTCTTTCTTTCTTTCTTTCTTTCTTTCTTTCTTTCTTTCTTTCTTTCTTTCTTTCTTTCTTTCTTTCTTTCTTTCTTTCTTTCTTTCTTTCTTTCTTTCTTTCTTTCTTTCTTTCTTCCACCCCATTCTCCCACCCCATCCCTACTGGATCCAGATAGCTGTCAGTGGAGGAGGAGGGACTAATACGGAGACGTACTGTACAGGAGCGATATATCAAGATACACCAGAGACTTTTGTGTGGCCACAGATGCCAGACCAGGGAGCAAATACAATGAACTCTACTGCACAGCACTGGATCAATTCTTTTGTCATGCATTGCTACAAGTTCTCAGAGGAAATTTACTGACTTGGGATTTTTACAAAAAATCATGTCATGTTGTGGGGGTCAAGGAACTGGTACACAGGAAAGTTTAGTTGCGACAAGGTAGGAGCTAAGAGCTCAAATAGTTAGTTTGATTATGTTCTGCCAGATGGAGATAAAAACTGAGGCAGCCACATCCTGTGACCAGAAATTGTTAAGTAAGCAGACTTCTATAGGGGAGTAATAGTAAAGAGCATTAGATGAGGAGATTAAATGAGAGTAGGGAAAAATCAACTTTGCTTAAGATAGAACTGTCTTTGGTTATGGAACATTTAAACTCCAAGGTAGGATGGAATTAAGAATTTTTTAAACATATTGCATGTGTATTCATACTCTAAATATTTTTATTTACCTTTTTCCAGTAAAGTAAATTTAGTATTATAATCTGAAGCATGCAGTTACTAGAGCAGAGCAAATTCTCTGGTCGTTTCTACTAATCAAAGTGTTGACAGTCTTTCAGAAAATGAAAATTTTTCTAAAATTTATAGTTGATAATATATTAATGGAGAAAAGAATATTTTCGGTTATTGAATATTGTCACCAGATTACTGGTGCTTTGGAACTTTTTTTTTTTCCCTTAAAGAAATTCAAACTTTATAGGCTACACTGTTTTCTGTTTCTATTGGATTCAAACAATGGAGATTTTATTCTCCCCAAGTTAAGGTTAAGGGTGCCAAGAATAAATCATTTTCTTATTTAAAAAATGTAAATTCATTATAGATAGATATTCATCTGAAATCCCAAAAGTACCCGAATTAAGTATAGTCCATTTTGTTGGGAAAAAAATCATAATAAACAATGTTTTCATTTTTAACTCTCTTGCTACTACTGGGTTCTGACTGAGACCGGAAGCAGAAGTTGCAAAACATTATGAGAAAATTTTGCTCTGTTTTTCCTTTTTTTTTTTTTTTTTCTTAATTTCCACCCAAATGGAAATACCAGAAGTCTAGAAAAGCCCATACTTGCTAAATGCCCATTTTAGTGCTTCTTTTCCACAGCAGGTCTTCAGTTTGCTCCTCATTGTTTAATGTCCCTGTCCTCTTTCTGAATGAATACAAGTTCTTCTAGATTTCTTCTTGCCTTTGGCTTCCTGAATACCTCATAAAAATATGTGGTGGTAGCATCTCTTCCATAATTAGACAGAAATAGCCTAATTATGTTTGATACACAGTGAATGTGTTAAACTAAATTGCACCCAAGAACTGTGAAATAGCAAGTCCCTCCCGTCCCAGTTTTCTAGGTAAGAGGTGTAATGTACACTGGTTGCAGCCTTTCTCCATGCCTCAGGGGACATCCTTCTAGTTCTGTCTCCTTGCAATGCCTCTCCTTATTATTATTATCTTTTTAAAATTTCTTTCTACTGTAAACTCCTCTAAGGGAGAGTCTTTTCCCTATTTGCTTTTGCATACCCAGGGCCTGACATCACAGAGTAGCCTTCAGACATTTATATGTTGAATTAATAATGAAATAAATTAAATAATGGATGCCTGTAACTCATTGAGAGAAGCTGGCTACATGGAAATATTTTAGCCTGTTTCCTACAGATACACTGATACTGA
Organism: Sciurus vulgaris; assembly: GCF_902686455.1. Lineage (NCBI taxonomy): Eukaryota > Metazoa > Chordata > Mammalia > Rodentia > Sciuridae > Sciurus > Sciurus vulgaris. The sequence continues at coordinate 84,539,892 of NC_136473.1, read as the reverse complement.
GGCCTGCTATTCTGATAGGAAGAATGGCAAGCTATTGACCTTGTAAATTATTTAATTATGTTACTGTCTTACTAAGGAGGGAATCAAATAGGGCAGTGCACACTGTAGATAATTATACTCATGAAAGACATACAATGAATACTTCATTCCTTGAGGCAGGACAATATGGATGGCCTTCAATATTCACCATGACTTACCATCTATCTCTATTGGATAAGATAAGTACCACTTTGTGAAGTGGTAAATTTAGGGCACACTTTTTGCTTTATCATTTTTTCTTTTTTTACAGATTAAATTAACAAGTTCTCTATGTGTCTTCTACCCTTTCCTCTACCTATCATCCCCTAAAAATGGTTAGTGATTTGACATTTGTGATCTGGAATACTAAATGGCACATGTATAGGGCAGTACTTGATGTAATTGTGCTTCTGTTTCTGTGCTAATTTCTGGAAAATTATGATAGTTCGGTCACCTTAACTTTTAGAGAGTTTTCTGGTGGTTCTTCCTAATGATCTGGAAGGAAATTCATTTCTCCATTTCCTTTGGGGTAACAAAATTTAAAAGTATTTTTCATGAAATCAGTTGAGAATATTAAGTTGAATGGCTGTATGATGCCCCTTACAGATGGGTGTAGACAATCTCTGCATTGGCGTCAGTGTTCATTTTAGTGGTAAATAAGAAAAAAAAAATTTCTTTCCAGATAAGATTTTTGAAAATATTTGAAAGATACCTTAATGATGAATTTGAAATTAAGGAGCAAATTAATTCAAGTACAATTACATTTTTTTTTTTTTTTTGAGATGTGAGCTTTTATTTCCTTAAAGTTGCAAACTGATAACTGATAAACTGACAACCCATAGGCTGATCAATGGGCTAGTGGAGCCTTCTGAGCCAAAGTCTGCAAGAAGGAGTCACCAACTTCTTCATGTTTTGTTTCTGCCTTGTTCCTTTGCCTGTCACCACTGACACGTCCTATTTCATAATCATTATTTGCTTATTTGGTAAGAAAGACTTTTCTTTTTGCTTACTTTGTAAGAAAGAATATTTCTATAAATAGTCTACAAATGTTAGAACCACTCTATGTCTGGGAGCAGGAGATGAATCCGTGACCCCTGCCCAGATGGACTTGTGCAGGCTCACCAAATGGGAGTGCTCCACCACGAAGGAGCAAGGGCCTGTGCTCAATCTGAAACATTGTGGTTAAGGTTGACTGAAGAAATGGGCAATGTATGTTCAATGACCAAACCCTGAAGGATTTTTTTCCTTCATTCTTGTATAGAACTAGTCTACTAGTTTGCAGTCAATGAAGAACATTTTGATAGTTTTTCCTTAAAATACATACCATTACACAGAAATCTTTGTCCATAGATATACATGACCATATTTTAAGATAGAGTTCTAGACCTAGAATTTTTGTTTCAATGACTAGGAACATTTTAGGTTTCTTTGTACATAGCAACAAATGGCTTTCAGAAAAGTTATTGTACTTAGGCTTTTCCTATCTATGTCTGAATTTCCTTTCACAAGCTTTTGCCGGAGTTTAACTTCATTATTTCCAAACGTGTTAATTTTATAGGTAGGACTATTTCTTAAGTTTACTATTTTGCATTTAATTTGATTTTTTATTGAGGTTGGGTTTCTGTGTGTGTGTGTGAGTGTATGTGTGTGTGCGTGTGCTTGTGTGTGTGTGTGTGTGTGTGTGTGTGGTGTTGATGACCAAATCTAGGGCATCACGTATGCTAAGCATACACTCTACCACATGCCCAGCCTGAGGTATTTGTTTTAAAATTTCAATGTTCATGTAACACTTCTTCTGTGAACCTATCACAAAAAAAAAAAAAAAATGCTTGCACATTTTTCTTTTGTGTGGTTGTGTTTGAATTTTGATTTGAAGTTATATAAAAGATGAATATATATATATGTGTCAAAAATGATAGAAGCAAGACAAAGAATAGAGGTTATGAAGTTAACTCCTGCGACATAGTCTAACAGAGGAACTCTGTGTACATCTGTCAATTCTCCTTGAAAAAAATCTTAACTAGTTAGTGTCTGCAGTGCTCAGAGGACACTTGTAAGACTACCGTGGACCTTCCATCATTCCGGGAAAAGAATCCATTATGAAACCCAGGTATCTGGCATTAAGTTCTTGAGTCTCATAACCTTGCCCATTAGAGAACCTACCAGAACACAGTGACTCAAAGTGCACCCTTAGGCTGCACTGAGGTTCTTCACCTTCTGCTTCGCCTCAGACTTCCAGCCCTAACCACACACCTACCTGCTAACTTTCACACCAAGCCTCTGAGAACAGCAGTTTTGGTAAGCCCCCTGTTTCAATTCCTTTCCCAATGGGGTTGTACAATTTTTGAGTTAAAAGAAACTTTGGAGTTCAATGTTTGTATCCCTTTATCCACACATTCCCACTGAATAATTTCTAAAGACTATTTTTTTTTTTAAAAGGAAAGCCCATTTTAATCTTGAACTGCTCAAATTTATTGAAATTTGTGGTTTCAAAATCTTCTAAATAAGACTAAAACCTGTGGTTCTCAAACTAGTCTCAGGATTCCTTCTTAAACATTCCTGTACATAAACTTTTTTCTTAAACTCGATTATGGACTATTTTTCTTTAGGTAACATATTTACCATGAAAAAAAGTGAATTTCAAAATATTTATTTATTCTTGATTTAACAATAAGAATAAATTCAGTAAGTGCTAACATAAATAATATATGAAAAACAACTGCATACTATAAAGCGAAGACAAACAAAGTAGAAATAGTGGCACTGTTTTGCATTTTTATAATTCTCTTTAATGTGTATCTTAATAGAAGAAAGTTTAATTCTTGTGTCTGCTTTTATATTCTTATAGTTTCAATATCATATGCCATTTAGTTCTCAGAAACATTTATTTTCTACTAATGAGAGAATTTGAAAAAGGAAAATAGTTTCTAAGTTATGCTGTCTCACACCTTCTCCACCTTGTATCCCCAAGTCACCTCCTCTGAATACTCCTGGTTTTCAATTCCTTTTTAAATATGTGTTACCCTGAACTGGACACAGTACTCAAGGGATCTGGTACCTGGAATCAATGAATATATGTCTTTCAAAGACTGATGATTGGGAAGCTATCAAGTTCAACTGGTTGGTTATTTTTGACATATAATAATTGTACATTTTTATGTGATACAGTATTATGATTTGATACATGTATACATCATGCAATTATCAGGTATAATTAGCATATTCATCACCTCATATGTTTAGCATTTCTTTGTGATCAGAGCATTCATTAACTTGTTCTAGCTATTTTGGAATATACAATGCATTCTTGTTAGTTATAGTCACTACTGTACAAGAGGGTACAAGCACTTAGACCTCCCTTCTATCTGTAATTCTGTCCCTGTTGACCAGCCTATCCCTGCCTTTCTTTCTAGCCTCCCTACCTCTCCCTGGTCTCTGTCTGCTTTTGTGTAGTCAACTTCTTTAGATGCCACATAGAAGAGAGATTGTATGCTATATGTTTTTCCGTGCTGGTTTATTTCACTTAACATAATGTCCTCTGGGTTCATCCACGCTGTTGCAAAGGACGGGACTTCATCCTTTCACAACGTTTGTATAGTACTCCTGTAATCTGAGTCAACATAACTAGCGCTAGGCAATTTGATTCCTCCATGCTGTATTGGCTATTTTAGCAATAATACTGATATAAAAATAATTCTTAAAATAACTGGTAGTATTAATCACTTCATGTGCTAGATGTATATGTTTATATATGTTAATTTTCTCATCTATTTCATACAACTTTTATGTTATTCTCATTTTTTATATGCTTTAGCTCAGAGAAATTAGGAAATTTGAGTTTACATAAGTAACAGGAGACAAAGTCAAGATTTTATCTCAAACAACTTGATTCCAGTGTCATTTGTGAATAGGATTTTTCTGGGAACTCTGTTTATGTATGTGTTTGTATGCTTATGTTAGTATAAATATAAATATCAGTATAGTTAGAGATTTTAAGCTGAAATGTTATAACAGGACTTTCTCCATACTGATCAATTTCCTGTCTCTGCTTTTAGGACAGCATTACAGATACTGCAGATATTTTCAGCTAGTTGACAGTTACGTTTCTGTTCTTCTAACGAGTCTGCTGCTGTAACTGTCATATCCAGATGTTTTCATAGAATTATATAAATCAGGTTTTCTCCTTTGACTTTGAGGGCCTCAATTAGGCCCTCCATCAGGACCAACCACTCCCTGTAGCAGTTGAAGTAACACTGCCACATGTCCAGAGTCCATTCTATACATGCAGCAGGAAGGGCCTGAATTAGCCTGGCCCCACACCAGAGCCAGGACTACTGGCCAAGCAGAAATGGAGCACCTGTGCTCAGCTTCCCAGACCTCTGCTCCTGCTAAGTATGACACATTCCTAAGCTCGTGACCACCCCACAGATGAAAAGAAACCTTCTCCTGACACAATCGCACTCTAGGAGGACTGAACTTGTGATGACTTCTTCTGTGTAATTCTGAAATCCCTGGACCTGCGTCCTGCTGAGTGCACCTGCTCTCTCTATACCTTGCTCAATTTCATTCTTTTCAGTCCATTAACAAAGCGAAATCAAGCTGGTAGCAGTAACAATTAGAATAATAATGGTCTTTAACTTTTTATCTGTTTTAAAAAAATAGAATTCTCAGGAGCACTTTTAGCTATACAATTCCTTAATCTAATTAAATAAGCTTTCAACTTCTTGTGAAGTATAAAAGGGCACAGATGGATTTTTGGAAATCCAAAGAGACAATCCTGAGTTTGAATAATTTGAGATACCAGTGAGCTTCAGGAAATAGTGGAAGGAGACTTCAGTTAGAGGCTTGGTCTTAATGAACAAAATCCTGATGTGGATGTGAGAGGCATACAGCCTCCCCTATCCAGAGCTGGTCTGGTAGCCAAAATGCTTAATGTTGTTGTGCAAGGTCATTTTGCAGTGGTGAAGATTGAAGACTTCAATTAACTGGACTTCCCTGCATTTAAATCCCCAGATATGCCACTGACTGTGTTTCTTTGGAAAAACTGATTAATCTCTCTGTCCCTCAGTTTCACCATCCATGTGAGTGTCTGCCTCACAGATATTAACGACTAAATGATTGGCACTTGAAAAGTATTGAGTACATGTTAACAATTATTATGATCATTTTCTTTGCTAATATTCTTTTTATTCTTTTTAACCTTTACGTATGAGATTATGTTACCTCTCCACCATCAGAGTATTGGGAACACAAGCAGCAGAAATTTTTCTATATTAAAATTCACAATAAACATTTCCAATGTGTCTATAAATTATACTTTTTTTATATTCCACATGCCTTTAGGTCATTTAAAGAAAAGTATATTAAATAATTAGAATGTGTGGAAGGGCCAGGTAAATAATATTACTTTAGACAGTTTCTACAGTAGTTTTTATATATTTTTATAGGACTATATATATTTGTGTGTTTTCATTTCATGTCTATGGCCAGCTATGAGAAATAAGGAACAGAATATCTTCCCACATTTGAAAGGGAACTGTGCAATGATGGGAAATATCTCTTTGAAATGGCTGCCTGATAGGAATTCAGCCATAATTGTGCAGTGTCTTAATAGCAGTAGAAATTTTGGAGGTAGCAAGAAGAGTAAAGATGCTGTGGATGAGAAAAACTAAGTCACTACCTATCCTGAGAAGATACTGCAGTGTGAGACATGGTCCTGAAAGTTTCTGACTATCTCATCAGGGCCTGAGGCGGACTCAGCTCTGTGCTTCCTGGTAGAAAGCAGAACTGAATTTATTTCTTTGTCAACTAATGTTTTTTAATACCCATTAAAAATAGACATTTTTAAAGTAATCATGTTACTTGATGACACTAGTGGTCTTTAGTAAGAGTGAATGATTTTTGAAAGTCTGGAAAATTCTAACCCAAATATGTCAGGAACCACTTTCATCTTCATCTCAGATGTCTCCTTCAGGCAAGTGCATGAAGCTCTGGGACAGGTTGTTTGGAAAGAACACAGAATGTAACCCTGATCATTGCTGGATTGCCAGTCAAGGGCTTACTCTCCTGGTGCTCTGTCCCTGTGCTTACATTCCTCTAACATTGGAACAAGTTTTTGAGTCTTTTTTTTCTTTTTGAACTTTGAGTAACTTACATATCAACAGTGGTTTATGATAAGAGGAATAAAATGCTTATCTTTTTTCTCTTAAGGTTGATGTTGTTTGTGGGTGTAGGGGTGAGGCTATTAGAAAACTCTCAGTCTGCATTTTGGAAAACATCCTTTCAATCTGAATAGAACTGGAGACAGTACCAGGGAAGCACTTTGGGAATGTTATTCAGTTTTTTTATAGCAATTTAATAAATTCATATTTTATAGAGGAACACATTACATTATCTTAATTTTAATGGGTGTTTTTTGATATCAAAACTGGTCAAAGTCAAGAAGTCTCTATTGAGACCTTAAGGGTTAGGCACAAAAGACATGAGAACAAAGACTGATCAGGCAAGAACACTCCAGAACATTTTGCAATGGTCAACTCGTCTCCTAAGATTGTCTGAGCAGCATTCCCACCATGAGGTCATTAGAGTAATTAGAATCCTGATCAGTCCATGCAGTTAACATGTCTCAAGAAGAGATAAATTGTGAACCTAGTGCATACATCTCTCTTCTTTGGATCCTTATCATCAAAGTGTTAAGCACAACAGAAACATTTGAGTGTGTCGGGCACTACATGACAATAAATACCATAGATGGATAAGCATATTTGGTGGAGGATGGGAAATTAAATTCAGATTGGCACAGTAAGGATAAAATGATAATATGGAGAATTACGTGTGACTCTTTTCCCTGTCCTGGAAAGACAACTCAAATGTATATGCTGTTTATATTACAATATCTGTAGTTCTTCACCTATAGAAGACAGGTCTTATTCAGTCTGTTCGAATATTCAAATTTAAAGATGTAGGCAGTGTTGTGGACATCTATTTATACAAGTGTGAATAACAAAAATAACCACGTGTATGGCTGGAATAGTCTGTGTATGTGTGTTTGCATGAGTGTGTGTGTGGGTGGGTGTTGGTGTGTGTCTCATTTATGTAGGAAGGAAAGGGTAGGAATGGAGAGACTATTTTCGGTAATCATGGTGTTCCCCATATTCCTTGGGCTTCATAGATCTTTTTTAGGTTAAATGTTTTGACTGATTATTTGTAATTCAAATCTATCTTACAAAGAAAAGGAAATATAAAAGCATTTTCCAACCAAGGCTGTAATTAAAGTAAAAAATGAAATGTCTATTAATCTACTGAGTTTAAAACTGTGATGCAAAGGCAGCCTTAAAATATGCACAGGACCATAACAGAAAAGATGTGAACAGATTTCACCTTCCCTAGACATACAACTCAAGAGCAAAAATTATTCTCTGAGCAAAGTGATCTCAACACTCTTTTCAAGGTATACATCCACCATGGACATACTCTGAAAAATAGATTCATTTTCATTTGTCTTTATAAGTCAAATATAAACATGCTTGAATTCTGATGATTCCAAGATGCCTCAGAAAGGTTCCTGTAGATTGTAATGATCCTGTAGATTGCTATATCCATTATCTTTGTATTCAGCTGTCAAACAAAATAAAATGAGATACTAGTGGTTCAACTAAAGTGGAGCAACACTACCAAAGATCTAGAGGGATGAGACACATAACTGCTGCAGAGGCATAGTCATGCCATAAGGAACCCACAGCTTTTTCACATTTCTTTTCTGCCATCCCATTCTGTGGGCTTTTGCACTTATGCTTGCCATTTTGTATTTCATAAGGGTTGCCATGCATCCATAACTTTCATCTGCATTCCAAGAAAGAAGAAAGGGAAGGACACAGGAGCAAAAGATTTGTGCTTAATAACGTGGTGCCCTTTATTCATGAATAGAAACCTTCCCCAGAGATTTTTGTCTACACTTAGTGGATCAGAAATAGATCCTATGGGCACCCATTGCTATGACGGGTGAGAGGAAGGCACTAAAAACTAAAAAGCCTTCATTTTTCAATTCTACTGTAAAGTTAAACAAGGACAAATGGGGTTCTGAACAACTTTGAAATATTTATTTTGTCTGTTAGTTGCTGTAGCTCCATATAATTGCATCTATAAGAGTCCATTGTATTTGACAATGTACAAAAACCAGAAAAAAAAAAATAGTGTGTTTGATTCAAATGGGAATAATTCTTGATAAAAGAATGTTGATCTCTTTGACCATATGGATTTTGAAAGTCAAGATTTTGCCTTGGTGGTATTATTGATGGACAACAAAGAGAATTCATTCATTCATTCATTCATTCATTTGGTTATTTTAATTGTTATTTTACTTGTTAACCTCATAACACAAAGCTAGACCTTGAGAAGAGAACAGAAAAGAAAAATCATGGTTCCCACCTTGAAAACATGTCTATTTTATTTGTAGAACATGATCTGTACACAAATATACAAACCAGTGATTCACAAGGTACCACAGGAATATATTTAAAAATATTTATGAAAATTAGAATTTTCAGAGATATTTTCAGGTAGTTGATAGAATTTAAATACAAAGATCTGTATAGGTAGTAACTGTGTCACAGGCTTCCTGACAGTGCTCAGCATGAGAAGAGATGATAACAAAAAGAAATATAGGGAAGAATGAGCCCACTGGTACAGTAATTGTGTTTGCAGAGAGTAAGGGAGGAAAGGATAGAAAATCACATGGGGATCTGATGGTAGCTGCTTCTGAATGAAGAAGTGAGAGTTAAAACATACTGTCCTAACAGCTGAATATCAATTATTAAAATAGTCAGGGATGAACTTACAGAGAGAAACACCAGGTGAAGAGCAGAAATGATGAGAACCAGCCATGTGGATCTCTAGGGGAAGAACATAGCATGTACTCAAATCCAAGGTGATAGCTCAGTGTGATATTTTATGTGAACATATGCACAGTGACATGGCAGCAAAAAATAATGTCATCTCGCTTAGGATTTTGAATGCCATTTAAATGTTAGGTAGATGAATAAGAGGGAAGGGCATAGCACATGGAAAAAACGCAGGGTGTTAAAACATCCAGGATTTGGGTTTGCATACAAACCAAGTGCATTAGTGCCACCATGCTTCTTTCATATTACTACCAAGAATTGGAAGCAGTAGATAGAGAAAGTAAGGGAGACAGGAGACCTACAAAAAGACACTTGGATGTGAGAAGTCAATGCAAAATTTGTAGTAATGGTACATAGTAGTGCAAATGGGTAGTAATTCCAATGGCATGGTTTGGAAGAATACATGACTAAGGTTAGGGTGGGAAGGGTTGATAAGGAATTAGAAGGCCCTGTGTCAGAAAGGGGGATTATAAAAAGAAGAGATCTAAAGCAACAGCTACAAGGACTCCAGGAAAAATCAATGCTTTTTCAGATTAGATGAGAAGAGTACAGGAAGAAGAAGTAGAGAAGACGAGTACACTAAATGCTAGAGGAGGAGATAAACATGGGATTGCAGACATTTCAGATCCTAAAAGTGCAAAGGTAGATGTTTCAGCTTTCCTGAGTTGAGGAATCTCATTCTATGTAAAAAATGAGAGTCTTTTAGTGAATAGATACCAATTGAAGGAAAATTAAGAGAATTTTCCAGAAACCTGACATCTATCCGTGTAAGCCGCAACAAGACCACCTAAGGGTTCTGGCACATTCAACTTGAAGGTATTTTCATAGGCAAAGTAGATGACATACAACATACAGGCCAAAACATGTAAAACTGACAGTATTTAATCACTGTTAACCTATGAGAGAAACCCCTTTCTATAGACTGCCTAATGGCGGTGGTTTCAAAGGAACATAAATAATATAGTTGAAATGTACCCAAAGCTAGCACACTGGGCAAACATTATAAAGAAATGCCTAAATGGGTGCGGAGTAACCACAAAAATGAAGACATTTTATTTTCAGAGTTCAAACTATGGTAGATTTGAGAGGATGTTTGGAAATGAGTAATTTTCACTTGCTTCCAAATTCCTGCTCAAGATTCTTTATCTCTCACCAGTCATGCTGGCCCTGGTTGTCTGCCAGCCTCTTCCGGTGCTCACAGGCACCCACCTGCACCCCATGTCCTCCTTTCAGTTTTCCGCCATCCTTCCTTGCAACGCGTATTTCACTCTACCGCCCGATTCACAACATACTCATAGGACTTTTTTCAAAAAAAAAAATATAACTTTTTCTTTCAAGACACATTTTTTTTTTCATTTAGAAAGATTTCGAATTATTTTCATAGTGTCTTTTAACCTGCCCTCAATATCCCATTGCTGAATTCTATAGATATGGGAACCAAGGACCTGGGTACCCTTGATTTGCCCATTCTGTTGGAAGCAGAGGCAGGATCTATTCCAGGACCCCTGCCAGCTTCTCCAGAACCCTTTCTATCCCTCAAACAAGAGAAAAACACATTTGTGTGGTGTGTGTGTGTGTGTGTGTGTGCGCGCGCACATGTGTGTGTGCAAAGAGATATAATAGAGCAAAATTTTAAATTCAGAAAATATATTGATTGAATTACTAGCCTAACTCGTCTTTGAGCTCTAAAGTCCACTGAATGATGAATTGATTTTTTTTCTAAAGTACAGATTCTCTCCCAGTCCTCACCCTCATCATCCCATTGGTAAAGGGAATAAGTTTCAATCAGGTATTTCTTTGGCATCACCCATTGGGCCCTCATAAATACAAACTAATAACAATTTAATTTTCTGTTGTGAAGACCTAAATTTAGCAACTTCTTTTTTCATGCTAAATAAAACTCAAAACTGGTATCAGCTTCCACTTTGAAGTAAATTTTATAAGTATCTCAGGAGTTTTGACACTTTATAAGTTAGGTCATGAATGACACACCATTGGAGTAGTTTGACTGGGGTCCACATGACAGATGTGGCCTTTAAAAATACAGAATAGCAGTGTTCCTGTTCATTTTCCTTAGCTGTTTTAAGGAAAGACACTGGAAAACAAAATCTTCATAATGAAATATTTATTTAGCACAGTTATATAACCTTTTTAGGTATGAAAACTGTATTCGACTTGATAATATGAAAGCTAGCTGGCATGGGGTTTAAGAAATAGTAATAAAACAAAACACCATTGAAGAAACACATAGAAAAGTGAACACAAAATAGCTTTGGACACATTTAGTACTTAAACATAAAAGCAAAGGCTTAAATTTAAAAAAAATAATTTATAGACTTATTATATGACACACTCCAGAAATATTTACATTATGTTTTAAAATCTAGTACTTTTCTTTCAGCTACTTCTTCTGAACTACACACACACACACACACACACACACACACACACACACGCACAATCATCAAAACAGTTTTGAGAGAATTATGATGGCAGTTCAGTTAAAAAATAAACACTATCTCTCCTCTCCAAGTTGCTTTTTAATTACTGTTTTCTAGTCCTTTCTTCTGCTTCACCAACTCTTACAGATTTTTTTTTTTTCCGAGGATCACAATCTATAGTGTCTCACTTCCCATTCTCTTCTCCACTTACTACTTTCTGGTTTCTACTTCCGGCACATCCCTGAAACCACTTACATGCATATACCAATATCATCTCCCTTGAATCCCGGTTTTTAATTAACTATATACAAGCATTTACTTCACTTCATCTCTCAAAGACATTTGACATGAGAGACCATTTCCTCTTTTGAAATCCTTTCCTCTCCTGGTTTCCATAAAACATGAAACCACCTTCTCTTAGTTTTATTACTTATCTCAGTGCTTTGTCTCCTCTTTCTTTCTCCATTAGCTCCTTAATGTTGGTGTTGGTGTATATGCTATTTAAGGCCTCATCTCCTCTGCCTTCTGGGTGACATCACCTGCTGCCATTGCTTAATAGGTCTTCTGTAAGTTGAAGACTCATGTGTACACCTCTAGCTCTGCTGTCTTTTCTGCGGAAAGGACCCATTTCTCCAGCTGTGCCCTCCCATTGCTGTCCCACTGGTACCTTACACTCAGCAATACCAAAACTGAACTCAAAATCTTCCAGTAACTCACCTTGCTTTCATTCCCTATTATTAATGAATTATATCAGTTTCTACATACTTGCTCATGCTAAATATCTAGGACATACACTGAATTTCTCCTTTTCTCTTAATAGAACACATTCAGTTAGGACGTATTGATCCTATATTCCTCATCTCTCTTCACGTGTCTACTTCTATCTACTTCCCTTGCCACAACTTTAAATTGGATCACCTGCATTTTGGGCGGTTGGATTTACTTAATTACTTAAGCCCTTCCTTTTATATGACTTGAAGTTCAACTGGATCATACTGTTTCCCTGCTACCTAAAATGAGTTCCTGATTGGTCAAAGGAAATCATGGTGACTTCATTTCCTTTGGTGGGAATGTGAATTAGACCAATGAAGCATGAAAGGGGGTTTGGGGAAACTGTTCCCTCAATCTTGAAAAGAGACAAAAGGAAAATGAGATCCTTCTTCCATCTCTAATGCTTTTGTTTGTTTGTTTGTTTGTTTTGCTTTTTTGTAGTAGGACTTGAACTCAGGGACGCTTAATCACTGAGCCACATCCCAGTACTTTTTATTTTTTATTTTGAGACAGGGTTTTGCTAAGTTGCTTAGGGCCTGGCTAAGTTCCTGAGGCTGAATTTGAACTTGCAATCTTCCTTCCTCCGTCTCCCAAGCTGCTAAGATTATAGGAGGGCACCATCATGCTTGGCTCTAATGCTATTTTAAGAGAATATGATTCTTGGTCATTTTGAGACTGAGAAGGCAGTTAAACCATACCCTGTGGAAGTCAGTGCAAAAATGTGGAAGGAATCTGGGTCCTGATATTATCACTCTGCCCATGGCATTAAACTCTGTATGACTAATAATAAATTCCTCAGGATTTTAAGTGGGCATGATGGCACACACCTATAATTCCAGCAACTCTGGAGGCTGAGCCGATGGATCACAAATTCAAGGTTAGCCTCAACAACTTAATGAGACCCTAAGCAACTTAGTGAGACCCTATCTCAAATTAAAAAATTTAAAAAAAGGACTGGAAATGTGGCTTGGTGATTAAGCACCCCTGGGTTCAATACCTTGTACCAAATAAATAAATAAATAAATAAATAAATAAATAAATAAATAAATAACTGTGTAATCTGAATTTTAAAAATGCTAATTATAGATGATCGCTGCTATTTTAATAGCATTTAAAAATATTTTACAGACTGTTGATCCATCTTACATCCCTAAATTCCTTTCTGTACATCACAATTAAGTTGCTCACCCACCTAAAGTTCTGCAATAATCTGAGGATAATGGTTTAACTTCTTTCTCAGTTTGTAATAGCAAACCAGCATCACATTTTCCCCAGAAACATTTCTAGCATTACTTTTGACCTTATACATTACTTTTCAGCCTTGAGGAACAGCTTTACTTTCTAAAATATACTAGACTCTCAGTTTGGGGCCACACTGGTTTTTTCTCTGAAAGAATGGCCTTTTTACCTGCTTAACCCCCATGCAACTTTCTGAACTTAGATGTTCCCTTTTTCAGGCCCTTGTTCTCTCTGTTTCCATAGAACCCAGGGCACAATCATGCTTAGTACTTTGTAATATGGTTATAGTCTAATGATTGAAAGAGTCAACCTCAAGTCATAGTTCTGCATCAAATCCCGTCTCTACTACCCAGGAGCTGAACGATCTAGGATAAGTTATTTATTGGGCTTTTCTTCTAAAATAAGAATAATATCCTATATGATCATATATGGGAAATACAAATATTGTCTGTAACCTCAGTGCAGTGCTTGATACGTACTGAGAGGTGTGTGTATGTTAGTGATTGTGATTGACCCTGTGGGATCTACTTTCTCCATTATGCTGTGTTCAGTGTCTTACACACAATAGGCATTTAAAATTTTTTTTTTTTTTTTTTTTTTTTTTTTTTTTTTTTTGGTAAAGAGAGATGAATTTGTTTTAAACAAATGAAAAAACATGTTGGTTATTTCCACTACAGAGGCCTAGCCCCATCCTCAGTTTTTTATCCAGAAAAATGGTAAGATTCATTTTTGTCATTGTCCCTGTGATACTAAGAAAAACAATCTAAGAAAAGTAAACAAGGTGTGATGAAAGACTAAAGCATAATGTATTCTGGGAGTGAAAAAAAAAAAATGTCCCTGGAAATGCAGCAGAAAAAGACTGTTGATTTATGATTCTTGTTTCTTTAGTTTGCTGATATTTTAAAAAAGCAATTCCAAATTTAAGAATTTGAAAATGTGAAATGTTACTTTCCCCTGGAAAATAGTTTTAATTGCATGACTTGTTCCATGTGGGTGGATTATGTAAACAACTGGGGGATAAAACCCTAAAACTGGGGAATAAAAACCCTTCCTTCACTCATTGGTAGGCGTTTGTGAGTTCATTTGTACATTAAAATAAAAAAAGATTTTGAAAGAAAGTATTTTTGTTTTGTATTTTATTTCATTCAGATCTATTTTCTTAAAACAGAGACCTTTATTGTTTTGCATTTGCTTCCTCCTCCTGTGCATTGGAGCGCAGTGTCCCCTTGGCCTCAAGACCACGCCCCCTTTTAGAAGCTCCTGGCGCATTATCTCAGGTTCATCCTCTCAGTTAGGTAATGGATGCCGTACAGGCAGGAAGAGCAGTAAAAGCATTTCCAATTAGGGCATTTAAGAATTAACTCACAACTAGTGAATGGAAATTTTATAGGGCAGTTTTAAGTATTCGGTAGATAGATGGGTAAGCTTTATGATCTTTCAATCATGAAACGTTATGACTCCTTAAACACATCGGGATGTGTAACATTGTCTCTTTAGTTGAGCTAATTTTCAACATCTGCATGACTGTGTAATGAGTGGGGCTGGGAATTAAGCATATACCAGATGTGCTATCAAAGTGTCCAGTCTCAAAACCATTCAACTGAGAAATGAAAGAAAAGTTGTTTCTTTTTTCTCTGAACTATTTACAACCAGGCAATTTTTTTAAAGTTTTAATTTGGGAATAATTAATTGCAGAAAAGTTGCAAAGGTAATGCAAGGCGTCCTCATAAACTCATCACTCAGTGCCCTCTAATAACGTTTGTCAAAGGGTATGTTTGTTAACACTAAGAAATAATCATTACACAATGCTATTAACTAAGCTACAGCTTTTATTTGTATCTCATCTATTTTTTTTCTAGCAAAGCCCTTTTTCTACTGGATCATCCAATTCAGGAAACCATGTTGCCTTTATTAATCATGTCTCTTTAATCTCCTTTGATTTATAAGTTTTTCAGTCTTTCTTTGATTCTTATAACCTTGAAACTGAAGAGTCAGATGTTCTGTAGAATGTCTCTGAATTTTAGGATGTCTGTTGTATGGATTGAACTTCTATGCTCTTTCTTAAACATGGATGCTAATTGCAAATAATTTTAAGAGAATTCTGTTATCAAAACTAGTATTCTATTTAGGATGGAGTAATTTACAATATTACCACTAACAGCATATTATTTAACGTTCACAAGAACACTAAATCTATTACTAATACTTATGAAATGGAATTTATGATGTGTGGCTCAACTACATGCATTTCACGCTAAAAGCAATGCAGACGAGGAGAAATGATTGTGCTAACAACACAGCAGGGTGAAAGCCTGCCATTTGAGTGACAGTAACAAGTTTCGTAGAAGCCTTGGAAAATTTTAGACACTTCTTATTTCTAGTCACTTTATGAAAATATCAATTATATTTTTTCAACATGGAATTAATTTTGGTGGCAAAGACCTAGATTTTTAAGAAAATATAAGTTTGCTAAGAGAGGTGATTGAGTATGAAAAATATATTTTTATAGCTAGCTATCCCAAATCTTTTTCACCAAATGTTGCTCAAGTTTAACTTTGTTTCATTATTTGCATTTAGTTTTTCTTCCTTTAAAAAGCATATGCCTTTAGTAACATCCCATTAGTAATAGGAATCTATCTAATTTTAGCCTGACCTAATCCTTCTTTTAGGATTAGATTATGATAAAGAGGCAAGATAATGCCAAAAAAAAAAAAAAAAAAAAAATTGAAAACAAACCCATGAGTTCTTCTTAAGATTTCCTGTAAGAATTTGTAGCCCATAATTGATCTTTGCTTTATGTCAAGAAAAGACATGCTGTGTCAAGAACTGGATTTCCTTTTCATAGATCATACACAAAAAAATTGTATTTATAAATTAGATATGTTATTAAAGTAACATATAAAATTTGAAAACCACAGAATCCATGTGACCTGGAAGATTTCATCATTATAAAAGGAAGAGAATTATCCATTTTCTTAAGGTCCAGTTTTATCAGTCCAACTGCTGCTTTCCTGGAATGGGTCTGAAAATTCCTCTTGTTAACTGTTAATTTCATTTAAAAAGATAACTTTAGAAAACTTTGGAAGCATAATTTCAAAACAATGCCAATGACCAAAACATCATTCCTTCCTTAGAGTTTACCTCAAAATCAAGACTATGAATGTCATCTGGGATTAAAAGGGGTACATTAAAAATTGTTAAAAGAAATGGGGAAAGTAATGAATAATTTTATAGACTACTAAATGCCCACTCTCCATCTCCAAATGTTGCTGAAAGACATGTACCTGGTTTTGTGTTTTGTTTTGTTTTGTTTTGTTTTTTAAGTAATTCAATGCAGTGGAAGGATTAGTTGCATGCAGGGAGTGTTGAGGTGCTGTGAGTGCCCAGGGTGGTCCTGAACACCCAAGGCCAGGTGTAGGCAGCCTTGCTTCAGAGGCTTTAGCCTGCTGCTTACTGTTCCAGCCTAGATCAACATGAGTGTAAAGTGTCCTTTTGACACGTGGGAATACTTCGGCCCATCAACAGGAATAAAAAAACTGAATGTGAATCTGGAAAGAAGCCATCTCTTTTTCCATCAAACTTGTGAAAAACATTTTTTTTTAATATATACAATTGTCAAACTTAAGAAACAGATGGTAGATCTGTGTCAGTCAGTGAGGAGAGGATGGTTCGGAGGAAATTTTCTGAATGATTGTCAGGAAACTGGATCCCCGTAACTGCCTGTTATTAGCATCATTTTTGAGCCACTTTGCAAAGGGAGGGCTGGGATTCAGAACCCACGGGAGGCAGCTGTTCCCACTGCATGCAGATAGAACCTCATGTGACTGGTCACCAAAAAAACATGTGTTGTGGAGACTTGATATCTTCATTCTTATTCAAAAGTCTTGCTTTTGATAATGTTACTTTAAAGCCCTCCGACGAATGAAGGAAAATGTGAAAGAAATGTGATAAAATACAGCATTGAACATGGAATATACATTCAAGCTATGGGGCCTTCTACAAATCATCATCTGAGATCATTACTCAAATGCTTTTTTTTTTTACTCAGCATGAGTGGCATAATCACAGTAGAATTATGGAGAAATCAGAATTCAAGATAGCAGGCACATTTAGATGCCTATAAAATTCAACATTAGTAGGAAAATGAAATTTAGCATGACAATTAAAAGAATGAACTATAATAAACATTTACTCAATGCTACCTGTGGATCTTCTACCCATTTGCATAGCCTTTGCAAGTATCCCTTTAGATAATCCTCATACTAACTCATACCTGTACTAGTTATTATGATTCTTGCTCTACAGTAAAAACTCACAATGATATTTATTTTATGTCATTTTAAATTGACACAATAATCAAATTTATTTATCAAATCAAATACAAATTATGGGCCATGATAGGATGATTTAATAAATGTATGCAATTTATAAGGATCAAATCAGGATAATTAGCATGTCCATCACCTCCAACATTTAAAATTCTCTCAGCTAGCTATTCTGTAACATACATTATTATAAATTACAGTAACCCTACTGTATCATAGAACACCAGAACTTATTCCTTATATTTAACTGTAGCTCTGTCCTCTCCCTCTCCCTTCTGTCCTTTCCCCACCGTGGCCTCTGATAACCCCTGTTCTACACTGTGCTTCCTATGTCTCAACTTTTTATATTCCACATGTGAGTGACTTCCTGCAGTAGCCACCTATCTTTGTCTGGCTCATTTCACTTAATAAAATGTCCTCCGGCTTCATCTATGTTGCCACAAATAACAGAATTTCATCTTTCTGTGGCCGAATAGTATTTCCTTGTGTGTATGTACCACCTTTTCTCTACCTGTTCATCTGTCGATAGCTATGTAGGCTGGTTCCATATCTTGGCTACTGTGAATAGTGCTGCAGTGTACACAGGAGTGCAGATGGCTCTTTCTGAGTGATTTCATTTTTGATGTTTATGTACCCAGTAGTGAGATTGCTGGGTATTCAACCTACACAAAGTCTTAGTTGGTTGAGCTGGGATTCAAAACCAGGTCAGTTAAGTATGATATAAAGTTCAGTTCTTCTTTCACCACAGTATTTATATTTGGGGCTACAGTTTTGCATTTTGTTCTTTGTTGCATGAACACCAATATAGATAATGTATGAAAATTCAAAAGCACATGAAAATGCCAAGAGGAAATGGAAGACATCTTATGAAATGAGAACTTACACATGCCATTTCTTACAATGAGTTTCAAAATTTTATTGCTCAAATTTTTCATGCTATGGGATTCTAGGCACAAATTATATTAAGATTAAAATTTTTAAAAAATTGTTTTTCCCACAAACTAACCACTGTGTAAGACACAAAGGATGCTGATTTTTATCAGTGCCTTTAAGAGGCACAAATCGAGTTAGCAAGTCAAATATGGAAAGGCAATATAATGGTGGGAATAAGAGAATAGTAATTACTAGCATTTGTTGAATTCTTCAACAAGTTGCTAAGGATTTATTTAAGAGGCAGAACAGCCTTTTAAGTAGATATTATAATCTTCACTTAACTATAACCGGAGCTGATGTAAGGTTAATAGTAAAAAGTTTACATTCTCCTACTAAAACTTTTTAACAGTAAACAAACATATCCATGTATTTAAAAGCAGATGGATGAGGAGTGTCTAGCAGGCATGGGGAAGGGAGGGAGGAAGTTGTCAGCTTATAAACAAGAGTACAAAGGTGACTGAATGGGACATGATAAAGCACCTAGAGTAGGCAAAGGCAGTGGAAAGGAAAAGGAAGTTACAGCTTCCAGATATTAGGTATTCAAGAACTCTGTGTCCAAGGGCAGGACAAGGTTTGGAAATGAATGCTCAGAATTCTCTGCTCCCGGGAGGCAGCAGAAGTATAAAGGCTTTGGAATCTGACTGACACGGAATTGAGGTTTTGCTCTGTTACTTACTTGGTGTTTGAAGAAATTTACTTGAAAGGTCTGTCTTCCTTTCACCACTTATAAAACAAAAGTAGTAATATTTATCACATAGGGATATTATGAGGATTATGTAAAATAATGTATTGTAGGTATCCAGTACATCTTCCTTTTTATTTTCACTCAACATAGAAAAAAGCTTTTCTGATGTAGCCAGCACTGCCCCAGTATGTTTTTCCAAAGAAGTTAAATGAAAAGATCCTCATGATACTTTCTAAAACTTATTTATGAATGTTAATAGATTATTTTAATATTTTCTATATCATGAAATACTGATTTAGTCAAAACATAAGACAATTGGTAGACATACTCAGCATGGAAAGTCGTTACCAACCAGGGCAAAAGGGTATTATCAGTCAATGTGGCATGGCAGAGAAAGGTCCCTATACATGTTTGTTTTTTTGGGGGTATTATCTTTCATTAGACTGTCCAATCCCATATTAAGGAAGTTGCTTAATCAGTATAGCTCAGTAATTTGCTTGCAAAGGGCTCAATGTGATATTTTTTTACCAGTAAAGTAATATTTCATATATGATGTTAGAGAACTCAACACAAATATGAAAAATCCTTGCCTTGATTATGTCTGATCATTTCATAATTGTGAGGTAAAAAGAATATGAATTCAACTCACAATTGAACACAGGCATCTTGCTTTTTTCTTTATAACCTATTTTTCTCCAAGATTCATTATGCAACTAACTAGTAAAATCTGATTGCTGGCCAAAGAAAGGGTGATTATTTATTTTTTATATTGTTGAAGATAAAATAGGGTTTAACATTGTTTCTCATTAACATATAATGTGTGAGTGCTTTTCAAAATGGAGTGCTCCTGAAATACACCAAATCACAATAAAAATTAACCTTGTTTTTGAAATACATTTTCATTAAAGCAAAACCAAATCGACCTGAAATTCAGTATTATGTAGCAGTTAAATGTATAACCAGACAGTTTCTACACAAACTAGAGAAGTTGTGGTTTTTACCCTGAGATAGGGCTGATTATGCTAGTGCTATGGCAACCAGTTGCACCATTTGGAAGCGCTTGTGCGCTTAACCGCATGAGCTGCGCCTCTTCCTTTCCTATAAAGACTTAGAATAAGAAAAACAGAAGTTCGCGAGGAGGAGAAACCACAAGGGCAGTAAAGACACTGCTGTGAGCTTTTAGCTGTGCAAACAGCAGTCTGTGAGAACAACACACTGAAAACCTCTTCTCTTTCAAAGTGTAGCTTTTCCCATTATGCCCTGCGTCTTTAATGATTTTGAAAGTAACCCAAGTGTTGCTTGCTGTTCAGCGTTGGTGTGAAGGGGAAATGAGAAGAAATTAGTGGTGCATTTATCAGCCTTTGCTGGATTATCCTCAGCTTTGAGGGGCTGAGGGACTGCAAATGGTGCAGGTTTGGTGGATGTTTGATCAATTCTATGGGTGATATGGAGACTGGTTTGTTAGGGGCTCTCTCCATAACCTAGTACTATTTTCTGTTTATTTTTTATTGTCTTTATTTCATTTACATGCACACAAATTTATTTGAATCTGCCTCCTGGTTGATGGAAAGGCATTTTTTTGTGCTGTTGTGAGCAGCCTTAAACAGAACTAGATGAGATGTGTGTCTCTCCACCTTCCTCACTGGTTCACCCCCTCACCCTGTTCCTGAGAAGTTACAGATTTCATCAGCAGAGATTTTTGTTGTCATTTTTGCTTGTTTTACTTTAAAGCATGGGTGTGTGGTAAGAGTAACACATTTTCAAGCCTGTTTTACTGCTTTTCCTTCCTGGATGATTTGGGTAAAAACACCCAGGACACACAAGTTCATGTGATTGTGTTATTTTGTCACAGGCAGGCCTGTTCCCTTGTTCTTCCCCTTTTTTTCTAAGTAAAAAGAATCTCCCTCTTCAACAGTCATCATCCTGAAGTTTGTGCTTTTTAACAATAAGTTTTAATGTGTGATAGTTTGAATGATGGTTCATATATGGTATTTTACTTATTGTTGAGTCCCTCGTAACTATTTGGCACAAGTACTGAATTTAGCCCAGAGTCTTTTCCCCTATAACACAGTGCTATTGAACATGCATGGAATCAGATACGCATTGAAGTTTAAACTTAGTTTCCTATGAGTTCTTTAGCTTTGCTCATATTTATTTATGTTCTTGACCCTTCATCTATAAAAAACCAAATAATGCTATTGACTCTGTAGGAGTCCTATAATAATTAGATAAAATAAGATGCAATGTTATTTAGCATGGTGCCATCCATCTGGTAGCTGCTTATTAAACAATGACTATTATTAATAGTACTAAAGACACTGATCAAACAATTTCACCACTTGTGCAAAGGCCCTTTGGTGGTCATTTCTTTGTAAGCTTAACCTATTCTAGAGGAAGTGAGGAGCCACAAAACTAAGAGACTAGCATAATTAATGGATGTTGCTATCTGAAGTGCAATATATGAATAAAATATGTATATCCTTGGATTTAGAGAAATGAGAACAAGAGATTTTTATAAGAATAATAAAGATAATATGGAAATTAAAGTATTCTGGGAACTGTTTTAAGAAGAGCATATGGGTTTTTTTTAAAAAAGAGTATATGATTAAGGAGATATCTTTACCAGTTGTTCTTAACCCTTGTTCCCCATTGTAATCATTAAAGTTTAAGAAAAAAACAACATGCTTTGCTTCACACCATGAATCTACTAAATCAGAATTTCCAGAGGTGGAGCCTAGGAATCTGTACTTTCAATTTAATGCATAACCAGGACTGATGCATACAAGATTGATATTTTGCTTTAATCAGGATTACAATATTGACAGAGTAACACACACACACACACACACACACACACACACACACACAATACATAACTGATACGAATGAGAATTTCATAAGCCGTGTTTCAAAGAACACTGAAATTCCATGGTACATGTTCTGAGTATGTGCTTGTGGCAAAAACTCTTGGGAGATCCTGGGTTAAAGAAAACTACATAAACTTACCTATGCCTTTAATATGCTAATGCGACTTATAAATCTTTCCAAAGGGCATGTAAAATTATTTTTTAAAGCATTTGACTTTTAAAGACAGTGAATCTAAATCATAGACCTGTTTCCCCATTAGCACACAGGAAGTAATATTCTATATTACCCATGAATTATAGATAAAAATATTGTAAGATAGAAAAAAGGGAACAACTTTTTCATACCTGGTCATCTAGTTTTTATTAATTTTTTTTCATCATTTTCTTAATTAATCAAC
The DNA here is from genome assembly GCF_902686455.1 of Sciurus vulgaris. Classification (NCBI taxonomy): domain Eukaryota; kingdom Metazoa; phylum Chordata; class Mammalia; order Rodentia; family Sciuridae; genus Sciurus; species Sciurus vulgaris. Next base: position 84,517,315 of record NC_136473.1, on the reverse strand, counting down.
ATGTCTAAAATTGATAACATGGTGTTTTAAGCCAAATAAAAGATCTGTAAGTGCATGAGTAGCGTTCTAGGTTAAAGTGTGTACATATTCATGTTGACTCACAAATGAAAAATAATATTTATGATATTGTGCACAACAATTCTTTGTGAGAGAGATGGACATGATTGCTATATTTAAAAATAATAAATTATTTGATTTTGTTTTACCCCAACGACCTAAATATTAGTCTTCTCTATCTCTGTCTTACATATTTTTCTTTAATATTTGTATTTTCATTTAAAAAGTGTTTGAACATTTAGACAATACTTCGAGCCCTAGAGTAAAGAAAAGCTATTTTCTGTCACTGCATTTCCCCTATTGATTCCTGCATTCTAGAAACAAACACAAACACTTTATGATATTGTACCGTTTGTAAATGGTGATTTTTTTTGTACTGTTTTGTGTTTTAAGATTTTAGCCAGTGTCCATTTGACCTTGATGTTGAAATGCTGATCTTATAAACTCTTGTTCTTTGTTCATGGACACAATGTCATCTCATTTCTGAGATTATTAATTATAGTTCGTTTTATAATTGTTCTTTGCCTTGTCTGTTTCTACCAAGTTCCACCTGTGTTTATTTTGATTCTTGTGGGAGGCTTTGGTCTAGTGTTTCTTGGATGTCTATTTGTATTTACGAGTAAGGTCTGAAAAATATTTTTAAATTCTCTGGGCCTTGATGAAGCTTATGAATTCATTAGCCTTAACACTATTGAATGAAATCAGAAAAGCATAAGCTCTCTCAATCTTAGTTTCCTTATCTACCAGATGAATGCATGTCAATACATACCATTAGAATCTTGTGTTTCCACATGAGTAGAAGTCTGAATTATTATCTGGCAGTAGACAGCAGCTATTTTACACAAAGGAGTCCAAACATAATAATAACTACTGTTTTAACATTTAGTCTGCCTACAGAATAAGAAAATTACTGTTAATTGAACACTACTTCAAATCTAATACTTCCTCTGTATGACTGCGAACAATTTGCTAAAGTCCTTTAATTATCAGTTTAATTCCCTATAAAATGGGTAAAATAATTTCTGGGATGGCTTACCTGAATCATTAAATTAAAAATACACATACATGCACACACACAGAAAGAGGTGTACATGGTGTCTGATATATAAAAACATTTCAGTGAGCTGTTTCTATCATTATTTTCTGACAAGATAATGGATGAAGGAAAGGCTACTTCCTCTGAAATCTTGATAATAGCTTGTTTGTCATGTGCACAGAGTTCTTGTTCTATTAATACTTATTAATGTGAAACTGTTTGTTGGATTTATTATCTGTGGATCATATGCCAGGTTTATGGAGTAAGTAAAAGTAGAATCCTTTAATTTTTTTGTATACCTTATTATTGTCATGCCATACAGAGAATGGAAAGCTGTGCCTATCAGTTCTAGCTGACCCTTATTTTTTTCTTTATTTTTTTCCACTTCGCATGGCCCTTATGCTTATGGAAGTCAGGGATTCGTTCTACACCTTCAGGACACGCCTCCATTCCTTTTAGGTCAATACTTAGAATAAGCATTTATTTCATCTATTCTGTATTATCCTTCTGTCCTCATGCTTCTCTTCGATTTGCCAACTAGACAGGCTTAAATCCCCTTGGAAATGGCATTCCATTTATTTCATTTATTTATTTTTGGAAGCAAGGTAGCAGGGGTAGTATTTAAAGACCAGGTATGTCTTTTGAATGCCATTCCACTCAAATTGATTCCTGGTTCTTGCTGAAATCTCTGATCTGGGACTTAAGGGTGTGACTTCAAGGCAACTTTGATTTGCAATCACATAAACATTTTGAGTTGTAAAGGAAACATATTGGGAAAGGTAAATTCAGTAACAATACATGTGTTAGAATAACACTGCTTTGAAGATCAAGTGTTCTGTTATCTACATTTTCATCTGTTTAATGTATCCAGTCAATTCCATTGGTGATTCACAACAGGATTATAATGGGGAAAAAGAGATCTGGGTTAGATGATTTACAGATTTTTGGTGCTATGGTGCCACCTACTGCAATATTACTAAATATTGCTTGCCCTAGGTAATGAAGACACAGGGCACTTGTATGAAAAAAAAGTGTAGAACATTGTGTCCCCAGAAGGTTAAAGTCAAAGTCTTTCTGTAATTAATAGAAACACTGAGAATATTACTGTGCTTTATTTTATTATATTTATTTGATGCATTTATAGAATTCAAAGGAAAACTCCATGCAGTTCATTCTTTTAGAAAAACTGATGCTTTCTCTTTATTGTTACACACCTGGACATATGTTCACTTAATATTATTTTATGTACTTGTCTTTACCTATTCTCCACCTTTTCACAGTATTTGCTCATACATAAAGTTTGCATACATCATAATCCTATTTTATTAAAATAACATAGTATTTGATATGTATTTATCATGCACTGGTTGTTAAGTACTTTATGCAAAGATTCTGTTTTACCAGATCTATTTGACTTCAGTAACAGTAGATTGTTACTTTAAGTATTTCAGGAGCTAGGTATAGAGGGCATAGGGCTGTACACATATGTCAAACAACTGAGATAACTACATTAGCTAATTTGCTTTGCATTGCCCAACCAGAGTAATCTGTCACCCTATACTGCAGCTAAATGGATAGTTCGTGAAATAATTAAATATCTCACACAACCAATCTTTTTAGGTCTTTTTGTTTAATAATGAGGATTCATCCTAGGTGCTTCTACCTATGATTTCAGCAATCTTCTGATGAGGTCTGCACACATGAAATGAAACACAGTCATTGCTATGGAACTTAGGAAGAATTTCAAAATGTGATAGGGGCATTGAAGGATTTGACATATAGTTTCCTCTAAGTATCTAAGCAATGTCACTTACCCTCTACTTCATTTCATATGCAGAGACCATCTCCACAGAAGTATTTGTTAGTGCACTGATTGCCTTTATGTAAGTTAAGAGACGATTTGGGGGAGGACTGCCCCTAGATATTAGGGATTTTAACCAGGCTATTCATGTCGGTCACCTTTGTGTTCCCATTTGGAGATTTGTAAATTTTTGTGATTTAAAAAAATAATTTAAAAGACTCTAAATTTAGGTGTTCAAATGGATATGGACTGTGGACATTAATGTCTTATTTCAAGTTGCACTGCTGACACAGATGCAAAGTGCTTTGGTTTGAATTTTGGAGTGATTTTTGAATTTTTAAAAAAAATTTGGAGTGATTATGAGATTTTTTTGAGCAGTTAAAAATTTTCATGTCATTAATCGTGTTAAATAAAAGTCATTAATACTGAAAATATACTTGCAGGGATTTTGTGACCATAAGAACAAATAATTTTGGTTTTATGTTGAATCTAAACCAGTAATGCTGAAGTCTTGGAATTTTCTTTCAAAAAAAGAAAGGGTGTATGTGTGTGTGTGTGTGTGTGTGTGTGTGTGTGTGTAGGTGCAAGCTTGACACATCATATAAATAAAATTTAAGAAAAGCATAAACTACAGTATTTTAACATAGCCACTTGATGGAGGAATTTAAAATTTCTTTTGGAGATAAATGTCTATTCGTGTAAACGTACGTTCAATCTGAGAAACCTTTATGGAAAGTATGTATGAACAAAGACATGAAAACATGACAGAACTTTAGAAATTATGTTGTTTTCTGGGGATGTTAACTTTTTTTTTCTTTTTTTTTGGGTGCTGGGGATCAAACCCAGGGCCTTGTGCTTACAAGGCAAGCACTTTATCGACTGAGCTATCTCCCCAGCCCCCCCCCCCCTTTTTTTTAAGTTTTTTTTTTTTTGCACAAAAGTTTAAAGGATTTGGGGAGATACTGAGTGTGGAACCACAATTATACCAGAAATACATGTAATTCTATTCCCAAGCTTCAGAACTTTTGCACAGCTAAACAAGAGGCCTATGGATTATAATGTTTAATATTTGTGTTTTTCACTGAAGTTTTGTTGCCTTTCTGGTCATGACAATATCCTATAATAAATGAATTTGATAGACCTCTAAATTTTCCCTAATCTTTTTCTGTAACATGTTTAGAGCATTCATTCAGCAAATTATGGTTTAATCTGAATATCCACTTCTAGGGTCCAGGTTAGTTTTGCATTTTTAATATTACTGGTAATGTACTCTGAAGGAAAATCCTGATTGAAAGGCTTTTTTAAATTAACTTATGAACAATTAATAAACACATTCTCTGTGGAACGTAAGACAGTGTTAAAAGATTTTCCTTGCTATGAAATCCAGATGAAGAAGAAAGGCTGTGAGGACAGATTGATAAGGGAGGAGGGAGACCTGAGGGTGAGGATGTGGCCTGCAGAGTTGGACAGGCTCAGGCTCAAGCCTGGGCTAGTGTGCACCAGCCCTGCAAAGACACTTGAGTTTTCCGAGTTTCATAGGGTTTTTGCAATGCTTAAGATAAAAAAAAAAAAAAAAAAAAGTAAAAATAAAAATTAAAAACAAACAAACAAACAAAGAGGTTAGTATAGTATAGGGCCTAGTACCTATTAATTACTCAGTTACTACTAACAACTAATAATAATATCATGATACCATTTCTGGATTGTTCTTTAAAAAAGATAAATCTCTATTTCAGTAATTTACTTCATCCTCCATTTCTGAACTTTGATTAAAATACTACACACTACATAGTTCCTTTTAAAATGCATTGCATTTGAACCACTTGGAATTAAATCATTTTTCTAAGACATTTAACACAGACATTTAAGACACTTAACACAGACTTAACAGTCTACTACTTGGAAACAGTCTTGGTCTACTTGGTCAAGTCTACTACTTGGAAACATTTCTAGCATATAAACTCTAATATTGAAAAGTTTTTTCATTTTTAAAAAAGTAACTTTGCGTATTGTCCCAGAATTTCTTTTCTCACTTTCATAGTGAACATGATGGTTTATATTTTCTTTTTATAAAATACTCTTATCTTTACGCTACATATTTCAGTGAGAGCAAGCTAACAGATCAGATCACCAAAGTCTAGTGATCTGTAAAATAAGTGGTGGAGCTGGGGCATGTAACACTGATTCCTCTTTCCTGTGTTGCCAGATTTACTATCTGATTTCTTCTCTATATTCATTGATCTGATGGCTTGCATTGTTCTCAGGAAAAACTAAATCTCCTTATCAGATCCTCTAAAGCTTGCTCCTCACCTTTTCTCCCAAAACTGTTATAGTCAGATCTGTTTGATTTATCCCCTGAATTTACTCATGTCCAAGATCATTCAACAATTAACTTGTTCACCACTTACTATCTGGAAACTCTAGCTACAGTTGCTGCTCTTCCTCTTACAATTCTTGCTAATTTCCCACAGAAGGAATTTTAGTCATTAGCCTGAATCAGGTTCATCCATGAATTAAATGTCTTTGTAGGTTGCTGGACGTTACATCTTATGGAGTATAAACTCTTCTAGGACAAGGACAACACCTTTGTCATGTTCAACCCTTAACATCTGATAGCATGCCAGCAAAACAATGAATATTTCTTGAACCCTACTGAACCAAATTAACTCATTTCAGGTTTCAAGGAGTTACATGTTTATATTAAGAAGGAACATATAAAAATAATTTTAGAATTTTAAAAGCTCATCTATTTCTCAGATAAAGAGAAGTGTATTATCTGAAATGTATTCAGACACTCAAAGCAACTTGGATGTTATAAATGTGGTGATACGCTGTATTCTTTACCAAAACCATGAGGGATATTTTTCTATTAGTTTACTACATGAGAGTTATTAGTTACTGATATACTAATATTCTATTTTTTTCTTGTTACTTCTTTTGCAAACCAATAGAATTCTAAGAAATTAAGAAGAAAAAAATATGAAGGAGAGGAGAGGAATGGTGGTTAAAATAAAAATAAAAATAACAATAATTTATATGGAATAGAATGATAAAAGATCACTAAACAAGAAGAGGGAAAAATTTACCAATATAAAATAATAAAGTCATACACCACATAACAATGTTTTGGTCCACAATGAACCACACATACAACAGTGATCCCAAGATTCTATCACCTAGTGATGCTATCATGATATTAAATTGTGAAAGTACACTCCATGGTGCTTCACAAAGATGAATCACCTAATGATGCATCTCTTAAAGCATGTGCCCATTGCTAAGCAATGCATGCCTGTACTTCAGAATGAATGATCAATAAAAAGTAGAGAAATACAATAAGAAAATGCATATTTTAATAATTATACATTACCCATCAGTTATACACATGTATCAGTACATGTACTTAAAAATACATTTCATTTCAAGGCCTAAGCCACTGAGTATTGATGAAGAATACTGTGGTCAAACCCCTCTGGTGGCACCTCTGAGGGGAGAGATATTTCAGATCAGTTTGTCCTCAGAAAATGAAATGTCATGGCAAAAAGTCACCCTTAATACTAACCATTCCCTCTTTCCATTTAATATTTGACTCCCTTTCACAACCTCAGCTCGATATCATTTGGAAAAGAACTTTATGTTCTTCTTGATAGTCATTAAGTAAGATGGGATGAACACATGTCTCTTAACTCTAGACCGAATGCAGCTTCTATCTTGCCAATAAAACTGCTCTTCACACAGTCTCACAACCTAAATGTTGAATCCAGCTGTGCCAAGTAGATTCCCATGTTATTTGACTTTGACCATTTTCTTCCTGAAACCCTTTCCACCCTTAACTCTTTGGTTTCAGGCTTTCTCCTGTAAGAAATAATTGGTTAGCTTTACTGGCCTTCTTCTTAATTTTCACTAAACTTCAGGATTCTGTTTTGGAGACTTTTTTATTTTTAATACAGCTTTGGGGATCTCTTTCATCTATATGCTGAACTATAGTATTGGTCCAGGTGTATCTTGAGCTACTAACCTCTGAGTCCAAATGCTACTGAACAATTTTACATGGAATCTCAAGCTTATCAAATTCTCTTCTTTCACTTGTTTTTTCTTTCTTTTTAGCACAATGAAATTCTCCATGTCCTACCTGCTGTAACTCACTTGTATGTTAAACTCTCAGTACGAGTGCTTTCTTTACCAGTCTCACACATCCTTGCTCCCAAAGATTTACCCAGTCTTGATGGCTACTTCTTAAGTGTTCCATGGACTCTTTTTTCTCCTGCTTTCTTTTGGGATGCTATTTTCCCAAGATTGTGCCTCTCATTTGCTTTCCTGTAGTCCCATGATTGTTTTTTCTGTCTTCAGCCTTATCATCTGTTAATCCATTTTCCAATTCTCAAAAAGTTTGATCTGAATTCAAATGCTTCTTTATTACATCTCCCCTTAAAGATATCACTCCAATGGCTATCTAAAGACCATAAAATAAATCACAAAGTCTTATTCCTCCAGTACTATACCAACTATACATAAACCTGTAGGTCATGACTTAAATGCATCCACCAGCCAGCCACCAACCTGGAAGTCTAATAAGATGTTCCTCCCATGTACTTCTTCTGCAGTACATTCTGTCTTCATGTTATGTCGATCTTTTGGGTTTTCTGTGTCTCAGAGTTCATTGAGGGTAGGAAACTTCTACGTATTTGTCATGTTATGCCTTTACCATGTGACATAATGCAAGTATTCAAAATAAATAATCATCATTTAAGTAAACGAATGCATCTGAGAAAAAAATCATTTTTAAGACTTTGACAGACTTGAAATTAATCTGTAGTTTCCCTTTATTCCTCCTTTTTCTAATTTTGCCTGGGAATTTAAAAGTAATAGCATTATATTGATCTTCTTGAGCTTTGTAAACATGTAAAGAGGAAAACTAGCTTCAAAGAGGTAAAAGATACTGAAAATTGCAACCTTGTAAATGTTCCAATATAAAAATGATATGTAATTTTAAATTTACATATACATATGCATATATAAACTTTGAAATTTTCTAAGAGGATTTTTTCCTTTTTGTAGGACAAATCTTGATTTCTCCCAGTGAGCAATATTTGTATTTTACTTATTTTATTTTCTTATTTTGAAGGTTATAATGTAGACATATATTTATTATTCAAATAATTCATTTTAAGAACAAATTTTATATTTCTGAATGATTCTTGACATTCACTTGTTCCATCCTGAGATAAGTCTGTTAACTACCTAAACATATTAAGTTGTACACATGTTATTATGTATAAGCATTAGCTTCTATTAAACTTGACGGTAAGTCACACGACAGGATTCTAATAATTTTTAAATATTTTAATACTATGAATAAATAAATTTAAGTTATATCACAAAACTTTATAGTCCAAATGTGAGTTAAAAATTATGAGATATTAAAGTGAAGTCTAAACATAATTATGTTTATTTAAGTTAGTATATATTTTATATGTTAATTACATTTGTATTTATTAATATTTAAAATTTCACATATAGTCTTACATAGTAAACAATTATTTGCATCTTAATTCTTCAAGAGTAATTTGCCATTTTCAAAGCATACAAAAGCCTTGACTATTAAGATATTTTGTAATAACCATTTCAAATTCTCCTTTCACAATTGTATGAATGGTCTTAAAAAGTGTTCAAATTCTGAGATAAATAAATTTAAGCAATGAAAATTCTGCCAACACGGTCATATGTATTACACACAAAATAATAGATAAATTAAATTGCAGTCAATTAAAGATAAATCATGTCACTTATCATTATTGAAGATGTTCTATTTATTTACTGATTAATCATATGGTTGACTGTATGCACTGAGAAAGTAAGTAAACCACTAATACAGTTACTGTTTAATAATTATAACACACAATTCTAAATGTGACATATTTGACATATTCTGAAAATTGGATAATTATAGGAATTATTTTTGTCATTAAATAAAAATTCTTTCCCAATAATGAAAACAAAAACTATGCAAATACTAATGAAAACACTCCCAAATCTGTGTAAGAAGTATATTCTTTTAATTTTTAAAAGGTCTAATGGAATTTATGTCATTCCTGCATAGCAGAGTTTGATTGATTTACGTAATCTTCTTAAATGAAATATAGCATCTCTTTTATAGAGGATTAAGTTACTCGATCTTATGAACAACTTATTTTTGTGTAAAAGAGATGGATATGTGATAGAATGAGATGTCAGTGTTTAAAATGGTAGATGACTTGGTACCATTGTGAGGGAGCTTCCATTTCCTCTGCCCTCATTGACTCTGCTGTCATAAGTTTTCAAATGAGGAAACCTGGTGAGTTAAAATTGTGACCCATTATGCAAAAGTGAATGGTATCTCCCAAATATTGTCAACAAGAATGTTATCAATGGGAACCAGTAATCTGACCAAGGTGGGAGTTAGGAGACAAAGTGAAATTGGCAATTGAATCATGTCCCCTAATCTTAACTTCCTATTTGTGAAACTAGAGATTAAGTGTATGCAAGGATATGAAGACTTCTACATGGAAGAACAGATCTCTGAACACCCAGCTTCATATGCCAGGACTGAAACTGCTTTGTTGGAAGTAGTCTTTAGGAATTTCCCTCTTCAAAATAGCATAGCACTGTTACATTGAGTGTTTGGATTGGTTCTCCTTCTAAAGTTTATAATTCAAAACTAACAAATGAGTGGGAGTGGATGCTAAAGAGAGCTTGTTGCAACATTTTTTTTTCACAGCAAAAGGGATCATTGAAATCCTGCCAACAACAAAGTTTATCCAACCTAAAAATAACAAATTAATAGTTGCTGTGTCTATAATGATGATAGTGAGTGAACATTGGTGGACAGAATAGCTCAGTCCTCCCTCCTACCCTTGCTTTCCTCTTCACTTTTTTTTTCTTTTCCCTTATTTTCCCTCCCTTTTATTCAAGGCATAGTAGATGGGAAAATACTATGGTTAGGCTTTCAATTTGACCCCAAAGATTGGGGGTAGCTACTGGCCTATTTTTTCATTGGATATGTTGGCAAGTAATTAGGGGTGAAAGTTTGTTACTAAATGGATTGATTTGTGATTACCTGGTTATATAATTCTAGATAGTGAATATTTTCATTGGAAAATAACACATATAACAAGTGCATTAGCACTTTGGATTTCTGTAATCACGGAATAATTTTGTGATATTTCCCATGTATTGGCAGTTCAATATGATTTAGATTGGTTTTATCTGTAGTGAAAATTAACTTTATTTTTGCATTAATGGATGAAATTAGGGTTTCTTTCTGTTATTCCGATTTCCATTTTCTTAATTTTCTAATCAGTAATAATACCTTAATTTTTGTTCTTCTTCTCATCTCCTCACTTCCACTTTTCTAATTTTCTCAGTCTTTCCATCTTCCCATATTTGAGCCATTCTCTTTCACCCAAACTTGTTGAACTGAATTAATTTCAGTAATTGTGTAATATTTCAGTTTTAATTAATTGAATATTTAAAAATACATAATTTGCTATCCAAAGAAATTAATACATGTTTAAACAGAAAATTTAGAAAAATTAATTTCCCTAATTAATTCCAAAAATCACATGTAAGTTTAAAAATAAACCAATTTGGTATATTTCCCTATTCTTTCATAAAGAAATAGAGTTTTTCTGTCAAACAGCACAAACCAATTTAAAGGCCTTTCATATCCACTGCTGATTTGCCCTGAATAAAACTGTTCCCATGGGTACATCGATATCAATTTTGCTGGTACCTATTTCACTAATACTTGGTCACAAATCTCTTACTTTTAAAGTGAATTTGAACTGTGGAAAATATTACTTCAGTATCTTAAATTGTGTTTCTTTTGTTATCATAAAGTTAAAGATATTTTGATGTTTTCATAAATGTGAGTCATGTGTATACCTATTTGTGAATTTCATTTTCCAGTTCTTTACTCCCATTTCATTTGCTTTGGTTACATTTAATATATTTAAAAAGTCTGTGTGTATCTAGAATTTTGTTTTTCCTTTACTGTTTTTCTCTTGGAATCTTATTTCTCCTGATAATTCCCTTCTGACTTTATCTCTCTCCTTTATTTTCTTCATCTAAAAGTTTTTTAAAATTTCCCTTAAGCATCTTTACCCATTGTTCTCCATCCTTCTGAACCCAAATGCTTTGGATAACTAAAAACCCAGAAACTGAATGGGAAGAGAGAAAAGGATAGCTGTTTTCAAGACTATTTTCCCACTTTTACCTTTAGCTATTATTTTGTTGCTTAATTTATTATCTATATTTGCATGTTATATTTCTGCATGCACCTGTATTTGCACCCCCAAAGCTAAAAAAAGAGTGGAAATGGATGGTAAAGAGAGCTTGTTGCAACAATTCTCTCAGAGCAAAAGGAATCATTGAAATCCTGCCTCCACCAAAGTTGACCTACTTGTCTGTGTTACATATGTGTAGTGGGCATGGCATATATGTTATGAGGAACTGGAGAGTTGGTATACTTAGGTGTACTCTCTTAGAGTTGGTATACTTAGAGTTGGTATACTATGGAGTTCACGTATTTGTTTCCTTCTTCTTCCATCTCCCATTAATATAACAGGACTGAACACCACTGAAAATTCCAGGATTCTGTTTCCAAGTAGCCCCTTACCTGCTCGCACCACTGCACTCTCACTTGCAAGCATCTCTGAAAGAGAAAATGACACCTCAGAGACCGTGTCTCCTCCTAGTCCAGGTGATCCTTCAACCAAATCTCTCTAGACCCTTTGGATGATGCTAATGTTTTTGCTATGACAGGTTAACACAGAAATGTTCTTAACTGAAATATATTAGGGAAAAACTCATTAAAAAAAAATTCTTAAGTGATCAAACAGCTTTTCTTTAAATTGTGTGTGCAGTTTCTAATTATGTGTGCAGTATTTTATTCAAGTGCATAAAATGTAGTAAGTAGTAGATCCCTATAAAATATTAGTTGGCTGAAGTCATGAATGTGTGCCATTAGGGAGAGGGGAAGGGAGGGAGGAAAGACCCTAAGTAAAATCAGGAGGGGAAAGTTTCTCCAGTTCTCCTCCATGTCCCCACTTCTCTCCATTCCTGCTCACTCAGTTTGCTGTAGCCCAGGATGGGTTGGAACTCCTTATCAGAGTTAAAGAAGAATCTTTCCCTTTCTTTGTTCCATTCCATGTTCATATTATCAAAAACTATTGAAGATAGACAATTTATTTTTAAAAAATCCTCTCTGAAGATTTTACCTTGGCTTTGTTATGTGGGTTTCTCTCGGAGATATTTGTGTTATTTATATTATATTTTAAATTAATCCAAGTTGTGAGAACTAATAGTGGGATTTAAGGTAAGATGGTCACATTCATAGCAAGATATCAGATTGATGTGAGAAGTAATTTTGCTCCTTAGAACATTTACATGTCAATGATTCCAGCTCCTTTTATGGTCAACGTTAGGTCTGCCAGTGTATTCAGTACATAAATCTACCAACAGGACAGTTGGTTGTCCATGTATTTCTGAGATAATGTGCTATAATTTTCTTAAGTAAACAGGTTTATAGATAAACTTTGATAAGAACTAAGCTATGTGATTAACAATGCCATTTATCTTAATTTGTAAAACAAACATGTATAACACAGTCACAGAAACTTTGTTTACAGCAGATTGCAGTGTTTTGAGTGCAACATTGATGAAATATACTAATAAGCAGTTAAATAAATGGATAATGCCTTCTTCAGCAATTACTGACTGTGTAATCAATCTTTATTCCACTTCTTCCTGCCACCAACAGCAGAAAGGTGGCTAGAACATCTGAACTCATTGCCTGATGTTTCTACAAACGCAATTTAAGGATGGAGTTGCTGTTATTGGGTGGAACATTTCATTCTAAGTTACTATTGCTGAGTCATGTCACACAGAATTTCCATATTAAAGGTTCCATGTTTTACTTCACATACACACACAACAAATCACACTTATGAAACATTTCTGACTCTTTATTGCCACATACTTTGTTTTTAACCTGAACAAATAAGTCATACATTTATAAATAGAGCATATGAGAAAAAAGGTTTTAAAACTGAATGTACTGAAAATAAGGATAATTAATCTTAAAATTGTGATTAATTTTGGCAGTATCAATCCTGCTTTCTAATAAAAGGGCACATTTATATAGAAAATAAACTTGCCATAAGGTGATATATCAGTTATCTGCTGCAACAAATTATGTATACATTATTTAATTCATGATTATGATTGATTTGCATTTTAGAATACAACCAATTTTTGTCTTGCTCACTGATAAATGCAAGGAAACATACTTTAATCCACATTTCTAATGATTTAATATGCACCATTCAAAATAGATGCAACATGTGCAAACTATAGTTTCTTGAGTGTGTACATGTACATGTGTATATAAGCACACACTCATTGAACTGGTTGTACACTTCTCCTAGCAGTAAATATTATCAATCTGTCAAAACTGCCATTATGGTAGTTAAAAATACTTCATGTCGATTTACATTTGTTTAATTTGTCATAATGATGAGCATTTTTCCCCATACGTTTTGAATTCTGTATATATCAATTAGATACCTGCTACATGGTTTGTCCATTTTTCTATTTCTTCTCTGTGATTTGTGAGATATTAGTTTATTGGAGGATTCCATTCTTATTCTGTCCACAAGAAAATGTTCCAGCATTCAGTTTGTAGAGTTGAAGGAGAATTTGAAAAGGTCATAGAGACTTGGAAGTCACATAAAAACAATCTGCACGCGTGAATCCTCTAAGGCCAGCTGTCTAACCCAGGGAGCCCCCAGGAATCTGGAGACGGGGCACTCAGGTGCCATCTTCCTGCCAGGGGACCTCCATAAATGGCAGGGACATTTTAATAGATTGGGTCACTTCACAGTTTGGTAACCTGTAATGGCAACTTGCTCCTTGTTAGTCTCTTAGTATTTGGATTTTCTCCTGCAGTGCAGAAAGACTGATGGAGAGATCTCATTTTCTTGCCTAGGTGTTGCATCCTCACAGACGCCTTACCTTCCCACGCATGCCGACTCGCCGGCGCCCTCTCCCGGAGAAGCTGACCCGCAAACACTCAGCAGCAAGGCTGTGCTTACCGCACTCACGACCGCTCTGGGCGGGCTTAATGTTTCAGGTTTGCGGATCCTTTAGACTTGTGCAAATACAAAGAGTACGAGAGAGCTTGCTGTATCTAAAAAGGGTGTGAAAAAAATCCAGCCACTTAGTCAACGCATTGCACTTGCTAGCTGATAAATTTGGACTTTCATATTTACTCTTAGGATATGAAACCACATAACAAAAGTTATTCTAACAGATATGAAATAGTAAAGAATGAGGATTTAGGCTACAGCAAAAACGTGCTCAGGAGGAACCGGTTATTTATGATACACTGTATTTCTTTCTATTTTAGGCAGTTATTGTACAGTGAAACCTTTTTGCTAGTAATAAAGAATAATGAATCTTTAAATCTTTAAACCCTCGAATCAACAAACAATAGTGAAAACTAGGTGATTGCTTGTTATCACTAAATAATGAAATTATTATTTTAGAAAATGAGAAAAAAGAAAAACCTGCTTGTGTTTTCCATTTAATTCTCCAGATTCATATTAGCGTCTTTGTTTTCATAAAGCATCCTCTCCTTAACTTTCCAAAAGTAGTGTCTAAATCCCTTCATGGTGTCATTTTTTTTTTTTTTTTCCACAGATAAAGGAAGCATGTCCCTTCTCAGGTCATAAGTCCATACACTTACACATGTAAATTGAGTAACCTGAGTACTTGGATGTTACAGATAGAAGTGGAGGGCTAAATGGCTGGCGGGAAAGCAGTGCTGCTTGGTACGATTCAAACATGGAAGCTCAGCACATATAAGACATACTTATTTATTCTGAAGGATTAGCGGGTCCTCTTAGCATGAAAATATTACAAGAAGCTTGCACATGTTAAACATCGGTGTATTTAGCAAATCCATAGACTCAGAAGATGTGGAAGGGAAGAAATTGTAAAATACCCAAATAAAACTGACCCCTAGGGACCGGTTGTCACACAAACTACTCTGCCCTAATCAAAGAATTCCTCCTCTCATTCTGTGGCTACTTTTACTAATTAAAGATCTATTTTATTATGAAGAATCAACCTGATTAAAGTTGAAAATGCCATTCCTAAACTGTGGCTGAGATTTCCTACCTAAGGAGGGAAATGTGGTTTTCAGATGAGGAGGTGAAAACCAGGGGACCTCTGGACAGCACAGGGGCAAGGGTTGCATAGGAGGAAAGAAGAAAAGAGGCAAGTGAAAGAAAAGTAGGAAGGAAGGTGGAAGAAGGCTAAAGACAAACCTGGCTGCCTTAAAACTTTGCAGAGTTCCAGTTCTAAGTCTGAATGAAATTTGAAAGTAAAAATAAATAAGCTTTCCTACTCTTCTACTTACTCTTTTGGAGCCCTGCTCAAGATCCTGAACTGATGAATTGATGTTTACTTTATTCATTTTCTTCGGTGGCTTAGTTAAATGTAGATGTTTAGTAGCTTTGGAAGACTGAACTAAGAACTCAAACTCAATTAGGAGGGAGATGCATTTCCAATTCCAAAAGAAGGAACGCATTAAATTAGGAACTGCAATACATTTGCAATTGGAAGATGCCTGTATACACCATTAAAGTCATTTGCAGAACATGCATATGTGTATCACTGACAAAATGCAGAGTCTCACTGCAGGTGGGCACAATTTCATATCATTGAACTGACAACCCCAGGCATCCTGACTGAAATAACCAAACAACCTCTGGATTAGGGGCTAGCTTCTGTTTCTTTTACTCTCCCCATGACAACTAGCAAAGAACTAGTCAAGTTGTAATTCTGAGTGTGATGTCTAGGGAAAGACTGTAATGTTCATTAAGTGCTTTGAAGCCTGACAAGGAAGAGTCTTCACCAAGTACAATGTGCAACTTCTACAACACTAGATTCTATACTGATTAGCTCATTTATCATTAGAAAATAGGGAAATTAGGTCGACATAATGTAAAGTTTGTTGGTTCCAAACCAATTTGATTTTTACCTGGCAAGAGAACCTACCCAGTGAAAGTAGTATTGTAACCTTCAGCCAGAAAGAACTCTGAGCTCAGCTACTGCATAGGCAGGAGCCCAGGGTATCTATTTTAAAAAATTAAAACTGAGTACCTGCACACAAGGATCCTTTCCTAGAGAGGTGTACCCATGTGAGGTTCTCAGCAGGTGCCAGGCCCACTTCCTCCTGTTCCAACCTTAACACAGTCTTTTACATGCAGGCTTTCACTTTAGTCTTCATGGTGTCCACACCACCAAGAGAGCATCCCTCTCTGCTGTTCTGATTTATTTTCAGTATTGCCTATGTCAGTTCTCAGCTAGGAATCTTGACCTCTCTGTGCTGTTCAACCTACTTCCTGGGGCTCCAACTGTTTTTTTTTTTTGTTTGTTTGTTTGTTTTTTTTCTTAAATTTATGGTCTGATTACAATGTTGCATAAGTTTCCAGTTGTCTGCCCTTAAAATTCATCTTTCCCAAAAGCCCTCGTATTTTTTAGTACAGTTTTGCGGAATGCGTCTATTGTGATACAGCAGATATGCTTGAATGCTCCAGCTCTGCCTTAGCTTCAGTAATCATATTTATGTTGGTTGTCCAGTCACTGCTCTTGTGTGACAGAATCAAGTGACAGTGCTGATGGTCCTTCTGATTGCAGGTGTCCCTGATGGGAGGAGTACAGCCAGCACCTTTCCTGCAGACACAGCCTTCTCCTCAGCAGTCACCCTCAGACCTGCACACAACAGCTCTGCTGTCTTACCTGCATACACTTCCAATATCAGCACCACAGACAACTCCTCAGGTTTGCCTTGATGCTGCAGGTGTTTTAGGTTATGGATAATGAAATGGAAACTCAAAACTTGAATGCATCTCTTTTATTTCACTCCAAATATTATTTTCAGGTTTCCTGATTTACAGAATTTTACATCTTGATACTAATTTAAGCACAAGACACTTACCAGTAAGCTTTCTCTGGACATTTTTTTTTTTTTATTACTAGTATTATAAAGGTGTATGATTAAAGAAGAAAAGATAATAGATTTTAATGTTATCTAGCCCTGGGATCTAATTCAGCTTCTTCAATTTTCTAGCTGATTTTAGGACAAGTTGCTAGTGTTTTCTGAGTATTGGTTTTTCCCTTCTGTAAAAATGGATATAATAATACTCATTTCATGAGATTGATGTGAAAATTGAATGTGCACAAACGTCTCATATACAATGGATATTATCAAAGAGTAACCAATCCCTTTAGTATTGAAAATAAGGAGAGTTGTAATTGAAAGGCAAAATAATAGTTTGAAGAGAATTACACATCAGGTAAGAATAATACTAAGGAATGCACAGTTTACTATCAACTTACATGATGTTTAGTTCAAATTACTGGAAATACTAATTATCTAAAAGGGTTAGTCATAGAAAATCTTTGGTTCATTTGACTATTTCAAAAAACAAGCAAGTATTAGTTCAAAAGGGATTCCTAGAACAAAAAATCGATCAGGACATTATCTTTGCTAAAGAGTTTTTCCCTCACCCTTTAATATGGCCAAGTTGTTAACTTTTATTCTTTTGTTATTTCCTTGCAGATTTCAACTCCATATCTACTGCAGCATCCACTGTGAGCCTTCCAGCAAGCACCGTCCCTCCAGTTACAACAATAGGTGACAACCTTACTCTCAGTCATGTGGTCACACTACCACCAGTACTGAGGATATACTTACAGCCCAGTCTTCTACTTCTTCTTTCTGGGGCTGCTTTCTTTGAGAGGTTCAACTTAGCATTTCATTCCCAAGAGCCATGGAATAGCATGCCCTTATCCCTTTGGCAATGCAAGAACCGATGCGATCAGGACATAATCTTACTGTAATAGCCACCACACTGTTGCAGTAACATCCCCTACAAGTTCTATGCTTTATGAAAACCCATATGAGAAATAACCAAATCTATTAGAACTTCTTTCTCCGAGAATGGGTTTAAATATTAGTGTTGAAAAGAATAATTCTGTCAGTGAAGCACTGATTTCCAAGTGATGGACAGGTAACCAAGGATGGGTGACAGTTTTGGTCAAGCAATGTGGGGGCATGAAGGTGAAGGGATGGGGTGCCTGGGGAATTCCCCACAGCAGTGGCTGCATCTGGATCAGCAAAGGCAGAGTCTGCAAGTCCACCATTCTCCCCCAAATTCTTCCAACTCTGAGAGAAGACTAGTAGAGATCTCTTACCTTTCATGTATCACATTTCTTCCCAACTCTTCAGTTAAATCATATGCTCACACAATATGCTACTCAATTTGAGAGAGCAATTTATTTTTTTCTCTTTGCCAAAGTATTTTTAAAGAGTTTATACAAAAGCTAAACTAAAGAACAACACAGCCCTTACCTGTAATATGATTTGTAAAAGCAGAGTATAAACTTCAATCAATAAAGGTTATAGCCATATAAATCCAGGTTTAGATTAGTAAAGGGGGTGAGGACCTTTAAAATATCTTTGGCAGTATGACTATTTGGCCTCATCACCATAATGTAATCAGATGTGTACAAAAGAGTCTTGATACTATTTTTATTACATTTGCACTTAGTGAATAAAGTTATGAAAATATTTTATGGACCTAGTTTGTTATTTTATAACATTTGGGATTTGATATCAAACACGGTACTGGACAAACTCTGCATAAATATACTCTTAACTCTCACTAGATAGATTTTCTAGCTTAAGAAGTTAAAAAGTGTAAATCACCTTTCCCCAAAATAACTAGAGCAGCTCTATTCTAAAAAAATTAATAATTCACCTTATTTTCTTTTCTATTACAGCTACTACAACTTTACCAACATGTGGTAAGTTTGTTTACTTAGAGGCAGCCTACATTAGTGTGGAAGAGAACTTTAATTATTTTCCTCTTCATTCCAAGATTTCAAAATGAACTCTCTGGCTCTCATCTTTTGTGAATGACCAGCTCCAAATCTTGAAAGCCAGTGTTGCTCAGTGGCAAGATGGTTAGATTTCATATTCAGACCTGGTTTTGAGATTCAGGATTATAAATTAATAGCTAGACAACTTTGATGAAGTCACTTAACAACAGTTAATTATTTGTAAAATGGGATAGCAAGTTTGCTTTAGGATGGGAGAAAGATGATAAATATGTGCATAATACTTGCAAAACTTATGAAGAAGGAAAGAAGAAGACGAAAAGAGTCCTTTTCTGCCTATCCCTCCATCTCTCCATCTTGCCAGACCTAGGGATAGCTCAGTACAGCCACTTAGAAACAGTTAGTCCATTCTTATCTCTCGTCCCAGCAGAAGCAAAGTCTTTCTTTGCAGAAAAATTTATTCTTACATTTACTTCCAGTTCTCACCACCGAAGCTACAGCCTTCAGTAGCTTTCTATATGATGATCTTTTATTCTTTTCATTTTATGCATATGTGTATTCTCCATGAGAATAAATTGTCTTCATAAGAAAAAAGCATATTTCTTTTCCAGATTAACAAAAGTTTGTAAGATATTATTACAATCTTATTTTTTAAATTAAATTTTTTAATTTGTTCTAATTAGTTGTACATGACAGTAGATCTTTATATGAACTATATATATTTGTTTCATGCATTTATTTAGGTAATGCAACCTTTTTTGCTCAGATTTCTTGAACCTCTCCCCTGGTATCATTGTCTCCTTATACTCTTCACTTAAGTAACATGAAACTACTTTTCCAAACACATATGTTTCTGCCACTGTTCCTGCTCCTGCTCTTCCTCTGCACCTCCAGTTCTGCTCCATCCCTATTGTCTGTCTCTTGTATTTGTTCTTGCATCTCCTGCTCATATTTTACAACACAAATGGAGTCATCTTTTCTGGAAACCCTCTCCTATCCCTTCAATATGAAGAAATGTCTCTCTCTTTGCTCACAGATAATTCTTGAATAATCTTATTATAGAACTTTGCTTGTGTCCTGCAATTGAGGCTGTGTTTCTCTCCACATTTGAGGGTACATTTCTAAATGTTGATCACATCTGACTTGCTTTTCTCTTTCTAGTGTTTGGGATAGTATCTTAAACATAACAAGGTCTTAAGAATTTTTGTTAAATAAAAACGAGTGAATAGAGTCATATTTATTGAAAAGATAGTTTTACCAATCAGTGGAAATTGTTGACATTAAATTAAATGTAAGTGTTTAGGAGGTGTTTATTATTATTAAAAAGTAAGTAAAGGATTGAATAAAAGTATTGAATTAGGGCCTAGTCTATGAATAATTGACATTCCACATATTTAGAGAAACAGTTCATTTATAACCACTTTTTAGAAAGCAAGGAAAATTATACAGTAAAGAGAGGAAATTTGTCAGATTTGTGCATCAATCCAGCAAGTAATTATTGAGCTCTTATTAATGACAGGTATTATGCTTTGATCTGAATTTATGTCAATGTTAAAAATAAACTAGTTTTGATTTTTATGGAAATTATAGCCCCATTAGGAAGATAGAGATTAACAATAACTATCTAAATATAAATTTATAAGCTGGAGTCTTTGATAAGTAAAGTACAGGGAACTATTAAAGAGGGGCATGGAGGCCCCTAATGTATTTCTTCTGTATTTTTATGTTTGTGGGGATATTTTGTTAGTGATTTGACATTTTAAAAAATATTTATTAAGGAATTTGTATTTAATGTAGTCTTGTTTATTCTTTCCAAAGGATAATCCTCACCTTTTTTTTTCTTTCAGAGGAAAAATATAAGACCATCTCTGTGAATTATTCATATGACCACAATAGTAGATCATTTACGGCAAAGCTGCTAAATGTTGAAGTTAATGTGTCATGTGACTCTGATAATTGTAAATCAAAGTTGCAAGGTCTACAGGGATGTTCCAGTACCATTGTTAATCTATCTGATGTTTCATGTACTTATCCACCTAAAAGATTAAAATTAGATGTGCCACCAGGTAAATATCAATTTATTTCTATTTGTATATTGACAAACACAGCACAGTTTCATGCATGTGTGTTCTAGTGATCCTAGTCTGATGAAAGAACAGTGCTGAGGGAATTAAAGCAGACAGTGGATGAATTGTATGCACCCTTAACCCAGTAAGAATGATCAAGTCACACAAGCCTTCTCTTCATACCCTGTAATGCCCCATCTACTTCTTTTACAGTGCAACAGTTGTCCCAGTAAAAGTCAAATAGTTCACTGAAAAATGAACATACCTATAAGAAATCAAATAAAATCTTAGAAAATGTGCAAAACTGCAATTTTATCTAGATAGTTGCTTGAGCTTTATTTTTAATAGTAACATAAATTTTAAATGAAACCCTACTGAAATATATGGTGTTCAAAATATAAAAATACTGTTTTCCATAAATAATGATAAATGTTTGAAGTAATAGATATAACTACCCTTCCTTTACAATTAAACAACATATACATGTATCAAAACACCACATTGGACACCACAAATTAGTACAATTATGTGTCAGTTAAAAATAAAGTAAAACCAAAAAACGATAATAATAAACTAAAAAACCAGGAAGCACCAAACTGTGAAAATTATAAGGCTTTTTCAAAAGTCATCTAAATTCTTATCAAATCCTGTCATGAATATAATATTAGGGACTTTAGTTGGGAAATAATACAGATTATGAAGTGTTAATCATGTTTATTTTTGCATCTTCTTGACAGAGCCTGAAAAGTTTGAGTTGGTTGATTGTACACCAAAAGAAGAAGCAAATATTTCAATTTGTTTAAATTGGAAAGTAAAAGGATCCTTTCTTTCCTTGCCTTGTGACCAAAAAAAATTTACATATACATTTCAATGTGGTAAGTCTATGACATTAGTCAGAGAATTTTTTATGGTACAAACTTGTTCTAGATATGGTTTAATTCTTTTTCTCCCCCTACATACCCACTCTTGCCTTTTATGTATGTATGTATTTATTTAATTTTTGATTTGTGGTATGTTTGAAATCAAACAACTGTATTATTTATGTTGCACAAATTTACAAAACTGAGACTCACCCTGTAAGGTATTTATTGAAAAAGTAAACACTTATTAACTTAAATATTTTTATTGATAACTGCTATATAACAGGCATTGTTGACAAGATTTTGAGAGAAGGGTGTTATAACAGACTGATGATACATATACCCTGGTAGAAAGGAAAAACTGATACGGGATTGTCAGGCTTCCGTCAAGAAAGTTCACACAGAAGGTCAAGAATACTTAATATAATTAATTATCATTATTATTTTCATGGGAAAATAATTATAATGGGAAAACAGCAAGAGCTTTGAGGAAAAGATCTGCTTCTAGATTGAGGGACCAATAACTGAGAGAGCATTGCTTAATAAGTGTATTTGAATTTAAAACGATGTGGACTCTCCCAGCCCTTGACATAAAGACACCTGCCAAGCCATATTTGTGAAGACAGAGCTGTGCACACACACATACAGGATGGAGTGCAGCACCGGCCATTATCACCACGTTAGGAGAAGATGCCTGACTACGGTGTAAGCTGTATGGGCACAGCCAGAGCAATCGTATGACAGACAGACAACCAAACAATGGTCTGGGGGCTGGGGAGATAGCTCAGTCGGTAGAGTGGGTTCGATCCCCAGCACCACAAAAAAAAAAAAAAAAAAAAAAAAAGAAAAACAAAACTACAACAAAAATGGTCTGTCTAGGCCAAGGCGAACTAAGGTGCACTCTCAGTTCTGAACAGAGAATGCTGAGGCAATGCCTCCTTCCATCAGTTAAATGAGGGAAACATTCAAATTAAGTTACACTTGAAAAGTGTTTCCTTTAAAGTTGAGTGTAGCAAAATTATTTTCAGGATCTTTGACTTACTATTTCAACCATTTGCATTGGTTTCCTAGCTAATGAATATTATATCACCGTAAATATGGATTAAGAAAAGAAAGTTAGGTGTGATATATTTATGTTCTCATCTGCAACAATTATTTATTTCAGGTAATAAGATATTTAATCAAAGCACAGTGAAGTTAAAAAATCTTTCACCAAAAAAACTCTACAGTTGTAAATCAAACGTGCTTTATAATCACCGTCCATATATTACTACAAATAAATTTATTGAAACAGATCTTGGAAGTGAGTATATTACTTATGTTTATATGTAAAATTGCTTTCTCTTTCGTGTTATTAATGACTTTTTGAGGACTACAGAAAATAATGGAATTTCAGAAAACAACTTTTAATCTGTTTTTAAAGTTGAATTTGAAAGTAAATTACACAAGGCCCAAACTTCTGTCATTTTCTTTTTTGTTCAAATTGTAGGCTGTAATTGGAAAGAGAACCGAAATAAGTAAAATATTTGTTTTCTCACTTACCATTTCATTTCCCCTTCTTTTAATAGTATCATTCTCTCTTTTGTGCATTGCTGTACCCTCTGCCCCTCTATCAAAGCCTGCCTCTGACAGAAGTAAAGTGAGCAAAGAAACTCACAAAGCACAGTAGTATGTCTAAGTATTGATTGCAAAATAGTAATTATTGTTATCAAAGTACCAGCAATATGAGTCATATGAAGATGATAATTCATAATTGACAACTGAAAAGTGAGATTACAGAAATGAATAGCATTTAGGAGGATTGGTAAAATAATGTTAAAATTTCCATATTTATTTAGAACTATAAAGGTTCCAATTAAATTTAGAATTTTCCAGGAATATTTATTCTTTGAGAATTTATGTATAACCACTATAAGGAAAGTAAGAGATGGCACCACTGACAAGCAATAGAAGAAAATGATGGAATAAAGAAAAGAGTTCTATGTATCACAGAAGGAAAGGTGATGTGGAGGAGCATGAGGAGGAGGAGGAAGAGCAAAAGAGAAAGGAAGAGTAGGAAGGGGCAGAGAACACCAAGTAGGAAACAATAGGAAAATAGAAATGTCACAGTATATCAAAAGTCCCAACAAAAATGAGAGCTTTGCACAGATTACTCAGATTTGAGGAAAGACCAATTTGGGGGAAATTTTGTAGCATAAAAAGTTTAAGTGATTTTATTGGATTTTTTTTCACTTTATTATGGGTTGAATGAAAGTCAATGAAAAGTGCGCCTGAAACAAATGCAAAGATAACAAAGTTTAGAGAACATATTATTGAACAAGGGAAAAAACAAAATAATAGGAATTTATTATTAATTGTAAGTTCTGGTTTTTGAAAAGAATAATAAAATAGTCAGTATCCAGCAGAACAATCCTTCGAGAAGCTCTATGGACTGAATGAAATAATAAGAATAAAATATATAGTGGAAATTCTATAAATTAGAAAACAACTCTGCATCCAATTTGAAAAATTAGATGAAAAGTGTAGTTTTCTAAAGGCTTGGATACATGAGCATTTACCTAGGAAGAGTAGCAAATTAGAATTAAAACTATATAGCTTATCTTTCTACCTACCTGTTTTCTTAATTGTCTTTTATCTTTTAAAGAAATGATCACTTTACAGGGCATGAGTGTGTAGCTGGGTGGTAGAACCCATATTTAGCATGCACAAAATACTAGATTTAATCCAAAACACCTGGAAATATAAATAAAAATAAAATGGTAGCTTTAACAGCAAGATAGTCAAATATTTAAAAAGCAGATAATTCTCATCCAAATGATTCCACTGTATAAAAGGCATGGGAACCTATCAACTCACTTTGATTGTTCTTAGGATTTCGAATAGGGTTAAGGTTAATATAATGCAGGTATGAAACCTGGCCAGAGCTTAGACAACTATAGATCTGCATTTCCTATGAAAATAGGAATGAAGTAGTAAGTAGACAATTAGCAAAATGTATTAAAAAATAATATATATACATTATTAAGAGTTATCCCAGTAATATGTTTATTTAAGGCTGAAAGATTCCTGTATTACTGGGATAAAAAAATATATGTACATATTATACATAAAATATGTATACTTGTACAAGTACATATATGTTTGTACATGGCTTGTGATGAGTGTTCAACTTCATTCTTTTGCATGTGACCATCTGGTTACCCTAGCACCAATTGCTGAAATTCTTTCTTCCATTGCATTGTCTGGCTACTATTCAAAAATTAGGTGAACTTAATGATAAATGTATTTCTTGACTCTTAGTTCTATTCATTCATTTATGTATCTATCTTTATACCAGTACTAGATTTTTACTGTTGCTTTGTAATAAGTTTTACAAATCAGAAAGTTTGAGTCATTCAAATTCCTTCTTCTTCCTCAAGATTGTTTGGAATATATGGCAGCCCTTGAAATTCCAGATGAATTTTAGGATCAACTTGCTAGTTTTTACAAATCTTCCTGAAATTCTGAGAGGGACTGTGTTCAATCTAGATCAATTTGGGTAGTATGACCACATGACATGTTAGTCTTCTTGTCCATGAACTGATGTAGAGTGTCTTTCCATTAATTTATGTCTTTTTAAATTTATATCCAGAATGTTTTGTAGTCTTCAGATTTTGTACTTCTTTTGTTGAATTTATTCCCAATTTAAGTCTATTTCTTGTTATTTTTAAATTTCATTTTTGGCATGTTCATAAGTAGTATATAGAAATACAATAGAGTTTACTGTATTGATTTTTGTAATTTGCCACTTTGCTGAAATCATTTATTAATTATAATATTTCAAGATTTTTGACAGACCATTCTAAAGTGATTCTAAATTCTGTATGGAAGTCATGGCTGAAGATTAAGGGAATACCTAAATCCAGCTCTCCCTATAATATTCCAAACAAATATAAACCACAGGAAGAGTAAAAAAGACTACATAAAACCACACCCTTAGGTTACTAGAAAATTTTAATATTTTTTCCATATTAAGTACTGAAATTATTAAAGTCTTTATAAATCACTGTATCAAAATAGAAATCTCAGAAAACTAATGGTTGTATTTAATAAAACACACAAGTACTTCTACTGGGGAGAGGGCATCATTGTAGAAAAAAAAAAATGAGCATTAACTTTTTCCTCTGAACAAACACAAAAATTCACTCAAAGTGGTCTGTAGATCTCAAAACTTAAACTGTAAAAAATCCAACACAGGAGAATAACTTTGTACCTTTAGCCTAGGCAAAGCTTCCCAAGGCACGAAAAGCAAAAAAAAAAAAAAAAAAAAAAATTGATAAACTGAGTTCATCAAAATTGAATGTTTTTCCCCTTTAAATGAAGAGATCATGGGAAATGAAAAATCAATCCATGCATTGTAAGGAAATATCTATGATTAATGTTTTTCAACAAGGGAAGATTTTTTCCAAAATGTATAGAGTTCTTTCAGCTATGAAACATGACAGCAAATAGGCCAGTGAAAAATGGTCAAATATTTTGAACATATACTTTGCAAAAGAATATACACAATTGACTAATACACAGATAAAACAATGATCAAAGTCATTAACCATCTGGGAAATGCAAATCAAAGCAATAAGATGAAAATGATATTATGCATCCACTAAAATGGCTAAATAAATAAATAAATAAATAAATAAATAAATAAATAAATGGGACTATAGTAACTATTGGTGAGGATATGAAGTAATGACCCCTTGCAGTTTCACTTCAGATATTTACCAAAGAGGAAAGAATATATCCCCCCAAACACATCATATTCATTGAGAATAGCCCAAAACCTAGAAAAATCTCAAAGATCTACTGTTGAATGATAGCTAAATGTGACATATCTTCATAATGATACAAATACTACTTGTATTAGTCACCTTTCCATCCTATAAGAGAATACCTCATGAAATTAATGTATAAAGAGAAAAAGGTTTATTTAGATCATGATTTTGGAAGTTCCAGTTCAAGATTGGGTGACCCCAGGCTTTGGGCCGCTGGTGAGATCATTTACTGGCAATCATGGGAAGTGCATCATTGAGCAAACTGCTCACCTTGTGATCTATGAAGTAAAAGGAGAAAAGGAAGACACTGGGTTTCCTCAATCCCATTTAAGGGTATGCCTTCAATGACTTAAGAACCTCACATTAGGCCCCATCTCCTGAAGATTCTACCACCTCCTAGTAGCACACTTTGGGAATCAACCTTTAACACACTGACCATGGAGGACATCCAAACTGTAGCACTACCAATGAGTAAAAAAAATTAGTAGCTACTGACATACCCACCAACAAGAATAAATCTTCAGAATGTTATTTTTACATGCAATATGTGAGATGTAAAAAACTACTTCCCGTTTAATTTTATTTGTATGGAATTGGTAAAAAGACACATTAAATATACAGTAACAGAAATCAGATCAGAAGGTTTACAGGCTGAGCAAGGGAGCTGGGTTGACTAAGAAGAGGTAGGGAAGGCCTTTTTGAGGTGATAGAAGTATTCTACATCTTGATGATGGTGGTGGTTATGTGGATGTACCCCTTCATTATAACCTGTCAAGCTGAATCTCAAATGGAAGCATTTCCATGTAAAATATGCCTCATAAATTTCATTTAAACATCTATAACATTCTTTATCTCAGGTTCTAATAACTAGTTACTGAAAGCAATAAGTGCTACTCAAATAATAACTACTAAATTTATCAGTGCTAAAAATTAGATATTTTGAGCACAGTGAGATCTAGAAATTTCAAAGTATCTGGACAACAAACATGAGAGGAAGAGGGCGTTCTCAGGTATCTTTAAGTTAACGGAATGCTTAAGCTCTTCAGAGCCACTCTGAAGTGACACTTAGCTTGTTCATTAATTCTACAGCAAATTTAATAAACTCCAATTTTGTTCTTTAAATTCCATTGCTAATTCACAATCAAATATAGCTATTGATAATGCATGATTGTTATATAAAGGAATGTGTACTCTATGTCTTATTTTTCATATTACATATTCTTATTCTTTGAACAGTTCCAGGGGTGCCTCAGAATCTTTCTTGTTCCAGTGAAAGTGAAAACAAAGGAGTAATTACCTGGAAATCCCCTAAAAGTGAATTCGATCCCCATGGATTTGTTCTTTGTTATAAGACCAATTCAGGTAATTTGTATAGAGTTAAATTCCTTATCAAAAAGGGGAAGTCAAGAATTTGAAAGTTCTAGAAATGTGGAGAGAGGCAGTGAACCATAGAACTTCCAGCATAGAGATGTGAGGGCATCCTATTTGCCTTAATTTTAGAATTGCTTCCATTCTTGAACACAGAACATCTTCAACATTGGCTTATTTTTCATGATCTGTCTTTGTTCCAATCTTTGTACTCCAAAGCTTGGAGAAAGAAAATCTCTAACAGTAATTACTTATTTCTATCTTGCAAATGTTATGTAAGTGACTTGTACTGTTTCAAAGTCATTACTCAAGTCCCTAAACAAACCAACCAAGAGCAAATGCCTTCCAAAACATACTCCAATGGCTATACACAAAATGTGGGCTATCCATCTATAATGCTTGTGTGGGGTTGGAGGAGATAGAAGAGGAAGGTGGACAATGTCATTTGGGCCCTTTTCTCCAAAACTGCATACTGGTAACTACATCCAGTCTTCACTCTGGTACATGCACTGACTTTGCTTAAAGACCTATTGGATCCAGGACACAGTTCATTCTCTCCATATGCAAAACCCACCTTCTGTCGCTGGCTCTTTGCGGTTCCAAAATCCATGGATATTTGTGACCGCTTGCAGCAACAACTTGCACGGGTCTTATGGGTGGTGGAATGGAAACTGAGGCACTTCTATCTTTCTCTTTAGTGCACTGCTTTCTTGCTTGTTTATAGAGGATAGAGGAAACGAGGTTTACTTGCTTTGAGAGGAGAGAGAGAGAGAGAGCCCGCTTATCAGAGAGAAAGAAACTTTGCTTAAGAGAGAAACTTTGAGAGAAAGACAAGCTTTGCTTAGAGCTTAGAGGAAGAGACTTGCTACACCTTAAAGTCCTGCATCCTGTGAACTAAGGGTCCACCCAAGGTGCCCTAGTGATGCGTCTCAGTTCTCCGGTCCTCGATCTGCTTTCCGCCGCTGCCCCTACTCGCTGCTGCCGCGTGTGTCTTCTGCTGTTTTCCTGCTAATGGCTGCTGTGTGTATGTCTCGCTCCACCTATGCTTATATCACCTCCAGGAGGCGAGAGCAGGTCCACGCCTCTTACGCAAAGATTAGGCGAGACGCTCCGAGCAGGCAATTAGTGCTCGAGAACATATGCACATACATTGTATGCATGGACTAGAAAATCACCTGAGTGTGCTTATGTCAATTAACCTCCTCGCTGCCGATGTAATCAGGCGCCATCCCGGCGCCGCCAACATAACACAGCCCCCAACAACCTTCCTCCTTACAAGATTGCTCTGCTTTGTTTTCTCATTCATCTCAAATACAAACCATAATGAGATCCTCTCTCACGCTAACACAACAGGAGCTGGTACGATTACAATATTGTGGAAGTAATTGTTAACCACTCTCATTACTTCAAATAAAAGCACTATTAAAAACTCAAAAGAATAAAGTCTTTCAGATTTACGTTTCATATTACTTTTTAATCACATATTATATTTGTCATTTTCATAATTGTTTCAGTGTCTCTGAAAGCTAGGAATTAAAATGGGTATTTGGTATTAAGTTAGCTTCCTTGGTATATCAGGTATTTTTTTTTTGTTTCTTTTTTTTTTTTTTGTGGTGATGGGAATTGAACCCAGGGCCTTGTGCTTACAAGGCAAGCACTCTACCAATTGAGCTATATCCCCAGCCCTATCAGGTATTTTTATAATGTTCTACTTAACCCATTTTGTCCCACTGTCCCAGATGTGGAATACCTATAAAAACTGAAATACAGCATACAACATATAATATCATTATATTATAATGCTAAGACTCTAGTGATAGTTATATTAATTAGTGTTAATTAATATAATAATATATATATAAACTTGAGATTATAATTTCTAATCCATTTTACTGTACCAGTGTTTGGTTTTTTAATTAATTAATTTTTTATTTTTTAAATTTATTTTAATTATTCATAAATGATAACAGAATGCATTTTGACACGCTGTACACAAATAAAGCACAACTTCTCACTTCTCTGTCAGTAGCTTGGATCCATGGTTTAGCTATTGTAAATCGAGCTTCTATAAACATTGATGGAGCTGTGTCACAGTAGTATGCTGATTTTAAGTTCTTTGGATATAAACCCAGGAGTGGGATAGCTGTTTGGAATGGTGGTTCCATTTCAAGTTTTTTGAGGAACCTCCATACTGCTTTCCATATTGGTTGCACCAATTTCCAATCCCACCAGCAATGCAGGATAGCTACTTTATCTATTTGCAATCCCATGGTGTTTTCTAGATATGACTATAATTCCCACTTTACAAATATGTGACTAAGACTTAAGCATATACTGCATTTTTTTTTTTAAACATACACTGCTTCTTACAAGCCCAGGGGCACATCCAGCAAAGGGAGGTACTCAGGAAAAAGGTCAAGTTTTGTCCTGTTGCAGGTGCTTGTCCAGTCTACTACCCCAATCAGCATGTGAAATGACGAAGACTGGAGAATGAACTCTGAAATCTCAAGCTTCAGTCCACATTGCCTTCATCCTTCCTTCTCACTGAAGTCATGGACATATTGTTTGATCTCTCTGTGGCTGTTTTCTCATCTGTAAAATCAGATAATACTAAGAATGTCAATGTTTAGGGTTGAAGAGATGATTAAATTAATTAATTCATGTATACCATCTAAAAAACATGTGCCTGACTTCTTGGCACATGAAGCAAGTGCTTGCTTCATTGTTCTTAATCATTATTTGCTCTATTATTACATTTTAACTGCTATTCAATAACATGCTAACTCTCCTATCTTCATTTAACCCATCTTTCCTCATGTCACTTGTCTAGTAAAAAACATGTCACTCTCTAGTGATTTTTTTCACTTGAATAATACTGACTGTAAAGATACTTTAGTGAGACTCTTCCTCTCTTATGCATCCTTGGTCAGAATCTGCTGTCTTAGGCTTGTCCCTAAGCTTAAAACATTCCTTCTTTCATTCACCACATCTTTTTTCCCTTAAGCCACTCGGTTTCACTCATCTTTGAATGAAGAGCTCAGATTCCAATACTAGTTTTCACTCGGTCTCATGGACCCACATGAATTACTGCAGTGCTTAATTTAGTATGATAGAGTACACCTAGTTATTAGTGATCCAATGAGGTCTGCAATGAAGGTCCATAATGGTAGCTCACATTGACATTTAAAAATTGGAGGCTAACTATTGAAAAAGGTTTGATTAAAAAAAAAAAAAAGTAATCATTCTAAACTATTCTAATTTACAACTTTCACAGTGCCCACCGGGGGCTGTGATGTCTCAGGAAAAAAGAGAACACCTTCACAAATGTGTCTGGGGATTTTAAATATATCATATGCTAAATCAATCATATAAAACCATCATTTTTGAATACTAGAGGTTTCTTTTTATAATAATTGAATTTGTTCAATAATATTTTCTGAGCCATTGTGTGTACTTCTGAGCATTAAGGATATACTTACTTCTCAATCACTCATTAGCTTGGAATCTGCTTGGAATTATATGGAGACCAAATTAAAAATCTGGTAGTCTTGACATTTAAGGACCTTGCTGAAGTCTTCTTTTCTTTTCTTTTCCTAAGAAAAAAACTGCAGTCACCTGAATTGGACCAAAACCAAACATGATTTGGAAACTTTGAAACCCTTTAAACAATATGATGTATCCTTATACGCCTTTGTCACTGCAAAAGTACAACGGAATGGAAGCGCAGCAGAGTGCAAATTTCAAACCCAAGCAGGAGGTAAGTTCCATGCTTTAATACTTCTTTCCATGAATGAAGGGCAAAAAGACCAGAAGTAACATTTTAGTCTATGATGCCTCCACCTTTTTGCTTCATTTTTGAAACACGTTAATGTAGCATGTCTGTTAACATCTAGGATTTATAACCATTGAAAACAAAATAATTAAAAATAATTTAATAACTGCCTTGCTGGGTTCTCTCCACTTTAGACATATTTATAGAACAGCAGAAATAAAGAATCAGTAAAATTTGTAATATTATAGGCAACCAAAACTAACCAACTTGAATAAAAAATACGTTGTTTCTTGTTCTCTTCACCCTGCAGACTATTATACAATCAGAGATCTAGCAGTGTTTTACCAAGCATTACCTTAACCTCTGTTCACCTGATAAAACACTTCATGCAATACAATGTTTTTGAGCAATTTTCTTCTTTATATTACAATGATCTACATAATATTTTATTTTATATCATATTTTTCATTTGAGATTTTGGGGGATATTTGGCTGTTGTTGCCTGTATGAAGTCTCCTGTTTCCAGGCCCCAAAATAGATCTACCCCTAAAGTAATTACTAACTTTCATGAAAGACAAGGAAGAAGAAATAACCCAGAGTGAGGCAGTGTTGTAGCTTCAGAGACTTTATTGGACAACATGTCAGTGAAGGAACATTGTCCTGTTTATAGAGTTAAAATATTCTCCCCATCATTGAGGTTATGGCTTAAACAGTCCAAGTTTATGCCTCTTTTGTATTCCTGAGTTTCTGTGATATCACAGAAAGAAAATACAATCTGTTGCTTGCTCTTGAAGCAGGATAATTCAAGCATTTTTGGAAAGGACAGTTGGGAGTTAAGGTAGGCCTCGGAAGTTTCTGGATCATCACCATTTCCCCTCCCTACTCCTTCCCTCACCCTCTGCTTTTCCTCTGTTCTCTTATTCTACACACTTTCCATCAGGGCCTGCGTACATCTCATAGCTTGAAGTATAACCTATATGTTCATGCTTACTGAATGAACAGGTGATTTCTTTTTAAATGTTTGGATACAGTTTTTTAAATTTATGCACTATTATAATCCCAAGATAATATTTAAGATATCTTATACTATACACATTATGTCCAGTAATTTAAATGTATGCTTATGAAATGATTAAAATAACAAACCTCTTTTTGTTTTGATAGCTCCAACTGAGGTCCAGAAAGTGACTGTCTCCCAGATAGCAGACAACAGTATATCTGTCACATGTAAACAACCTAAGGAGATTAATGGCCCCAACAAAAGTTACCACTTGGAAATCAGAACTAAAGGTAGTCAAATGGAAAAGAAAGGAGAAACATGTGAATTCCATTTAAGTAATCTTTACTATTCAACAAAATATGAGTTTCGGGTAAGATCATGCTTTCTATAATCATAATAGTACCTATATATATATATATATATATTCTAGTAGTTACTATTTAGTGCTTGAATAACATTAACATCAGTGCTCACATGAGCTTAAGAACTTCTGATATCTAATGAAATCACACTTGGGGAGTTTCAAAAATTTGACTCCAAATTATTTATTCCTGGAACTATAAACTATGGCTTAAAGAAAATGTTAGAACATTTTACAACTTCAAAATGATTCAATTTTAAGGAAATTATTGCTCATGTGTCAAGAGGTACAGTCCTTCCTGTGAACACATTATTATCTAGCTACTTTTTTTACCCTTTTCATTTTATTCATGTGCATTTTTCAGCTGCAAAAATTTTATGTGTACCTGGAAGTTAGAAAACACTAGTAGCAAAACGTCAGAAAATATTAGTGAGCATAAAGAATTTTAAAATGTCCATAATTCTCACCACACATTCCTCTTGGGATAGAGAAAGGGTTCCTGTCAGAAGAATGGACTGACTGTAAAATAAAAGCTATGAAATTTATTTATCAGAGATAAGGCCAGAAGACAGAATTATCTTAAGTGCAGGGGTGTGACCAGCCATCCAGAAGAGACTGGCTCTAAGCAAGGAAGGAGTCCACGCTTGCGTTATTTATAGCGGTACAGATCAAAAGGGACTGGAAGGAGCTTCTTCCATGAAAAACAGGATGGGGTGGCGTAAGCCATTTGGATCACTCCCAAATCTGATGCTTATATTTGAACTTGAGTGGTGAGCTAATGCAGGATAACCATGACCCAGGTGTTCTCAAGCAGTTATTATTGACCTGTGATTTCCTGAGGTCAGATATTCCTTGTGGATGGCTTGAGCTGTGCTTGGTCATCATGAATGGATTCCCGCACATAATCTCATTGTGTGCATCATAGTTTATGAATATTCTTCTAAAATGAGAAGTGCACATTTCTTTTTTTTTTTTTTCTTTGTGTGTGTGTGCACATGCATATGCATGTGTTATTGAAGACTGAATTCGGGGATGCCCTACCACTGTGCTACTACCCCATCCCTTTTTACTTTTTATTTTGAGACAGGAATTAAATTACCCAGGCTGGCCTTGCAGTCCTCCTACCTCGCCTTCCTATGTAGCTGAGATTAGAGATATGGGCCACCATGCCCTGCTCCTGTAATGCATTTTTATGCATTTAACAAATGTCAACAATCTGAAGAACCCTATTTTTCAATATATTATTATATCATGCTCATCTTTCCTTGTTAAATATTTTGCTACTCTGTAACTTCCAATATACATAGAATTCTATCATCTGGCTTTATCAAATTCCACTAACTATATGTTGATCTCTAATATAGACAACATTCTATAAGCACACTTATTGGGAATAGCAAAACCTTCAAATATCTTTAATAATTTCTGTTTGATAAATTCCAAGAAATTCATTTGTTGAGTCAATATATTTACATATATTTTTGATTTGTTTGGATACATATCACCGTTTTTTTTGGTATTAATGTATGAAATGACCATCTCTTGAGAGTCTCACCAATACTTTAATGTTTAGCATGTAGAATAAGGTATTTGTATTTCTTTTTGTTTTAATGAAGATTTTTACTTTCTGTTGAGATTACATATAGTTTTGTTATTGTTCTTATGATTATATATCTTCACCTCTTTTGTCCTCTTCCTCTTCTGGGGGTAAGTTTTGTAACTATTAATGGTATTAAACTCCATATCATGTATACTGTTAATTTTGTTTTCAGTTTACACTTCACATTTTAATTTTCTTCACAGCCCTTAAAGTCTTATCAGTTTTTTTTTTGTGCAGATAAATAACTTTTATTCCTGTTAAAAGGAAATTTCTACAGTTAACTAATAAGAAGTTGATCATTGACTTCATAACTTTTGTCAAAGAATCTTTTAATATTTATAATCTTTTTGGGTTTTTTTTAACCAGAAACATAGGTTGGATTTTTATCAAAGTAATTTTAAGGCACTATAGTAACCATAGATGTGATAACTTGGTGCTATTTGTTTATATGGTGAATTATAGTGATAGAGCTTCTGATAGTAAACCACTGTCACATTCCAAGGTGGGTGGGAATCTCTGCTTTGTCATTGTTCATTATTCTTTTAAAGTATTATGAGTCAATTGCTTAATGTTGTATAGTCTTTATTGTATAGTATTTCCCTAAAGTGGATCATTCAGTAAGCAGGGAAAGATAGAGTTGGCACAGCTTTGGGAATGCATTGTTCTGTTGCAGCTGGATATAAGGGTTATGCTAAGGGATAAAGCAGACTCAAGATATTTTTCCTTTTTTTGAAGCTTATGATTTTTAAATAGTATAGGAATAATTTGTTCTCTGAAAAATTTAGTTCAATCTCTTTAATACAAAAGAATTATTTCAGAACCACTTACATGTTTTTTCAACTTTTTAACTTTTTTGAGTGAGAATATCTATATTTTTCCAAGAATAATCCATCTCAAAGAAACATGTTGTTGTTACCATGTCATTATACATTCTCCTGAATTTCCTACTGCCTCACTCATGCCCACCAAATTCCTGACATGCCGGTCTTAGTTTCTCAAATACACCCAAGTTTTATTCTCTTTAAGCACCTTACCCCATGCTCTTCTCTCTTTCTAGAATTCTCTTCTCCCACTTTTCAAGAATAATAAATTATTCTGGAAAAATGTAGGTGAGCATCCTATTAACATATAATCTTAATATGCAAATTAGGGTATAATTTCCTACTGACCACTCCTCTCTCCTCTTCTACTCTACAAGAGGTTACCTTTTGCTTTCTTATTTTCATATTTATTTCTGTCTCTATTGCCATGTTTACATCTCTGAGAGAGAGCAATAATATTAGTTTTATTCAGCATTGTTAACAAATTAATAGTTTTTATTATTTTTTTATTGTTCATTTGGGGGTTCTTTTGGTAGGTTTTGGATTGAAAGTGTTTTTACCCTGCCATTATATATCTTTTCTTTTCTATTAATTTAAAAGAGATTAAGGCTATAAATTGGCCCTTGGTAAGTTTTTGATTGTCTCCCATGTCTATATTGTGTGTCACTAATATAATGAATGAATTCTTTAAGTAGAGTGTTCCGATTTCTAATAATTTCTAAAGAATCTATGATTGCAAATTTTTAATTAAGAGATTATGTGTATATTTTTGGTGCTTGCATTTTTTTATTGTTAGCGATTATGAGTTTATAATAGATCATTGATTTTCATCTGCCCACTTTTGGAATTGATAGAATTTTTGTACAGCTCAATATATGATTAATGTGAATGTACTATGAATAGTGGGGCATTCATCTATCCTCCTATAGAATCAAAGGCTGGCTACATATTTGCATATTAAACATTTATCATTAATCTCTTTCGAAGCATTATTCAGATCTCTTTTAATGAGTTTTTATTGTGCCAAGATTATCATTTCTTCTTTACTCCTTCTGTTTCCCTGTGCATCTACATTGTTTTTTCTTTATTCATATTGAATGAGATATAGGTGTTTGTGTTAATTATGTCTCTACTATATATTTGACCCTGTATCCATTTACCCTTAAAAAGCAAGTGAATTTTTATGTACAACTCTTGTAAATAGCATATGGCTAAATTTCCATTTTTGAAAATAAAATGTGAAGGTATTAGCACATTGATAATGTAATTTTAATGTTAAATTATGAATCTTTTGATGTATTGGATTTTAATTCTTCAACCATTTCCATTTATTTTTGCTAATTATAACAATTATTACTATCATTGCTAGAAATGTTTTCTATCTTTTAACTGCCTCTTCAAAAATGTTTGACAACAAAATATTGATGTGATCTTCAAGTTCCAATTTTAAAGCATATCAGCATACTTTAAACAAAAATAAACAGCATTATATATCAACACTGAAAAACTTAATTATTTTATTTTTTGTTACTGACATTTAGGTTTATTTCTACAATGGGGTATATCGTGGACCTCCAGTTATTAGGCATCAATCAACATCTTGTAAGTCATTAGTAGGTTATAGTAATATAGATATAATAATAACATGCATTAGCTCTTACCAAGGTATATTATTTTATATTCAAGCTTATATTTTAATTATTGAATATTTAAATTAGAAGTTTCAATAGATATAATATCTTAAGTTGTCAGGGTAACTATATATAGGTAAACGTATTAAAATTCAATATCATCGTATTAAAATACAATTGAAGATTACTGCTTTCTTAAAACAATCTGTAAGATGATTTAGCAGCACAGAGTATTAAATTATGATAATTTTATTACAATTACTCATGCTAATAACTTTTTTGTGTGTACAGTTTTAGAGATTGTGGCCTTTTTGTCTTGTTCTGTTCTTTATTTTGTCCCTTAAACATGACTTGTCAAAAGTGGGCCTTAGATACATATCTGTCCTGATTTGCCTAATTGAAGATGAACATTCCCTAATAACAATATCACTGTTTAAATATTTATCATAAATATTTTAATCAAAGTAAAGGTGCACATGGAAAAATCTCTCAAATAAATTTCATTATAATAATAATAACAGCTGTATGTCACATTCTCCACCTATTTTTTAACCCACCAGAATAACCACTTTGACTATGTCTATTTTCATTTTTCCTAATAATTTCCTTCATCTATCAGTAAACAATATTGTGCACGCTCTGTCTAGAGTTACTAGCACCATGGACTTTTGCCTGCTGTGTTTTCTGTCCTGTGGTTCACTTCCACAGCACATGTTCTCTCCAAATTTGAGATTCAGAGATTCTGAGTGACTGGTCTCCACCCTGTTCAGCAGGTTAGCTGGTGGCTTCCTCCCCTTTCTTTTTTAATTTCCAAATGTTAAATTTCTCTGCCTATTATTTCCCTTTCTCTGTCATCCTTCTGCCAACGGATGGATGCATTTTCAGTTCTTTAAGATTCACAGAGTTCCTGGAAAGACAGGAGAAAATGTGTGGTTAGACCTTAGAATGTCTCTGAAGATTTGGCTATTTTTTAATAAATAAAATGAGTTTATCAATGATGCTACTTAATGTTTTGGTAGAACCAATTTTAATTAATTATTATGGATTAGAACATTAACTTGTACTAATTTGATGCAATTTTTTGCAAAATCTAACTTTGAGGTTTTCTAATTCACTAGTAAAATATTTTCATATTAGTAATTTATTTAAGGAAGAGGAGATATGATTGTATTCTGATGACATTTTACCTACAACTGGAAACAATATTGATTGGCATATATATGGCATATACACACACACAAACACACACACACACATGCTGTATATGTATGGGTGCATATGCATGCCAGTAACCACTGGTAAGGATTGACAGTTTTAGGGAAAGGAATTTGAGATACAGACAGGACAGTAATACTTGGAGTCACTTTAAAAGTCTATTACAGTAAGAATTTCCTTAAAAACATTCAATACAATCCACTCACATTTACATTCATCTATCCAACCATTCTTAAATGTACAACTAGTACAAATAACCCTTTAATCAAATAATAAACAAAATTTATTTAATCAAATAATAAACAAAATCAATAAGCAAATGGAGAAGTAGTGTAAAGGTGATAAAGTCTGTGGAGAGGAAAGACGATTTTACATTATACAATGTGCACATACATCAATGGTACTTCCATGAGACCAGCTTTTTTAGATTCTATGTATGAATGAGATCTGGTGCTTCTTGTCTTTCTGGGCCTATTTTATTTCATTTAATATAATGATCTCCTATTCCATCCATGCTATCAGGAATGATGGGATTTCACTCCTCTTAAGGATGATGATATTCCATTATATATGAACCACACCTTATCCACTCATCAGTTGATGGACACTTAGGTTCTTTCCATTTGTTGGCTGTTGTGAATAGCACTGCTATCAACATGGGAGTGCAAATGTCTCCTAGACACTGTTTTTATTTCCTTTGGATATATGTATATATATATATACACACCCAGTAATGGGTTTGCTGTATCCTATAGTAGTTCTAGCTTTAATGTTTTGAGGAACTTCCATGTCATTTTCCATGAATCTACTAACTTACATTCCCATCAACAGTGTACAAGGGTTTCCCAGCACTTGTCATCTTTGATCTTCTTAATAATTGCCATTAGTATTGGAGTGAGGTGATATCTCATTGTGGTTTTCATTCAATTAGTTTTTTTCATCAATTAGTTTTGTTGAGCATTTTTTTTTTCCGTATACTCGCCGACCATTTATGTCTTTCTTTGAGAAATATTCACACATTGCCCATTTTAAATAGGATTATTCATTTCTAATTTTTTTTTTTTTACTACTGAGCTTTTGGAGTTTCTTATAATTCTAGATCCACTTCTCAGATGTATAGTTTGCAAATATTTGCAAATATTTTCTCCCCTTTGTAGTTTCATTATTGATGGTCTCCTTTGCTGTACAGAAGTCTTTTAGTTTGATATAGTCTTACTTGTCCATTGTTGCTTTTGCTTCCTGTACTTAGGGGATCTTGTCCCCAAAAAGTCCTTGCCCATTCCAAAGTCCTGAATGTTCCCTCTTTGTTCTTCTAGTAGTTTAATAGTTTCAGGTCTTACATTTAGGTATTTAATCTGTTTTCTGTTGATTAGTGTAACTGGTGAGAGGTATAGGTCTAATTTCATTCTTCTGCATGTGGATATCCAATTTTCTCAGCACTGTTTATTGAAAAGATTGACCTTTATCCAATGTGTGTTGTAAGTACTAAGCACCTTTGTCAAAAAGCAGCTGGGTATGGCTTTATATTGAGGCTGTCTATTTTGGTCTAGATGTCTGCATTTATGCCTGGACTATATGTAGACTATTATAGCTTTGTAGTTTATTCTAAAGTCAGAGAAGGTCATGCCTCCAGCTTTGTTCTTTTTGCTTAAGGTGACTTTGTCTATTTGGGGACTTTTATGATTCCATAGAAATTTAGAATTATTTTTTTCCAGTTCTGTGAAGAATGTCATTGGTATTTGAATAGGAACTTCATTAAATCTGTTTGTTGCTTTTGGTAGTATGGACATTTAACAGTGTCCATTGTTCTAATACAAAA
This sequence comes from Sciurus vulgaris, assembly GCF_902686455.1. Classification (NCBI taxonomy): domain Eukaryota; kingdom Metazoa; phylum Chordata; class Mammalia; order Rodentia; family Sciuridae; genus Sciurus; species Sciurus vulgaris. The sequence goes on along the minus strand of NC_136473.1, from coordinate 84,477,149 downwards.
CAAGGGATGTTTTTCTATTTTTTTTATCCTTTGCAATTTCTTTCATCAATGTTTAATAACTTTCATTGTAGATATCATTGGAAGTATTTATTTCTAGGTATTTCCTTTTACAGTTTATTTTTTACGTTTATTTATTTATGTATTTGAGATGGGCTCTTCCTTTGTTGCCCAGGCTGGTTTCAAACTTGCTATTGTCCTTGCCTCAGGCTCCTGAGTAGCTGGAATTACAGCATACATGGTGTATGCCACCATGTCCCACCTGTAGCTCTTTTAAGTGGTATTGCTCTCTTAATTTTTATTTCAGAAAATCTACTATTAGCATGTAGCTGGGCTACCGATTTTTTTTTTTTTTTTGTCGTTGTTGATTTTTATATTCTGTGTTGTGAGATATCTTAGGTGTCTAGAACTGTGTTTACAGATGATAAGAATCAAAAATATCTTTTTGTGAATAGTGGATAATTATTACTTACTAGGTTTCAGGCACTCCACTCTGAATCATCATACCTGAACTCATTTTGGAATTAAAGAACAGAGGTTTGAAGATAGTAGGATTCTGGTCAATTTCCCAGCTGGTAATTAGTAGAGCTGAGACTGGAACTTGACCAGTCTGGCTCTGAGGCTGAAATACTAAAGTCTCTGCATCATTTTGCTGCTTGTTCACTGTGTATATTAAACCTTCATGAAAATTTAAGTCATGGCAAGTCTTCCTTACTGTCAAATGAAACACTTTTGGCCTCTTGTTTAATTGATTTTATCCCTCAGTGAGCACATTGGAGGGTTTATTTTTGTGGGTCAGAACCCTGTCTGATCCCTTTGGGAGGCTACCCATTTCTGCAAAAAGAAAAAAAAAATTATAATAGATTACCTCTTTAATCCCTTTAAGATAGACTGACTGAAAAAGAACTAAATCTGAATGAAAGTATTTATAAAATACATTGTAATTTATAAAAGACATTGTCTAATGAAATCTGTTTTCTTTTAATATGTATGCTTTTATGGGCTCTGAATAATATAATCAAAAGTCACAAAATCAGGAATATATTTATTGTATGTAGTCTTATTTGAAAATTATTAGCTTTTTAAAACTTTACAATAATGAAAAATATCAAAATATACATTTTTTGAAGATTATTATTCAGAGCATCAGACAAAATATTTGAGGCATTAACCTCTCCTTGTGTTATTTCTTATTTCTAGATAATTCTAAGGCACTGATTGCATTTCTGGCATTTCTGATTATTGTGACATCAATCGCCCTGCTTGTTGTCCTTTATAAAATCTATGATCTGCAAAGGAAAAGATCCAGGTAAGAAATGACATATGAATTAAAAATAAGAGTGGGAGTAATAGCCATGCAAGCTCATGTTCATAAGGCAGTAATCGACCCAGTTAAATAAATACATGAAGGAAAGAAGACAGCATGGAGTTCAGATCCTGACTGACATTGGATTGGAGTCATTGTTATGGTGTTATTGGTTTACATTAAGTATTCATATTTTCTACATTTGCAAATAATGTTATGGATTTGTTTTACTTATAGCCCGTAGAAAGAATGTGTGTCTGTTCTTTTAGATCAAAGTGGATCAGAGGGATCTAAGATTGGCAAAGGCATGAGAAATGAGGGAAATAGTTTGGGACATGTACTTATTTCTTTGGCCTGAAAAAGTTATATTTTATGAAAACCAGGAGCATTAAAATCAACTCTTTTGGTCGCATATCAGAGCCTGGCAGATGCTTCTTGGTTGTTTTATGGTCCGTCATTTTTTCTTTATCCCTCTCCCGATTACTTTCTCACCTCTCTTTTCCTCTTTTCCCTCCTCTTCCCCTCCCATCTCCCCACTTCCTTCCTCCCCTCCTCTCCATCCCTCTCTTTTCCGTCTTTCTTCCCTCCATGAATTCATTAAATGAAATTTACTCAATGAAAGTTAATGCCAACTGAATTCAGTGTTTCTTAAGAACAGAGACATTCATATTTCTTATTTTCACAGCAATTTTGATGAAGCACAGGAACTTGTTGAGAGAGGTAAGTATGCTTAGTTTTCACTGATGAATACTCTTTCCCTTGCATTCAAGTCCATTTATTTTTTAAATAAGAACTAGGTATTTTTAATTTAACCTGGACTTCTGTTGATAAAATGATGAAACTTTAATTAAATCGTGCAATAAGCAAGCATCTATGAGGCTTCCAGGGTATGCCAAATGTTGTACAAGGCACTGAGAATTCCACAGGATTGGGCTCTTAAAGGATTCAGAATCTAATATAGGAATACAGCGATATTGACAAATAAGACAATAAGTTGATAAATGCTATGTCCCTGAATGTGTCAGGTATACACAAAGAATACAGAAACCTGCTTGTGGGGAGGGTAGGATCTGGTCTGCTAAGATCCTGGGAAGCACTAGATGGACAAATGAGGAACCAGGGAGGGAAGAGCAGAAGGCAAGTCACAGAGACAAGGGGTAAGTGTCCTCAGGTCCTTGGTAGGGGGTGGTGGCTGCTCCTACCAAAGGCACAGTTAGGGACAAGACACAGAAGAACAATTTGACTTAGGAGAGGAAAACAAATTCCTTTTTTGTCAAATTTTATATTACTTCCTTAATTAAAAAAAGCATGATCCTGATAAAAGGAATGAAATCAAAGAGGCTGAAACTGTGCTTATGATCAAGAGCTATTTCTTTTCTCTTGCTCAAGACAGGCAGACCTTAGAATCCCTCTCTCTTGTGTTACATTTGAAGGGCTTCCCTCTTGCCAGAGCAGATAGCAAGGCTCTGAGCAGAAGCCTTAGGGCTGGTTCTCTGGAGGTCCCTCATTGTTAACTTTGTTTTCTTTTGAATATATATGAATACCTTGGTGGAATGTGTTATTTATTCATCTGTTTGTTGATTATCTTCCCCTAACTAGAATGTAAGCTTGGGAAAGACAGGGAGGTTTTTCTTTCTCTTTCATTGCTGTATCCCAGGACCTGGATGAGTGTATGGAATTCAATTCATGCTAATGAATAAATGAATTAACAGTGTAGTCTGTCCTGAGAATTAGTTTGAAGAGCACAGTAGCAACAGCACCTGAGCAGAAGAGGAAAATTTATTTTAAGGAGTCAAGGCAGATTAGAAAGAAAATTGATCTCAAAATTGATAGTGATTGTACCATGCAATGTGCCTGAACTTAGACACCCAAACTTCCTAAACCCCTGAAGGTAGCCCTCAGTTCGGAGTAATTGAATACTAGGGATCCCCAGTAACACAAAGAAGTACATGGCCTTTTTGATAACTGTGATGGATAGAAAGTTTCTATGGATCATAAGAATAATGTAACACTCTCATGGACAACTTTTCTTCATCTTTAAATGGAGAAAATTAGCATGAGAACTAAAAGAAATATTCCAACAGGACATGAATGGAAAAGGAGTGGAAACAATTTTTACATGTATAATAGCTTGAATATCTTATTCTGCTAAAATTATTGTTTTTCAAGGTCCATATACAACTATTACTCTTGATTATAAATTTGTGTTTTTACCCTACAGTAAGATTTTTCACAAACATATTACATAACTGTGTTTCATGATCTAGAGGCACAATAAAGGAATATAACTTGTTTCATAGTCTAGTGTAAATAGACAATAAAATTAAACTGGATAGGGGGGTAGAAGGGTATTAATCAAAATCTCTTGTTTCCATTTGCACAATTACAAGATTTTATAATAAGTTAAAATGAAAGTAAAACAAAAATAATTATAACTATGTTAATTGCTTTAAAATACATGTAATTACATGGATCATATGGACGTCCTAACAATGGTGACATTTGGTTTGGGATTTTTTCTGTTGGAATAAAAAATAAGGAAAAGCTCTCTAGTAGAGGGAACAATATAAAGCCCTAAAGAAGACTGAAACATAAGATTTAAAAGACATTGATTTATAGGTGAATGTTTATATGTGAGTGAGATTTTCCAGGCAGCATATTTGTGAGAAGGAAAGACAATAAGAATTAAGTCTTAGATGTAAATTTTTGATAATTTGTATGCACATTTTAAAGACAGACATAACACTAGACGTGAATCTTTAATATGTTTATAGATGAGGAAAAACAGTTGATGAATGTTGAACCAATTAATGCAGATAATTTGTTGGAAACTTACAAGAGAAAAATTGCTGATGAAGGACGGCTTTTTCTAGCTGAATTTCAGGTATGAGTTTTCTTTGATAGAATAAGAAAATTTTAAATGTATTTGTCTAACCATTTGTCTTAATATTTTATCCCACATACTACTCCAATATGATCAAGGCAGATATTATTAGTAGTTATTTATGAAACATTGACAAGATTATAATATGAATCAAGTCTATATTTTGGTATAATCCTTTATTTCATTATTACAAATATGAAGTCATGTCACAAAATATATTTGACTGATTTCATACTTGTACTGTAGCTATTTATTCAAGCATTTGTTTTTAAAATGAATTTCAGAGTAGCACTTCAACTAATTCTAAATTTTGTCTTACACATGAAATTTGTTCTGAGAGTAATCCATCATTAATTTTTAAAGTTTTGCATAATTCCTAATAATGTTCATCTCAATAATCATATCTGACATGCTTATCAGTATAAAGAAAATAATTGACAGGATGTCACATTAACTCAATACAATAACTGGTGAGGGGGAAAATACTTTTCCTGAATCCGCTCTAACCCAAAGAATATTTGTGTCTTTCAGAGCATTCCACGGGTGTTCAGCAAGTTTTCTATCAAAGATGCTCGAAAGTCTTTCAACCAAAATAAAAATCGTTATGTTGACATCCTTCCTTGTGAGTCCTCTTTGAGAATTGAATTTCTATGTATTTAAGCTGCTTGATTACTCATTATTTCACTTGTTTCTTTTCTTTTCTTTAAACAGATGATTATAACCGTGTTGAACTCTCTGAAATAAATGGAGATGCAGGGTCAAACTATATAAATGCCAGTTATATTGATGTGAGTAAGAATATGAAATTATTTTGTATTCTTTTCATATTATCATTGACAGTTTGAATTTTTCTTGTGTCTAAGCATCCTGTTCAAATCCTTCTATGTATTTGTAAAGTTTTATAAAATTTATTAGAAATATTTTGAAGTAAGCCCGGTCACTGATAAGAACAACAAAATCACTAGTATTTACAAGAATAGTTCTTGATTATTTTCCTGTTGGTTTTTTATGTAATATAAGATTTTCTTCTTTGTAAAACAAATTATACTGCAAATTAATACTCTATGATGCTAATTTTGTGCTGGATAGTAGGTTTAATGAACTAGCATATATTTGTCATAAGAACTCCACCTCTGCACTATGCTAACTGTGTAGATGATACCTGAGAGGCTCAGGTTAGTTATCTTGTCCTTATTCACATATTAGTAAAGGTTTTATCTGAGATTCCGCTCCAGTTAGCCTGACTGTAGACTGCTGTGCGTCTGTTGCATACACCACATGGTAGCAGCAACACTCTTGATTGACTCTCATCCTCTGTACATGGTAAATTTATTCAAAATATTTTGATATTTTAATATTTCATTTTTTATATAATCATAAATTAATGCTTCACATGAGTAAAACAATTTTAAACACTATAAAAACATCACAAACTGAAAAAATCCCTTCTCACCCAATCTACCATTTGTCCAATGTCTCCAACCACCAGAAGAAATAACTTCTATGTTGGCTTTTTATTTATCTGTCCAGAGTTTCTTTATACATAATTAAAACACCAGCATATGTTATCACCCCTTTATATGAAAATGTAAACACAAAAATCTCACTGTTCTCTATCCTGCTGACTACATAGTTATCTATATATCTGTATCTATATGGGATTTATATGATATAACTATAAAGAACGGGGTCAGCAACTTTTCCTGTGAGGGGCCAGATAAGAAATATTTTTGACTCTGTGGAGCGTACCATCTTTGTCCCAAATCCTAGACTCTGCCATGAGTGACCATGCTTCCATAGATAATACATAATGTGCCTAAGTTACAAAATAACTTTTGTTACAAAATTAAGACATGTTGAATTCAGCCTACAACACATAGTTTGCTAACCCTGGACCATGAGAACTTTTATCTTTTGATGTTCTTATAGATTTTGCAGTATAACTGCACTAAGGTTTCTTTAATCATTTCCTAATTAACAGGCATTAAATGTGGTCTCTTAATTTCTACTACTACTAACAATAGTATAATGAATCATACGAACTCTTATTTTCCACAGTGGGTTTCAATGTATCTGTAGGATACATTTCCGAAACAAATGTCTAAAACATAAACATTTGTAATTAAAAAAATATTTCTAAATGGCCCTCAGGGGTTTTTTACAACTTATAATCCAGCAGCAATGTATGAACCTGCTTACTTCCAAGTAGCCTTGCCAAAACAATGTACTATCAGAAAACTTGGCAATACAATAGCTTACTAGGTATATTTCATGCTGCCTTGTATGCTGATTTATAAGGTAATTCCCCAGATTTTTTTTAAAAGAAAAACAATTGAAATTGAGTTGTTCCTTCTTGTTTATATTGCTATTGCCATTGGCCCACTTGGATAAGTAAATTTTTAGTAAAGACTTAAATTTGAAATTTTACTTACTTATTTAAGCAGTGCATTAGTCTGTACAATAAATTAGGTGCCTGAAAACAATAGAAACTTTTTCTCTCACAGTTCTGGAGTTCAGAAATCTGAAATCAAGTTGTCCACAGAACCATACTACCTCTGAAATCTCTGGAAGATCCTTCCTTGCCTGTTCCTAGCTTCTGGTGGCTGCTGGCAATCCTTGGCATTCCTTGGTGTATAGCTGCATCACTCCAAACTCTGCCTCCACCCGTGGCCTTCTTCCCTGTGTCTCTAGTCATTGTCTGAATGTCCTCCTTCTTTCCTTTTTAAGAACTCTGGTCATTAAACTTAGAACACAACCTTGTACAGCATGACATCTTTTTAAGTCCTATATCCACAAAGATATATTTCCAAACAAGGGTACATTCTGCAGTTCTGGAAGACATGAGTTTTGGAGGGACACAATCCCATCCACTATTCTATAATTATGTATAATTGCAGAATAACTTGGAAATATTTTCTAAACACATCATTCATTTTCAACCTCCAAGCCCCTATCACTGATCAAGTTACATATGATATATCTAATGATTTTTCTAGACCAAATTACTGACATTGGTGATTATGATGACTATTATGATTATAACATGATTGATACACACTTTCTATTCATCAGTTATCATTTTTAGTGCTTTATGTGTATTAATTCAATTAAATCTCACAACTCTGAAAGGTGTTCTCTATTTTGCTAGTAGATCTGGGATTCCACCCCTGCAAACACTCTAAACTTAGTTTCCCCTCCACTTTGTTTGATATATTACAGTTTTCATATCCTTGTTTGCTATTGTCCCCGGAAGTCTACCTTAATCAACAAATAGTTCTTCCCTTAACCTGTTCTCATGATATCCACAATGAAATCTCTTATTCTATGTCTTTTTAACATAATCTTTCAAAAGCTTATTTTTAACAGCACCTAACACTTTTTGCAAATGTTAAGTCATAGGCCAAATAATAATTATGAGTTTGAGGTCATGTTTTTCACTTCTGTTTGAGCTGTTTCTGTCAGATGAGTGCCACAGACCATTACAGTTAACACTAATCAATTTTATGTTAGCATATACTGTCTTTTTTTACACATAATAACTTGTTCTTCAAAGTAAAGAACTTGAGAGCAGACCTGCTAAGACTTACAAGGACTTTGATGGTCTCTAGGAAAAACAAAACAAAACAAAAGAACTTGAACTTTCTGTTCAAATACATATATATAGCTGCTGTGGTATCAGGTTGTACTTAGGTTTCCACAACACAGCTAGGAGCTCCTGGAATGCATTCATCTTCAGCTTTGAGATTGGTGTTTGACATATTTTAGCCATTTAATAAGTGCTTGGGGACAAATGAACATGACTAATACTGTGCCATGAGAAGCTACTAAAATTGACATGAATTCTTGTAGATCTTGTACAAAATTTCATTCAGTAGCAAACTTCATCTCTTTCTATGGAGCTTTTCTCATTGAGGTAAATGAGATAAAGGTAAATTTAAAGAGTCTGAGATAATTTTGAAAGAAAGTAGCATGTTTCATCTGCTTCTGAGCGCCTTCTTTGTCTTAGTAACAGGAGCAGAGAAAGCAGACATTTTAGGTAATGAAATGAAAGTGATTGCATCACTTATCTGGAATTGCAAAAAAGGACTCCAGGGACTCAGCAGTATATTCCAACCATAGTTAAGAGGTGGAAGTGTAGAGGGCAATTCCAGAGGGATTTAGACAAAGAAATGGAAAGTAACTACATGGTTGGTGAGAAGCCTATAAAGGTTCTCAGAATTTAAACTGTAAGAATAAAAGACACACACCTATAAATTGTTGTACTATCCTAAGTGAAAATGAAGTCAACTTTTAAAAATTGCTTGCAGTGTATAGCAAAATACATGAAAGTCATGAATATCATTTGCAAATGCTAACTAATCCGTTTGGCACAGTTAAGTGACTGATCACAAATTAATACAATTTCCCTTAATAATTTGAATATGCCTTGGGAAATCTGTAACCAACAAATAGCAAATCTAAAGCAATTGCTTCTAATTCAGTTGCGCATTAGCAGGGCATGGTAGCAAACTCCTGTAATCTCAGCAAGTTGGAAAGCTGAGGCAGGAGGATCACAGGTTCAAAGCCAGCCTCCACAATTTGGTGAGGCCCTGTCTCAAAATAAAAAATAAAAAGGTCTGGGAATGTGATTCAGTGGTTACATGCCCTTGGATTCAATCCCTGAAACCAAGAAAAAAAAAAAGAAAAAGGAATTTTGCATGTTAATGAATAATGGAGTATTTAGTAAATGACATATTTTTGTGTGTTCTTGAACAGGGTTTCAAAGAACCCAGGAAATATATTGCTGCACAAGGTAATTATTTGATAGTCCTATATTATGTTTGGAAAATTATTTTATAGGACTTTAAAAAAATATCTCTTCACTTGTATTTTTTTTT